>NC_137944.1:14537380-14773775 GCF_963969265.1 Rhamphochromis sp. 'chilingali'
CAAATAAGCTTTTGTCTGCACATGCACACTTGCTCACACTCATGGGCTGTATACTGGTGCCCCGTCTCACCTGGCGTCCTGTCTGGCTTTGTGAGTGCGTCCTGACCTTGGCGCTTACAGGAACCTCCTCCCTAAACAGCTGTCCCAACACCCAATGTCGTATATACACAAGGAAACAGAGAAATTGCACTACAGGATCACGGGTCAATTCCCGCACAGTCTGTGGGTATCACATCATGAATTTCGCATTCGGAGTGGGTGATATGTCCTGAGAAATGCATCTGGGAAAGCAGTTTGAATAACACAAAATTGGTTCTCAGTGGGACATTAAGAAATATTAACTGTCGGAAGGGATTGTTTTTCAACTTTGATCATTGTGGGAGAATAAACAGCGAACAATATGACCTTGTTCAGATCAGGGTGAATTAGCTATAAAGCACCGGTGACTGAGTGACTGTTTCATGCGTAATGCACTCTTTGGGGAGACCATTTTTTTCACGCAAAATTCATAATGTTGACTTATTCCTGAGAAACAGAGAAGACAAGGCGGAGCAAGGATGGAAATATGTGTGTGTATATTACACAAAACAAGCAGTCAAAATGAAGGATAAATAATGAAGCTGTCAACATTAGTGCCAGGCCTTTGCCTACAAACCACAGTTTATGTCAGAAGAACAGGGCTTACACTAACTCTCACATACACACCTACTGGAGAATGTGGCAAGTTAGGTTTAAATGCAAAGCATTTCTGTTATTCTGCCTTGCTGATCCTCCGCCCTACTTTTGTTCTCCACTCTTTTGCCCACTTTCTCCTTGAAAGCCTGCAGATGTGTAGATACACAAAAGAAAACAGGCAGCGGGCCTCCGGCTTTGGTTAACATGGTAAGACACGCCAGAAAAACAAAAGACCCGTGAAATGCACAAACACCACAGTAGAAAAACTGCAGCAAGGACCACCCATGAAGGTGGCAAGTGAGCCACTAAGACCTAAATCAGTTTCTTGGATGTGGGTGCTACTAGATAAAGAGTATGACATGCATGGATGGGTAAAGAGGCAGACACAGATGTGCCACAAAACAGTTGCAGTAATAAAGAGGAACACAGAGAGGGGAGTAAATGGACATGTGGCTTCGCCATAATGCAGTTCAGCATCTCCAGGAATTATGTTAACCTTGGGTATTCTCCACCTCACAATTTATAGTCAACGTTCAGTGCAACTACTGAAAGTAGTGTGCCACTATGTAGTGATGCATAAAATAAGGGTGTGAGGGTGTCCAGTGATTATACTCTATCCAGTATAATTGCAAACAGTATAACTGCATATTGTCAGAGACACTGAAGAAGTTTAGTTTAGTCCAGTGTACTCTTAAAATTCATCGAGAAGAGTCTTTATTGAAGGAGATACTTCTCCACACAGACCCCCACATGTCCTGGTTATCTCAATATAAGCAGGAGATTATGGATAAAAGAGTTCAAAGTCATTGATTAGATATAAAAGATCTGAAGTAAGGCCAATGTGGAAATGGCTTATACCTGTATTTTCTCTAACGGCCAGCAGTGGACAACTCCTCCGGCTTCAAAGCAAGGACCATCTGGTTCTCTTGAGCCATGAGTTTATGAGCTCAATCACTAGCTTCAAGTCGTGTCCATGTCTTGAATTAGGTTCCTTTTTCATGCTTCGTCGCAGTTAAGTGGCTTGACAAACAAAATTTCTAAAAACGGTCCGGTACAAGGACTGGACTAAGTGAAAAAGCAGCCAGTGTCCAAAGAAAACCTTGAAAGGTCTTCAGAAAGTTTGTTTCGCAAGAGCACTTTAAAAAACATACATGATACAATACAAATCTGGCTCTTTTGAAGCAGATCAGGAGTGGCTCAAGACTTTTGCATGTACTGTGTATTCTTTTTGATTTGTATGCTTTACCACAAAAGTAGACAATGTGTTACTAGGTACATGCTGTAGCCTTAGGAAATGTTGGGATTTCAGCAGTAATGTGGTGTTATGGGACTAAACAATAACAGGATGACATTGGGTAGTATAACAGAGTTTAACAAATTTCCCACGTGTGGGACTAATAAAGGTTATCTTATAATATTACAATACCACTCAATTACATACATATAATGTTTATAAGAAATACCTCATGCATGTGAAGGCAGTCTGAATCTAGCCACCTAGCAACCACCAGTAATGTCTACACACTGGAAAGATGACAGTCTAAAGAGGTCAGTTTTATTTACCTCTTAAGAAGAACCAGAGGTTACCTGCCAGGAACACAATCATGTCCTAAATTTCTCCATGTTTTCTACATCCTGATCTTGCAGAGGAAGAAAGAATCTGTAAAACAATGGCACCGAGTGCTGAAAACAAAACGCTAAGATTGTAGCAGAATGTAGTTTGTCTAATAACATGCTTTCATATTCTCAGGTCCAAGAATGTCACAGAAAATCTTCTCTAGTTACCGCTGCTCATTGCAGACTCAGGCCTGAGGAGAGCTTATCTCTCCTCGGGCTTGTGTCTTGTCTGTCTGCACATCTAGAAGTGTTTATGGGTGACAGCTGTTGGCTTGAAAATGTGCAGGATATCTACATTTTCTCTCATAGATTTCCTGCTTTGACTAGCTGCTACCGGCAGGCGTGTCTTTTCTTTCCTGAGACAGATGAATAAACATTATTGTTGGAGCTAAGGCCAGCAGCTTGTATAATAACTAGGTTGTGACTTTTGTCAGCTGTGCATGTGTGTGCTCAGGAAAGAACAGAAAATAGAAGAATGAAAATAAGCAACAGGGGATAAACATTCCAAAAGCAGGCATTAAATATAGTCATTTAAGCACCTGCGAGGCTGTGAAGCTGTGAATTAGGAGTTATTCAAACGGTAGATAATTCTTTATTCAATCAATAATCTTGACAACAGTTTGAATGGGCTTGTAATTGCAACCTTTTCATGCACAGCATGAGTAGAGACTGCAGCCATTTTCAACAAAACCATAGTTATCGTGTTGTTAATGTGGCTAAAATCCAGCACAATCAAGTCCAGAAGAAATTCCAGGGGGGAAAAAAAAGTTTACACTCCGCATCCAATATTGTGCTATTCTTGAATGGTAAAATACAAATAACTTGCGGAAGGACAGAGCTGAGCCTGCGCACGCTCCCGGCCAATTTCTCGTGGGAAAAGAAGCCGAATAGAATAAGAACATTTTGAACAAAAGCATATTAATGATTGTTAGCGTTGCAATTACAGTTAAATTGCGTGAAATTGCTGCTAACACAGTTGGTGTAATTCATGAAGTCTCAAATTTTAACACAGCATGCAAGGCTGTTTAATGTCTGAGTATGTTTTAAGTGTTTGTACTAGATTTGGGGGCATGATAGAAAGCTGTATAATATATATATATATATATATATATATATATATCTACTCTACATGGCAATGATATTTCCACATGTACCTCATGAACTCTGGATCTGATTTATATACATCTCAACCAATATTGTGCTAACACACATATATATAGATAATTTCATCCACATAAAGCCAAGCTACATCTTATGTCTTACATAAATATTTGTTTTCTTGCATGAGGTTGATCTTTCTTCCTCTCTTATTGCCTTATAGAGATTAAGTCATGCTATCCTGGAAAAGATATTTGTCTCTGTTTTATATGAAACCTAAAGCCACTAACTGTATTTGAATAACCACTTCAACATAATGTTCTGCAATTCAACATTCATTTCACTAAGAGCTGGCATGGGTTGTAGTAGGGAAAACAAATGATAGGTTCAAGGTGGATTAAACCCTATACATACAGCTGTACTTGAAAAGTCTTTGGCTTACTTCTGATCTTTTGTTCATCGTCTTTCTCCTTCTAATGCTTTTGTTCTCTCTGCTGCAGCCTCTTGCCCTCCATCCTTTACATATTTCTTCCTTTGGTGTGTGTGTATTATAAAGCCTTCAACCCAACCAGTGGGTTGCGGTTCCCTCCTAAACCATTCACATGGAACTGGTTAAGAAGACATTCCTTCCATGGAGAGAATGTCTGGCACCAAGCGCCTGTAATACAGAAATCATAAACGGGAGGTCCAGCCTAATCACATCCCGTGGCACTCTCACCCTCTCTGAGCTCCCTTTTCCTCCTTCATCTTCCTCTCGTCGTCTCTGAGGGGTTATTAAGAACGGGATTGGGAGACCAGGAGCGTTAGCTGAGCCTATCTTTTCCTTTCCCTAGCAATCTAAGAGTGTAAATCAATTGTGGATACTGATCTGAATCCGGTGTTTGGGAAATGTTCCTGCTTATCTGATGTGCTGTATCCATTCATGAAAGATGAATTTTGTATTTGGGTAAATAAAGCAATACAAAGAAAAACATGATAGAAGGAAAAAACTATTTGTGGTGGATTGTTTAGTTATTGTCCAATGCTAGCTAGCTTTGCTAGCAAGATGGATTCAAAGATCATGTGGGTGATCTGCACAGATATAAACATTTGCTAATTACTGCTAACATTAAAGAAAACTATACTAGAATTTCACAGACAAAGAAAAAAACACAATACAAACCTCTTGTATGGGCTGTTGGTACAATTAGCTAGTCATGCAAGTTACTGTTTCTCATCATCTGGAATAAAATGGTCAAAACGGCTCCAAAACAGTTGGGAGGTCTTACTTTAGGCCTTACCCAACTTCAGAGCGTAATGAGTAATGAGTTACAAAAACATAAAAAGAAAAAGAAAAATCACCTGGTAAAGTTGTCATGCAGAGAGAAATTTCCCATACAAACCAAAACCGCTTTTGCACCAGGCTGTAAACATGTTTATTTCTACTATAAAGTCAGCATTTTAACACGAAGGTCTGTGGGGACTGACTCACTTTGGAAGCCAGACTCAAGTGATCAACGAGCCTTAGTTTTTGGCACTGATCTGTCAGATGCAGCTGACAGGATAATAACCCAGTGCAGTGGCGCATTCCCAACAATGTCTAGCACCACAACAAGCATTTACAGCAGAGTGTCACACCAGCTGATCAAATTTACCACCATCACTAATCTCCTGGTTACTAATTTCTTGTTCCCTGTTTATTTTCTACATTATTCAACTTTGTTTGTTGCTCATTCCCTGAACCTGTACCACTCATCCTCTCCATCATCATGAATTCTTCCTTTAAAGTTTCTTCGTTCCATGGTATATTTAACCTGTTGCTGAGGTTTCTTTTTGTGTAATGCAATGAAACCTCATTCGAAACTGGAGACTAATTGCACTGTGGCATGCAAGGATCAAGCCGGGAGCAAAGGTATCAGAACATGAAATAGGGAGTCTGTAATTTTGGTCTCATCTACACCATTTATAGAAAAATGGCTCATAAAGATAATGTGGATAGTGGGATCAGGTTTGGTGTGCGCCAAGTAAGTGCTCGTGAAACATTGTTAAACTCAATATAAAGCATCTTACAAGTACAAACCCAGTGAAAATAGAGTGTTGTGCAGAAGTCTTGAGCCAACCCTCATTTCTTTGTATTTCACTTCCAAGGAGTGAGACTTTCCTGTTATTGTGAAAGTGGTCTTGAGAAATAGTTCTCCGTGTTTTCTGAAGGTCTTTCAATGTTTTACTTTGTGGTGGTGTATGTGGTGCTTTTTCACACAATTCAAGTCCACCTCTTGTCCTGTCCAATCATGAAAAAGATACCAGGAGTAAGCTTTGTTACCAGTAGCCTGTAACACAAACATTTTTCCCCATTTTTTTACTTCAAATTAGTTAAAAAATATACCAAAAATAACACAGTTTCGCAGGTATAACATAGTGTTTTGGCATGAAAAATGTGATTCCCAAAGAGCTATTAGACAAAAACTGAAGAAATTAAAGAGACATGGCCTAAAAAAAAACTATATACAACAGATGGATAGTATCTGAAAGTCATGTTCTAAAGAAATAGGGAAAAATTAAAAGACCTGAAAGACAGGACCTGAGAGATGTACATGGCTCTATTTACTGATGCCTCATCAAATGGTCTCAATGGCTTAAGAAGTCATTCTTTACATATGAGGAGAAAGGGCTGAGAAAGGCTGGACTGAATATTGGTACCAAAAGGTCTCATAGAGTGATGGATCCAAATGTAAAATCTTTGTTTGAAATCATTAGCGAGGAAGAGATTAGGAGAGAGATACAACGGAGAGCATCTACAGCTGTCTGTAAAACACCGTGGCGGCTCTGTCATAGTTTAGGATTGCATTTCAGCCGGTGGTGCTGGGCATCTTGTTAAAATTGGTGGAATTAAGAACACAGAAAAGTGATTTGTGTTGATCTCCCATGTAATACCAACTAGAAAGAAACTGATGGGTAATATCTCCACACACTTCCATTGGAGTAAAAGCATAGCTTGATAGAAATACACATACTGGAACATTATTAGTCATGGATTCGCTTCCCCATTGCCCAGACTTCAAACATTACTGAAGCAGTGAAGGATCATCTTGGGAGAGAGAAGAACAAAAGGCAGTTAAAATCCAAAAACAAGCTTTGAATGCCATTCAAGATGCTTGGAGAACTATTCCCGAAGACTACTTGAAGATTTTACCAAACATTTCAGGCTATGTTGACGAACTCTTTTTTCGCCTGCTGTACTGTAATTCTGTGTCTGTTTACACCTTTTTCAATAAACTACTGCACCTCTTTCGCATTTTAGCAAAATCTAAGAAACTAAATGGTGGCTTGGGACTTTTGCACAGTGCTCTATGTGCATTGGGGCGATCGTGGCTCAAGAGCTGGCAGTTTGATTTGTAATTGGAAGGTTGCCGGTTCGAGCCCAGGCTCCGACAGTCTCGGTTGTTGTGTCCTTGGGCAAGACACTTCACCCGTTGCCTACTGGTGGTGGTCAGAGGGCCCGGTGGCGCCAGTGTCTGGCAGCCTCGCCTTTGTCAGTGCGCCCCAGGGTGGCTGTGGCTACAACGTAGCTTGCCATCACCAGTGTGTGAATGGGTGGATGACTGAATGTAGTGTAAAGTGCTTTGGGGTCCATAGGGACTAAGTAAAGTGCTATACAAATACAGGCCATTTTAACATGGGGTATTGTTAGCATTGGCATTACAGTATCATTTTGGGTATTACCACAGGGGGTCTCCAAAGCCAGATATTTTCCAAATATAAACAAAGTCAGTAAAGAAAAAAACTACTTTAGAAAGAAAATGTTCTTGATGAGTTCCAACTCAGTTAAGCCTTTTTAAAATAGCCACATTCACTAATGCATGACTGATGATGAAATAAAGATGTGGCTGTAAATACTGCTTTTTATTGTTTATTGTAACAAATCAATTCTCTCCTCACAAGTCCAGTTTGTATAACTAATAAGCACAAATCTATATTTCTTCCAAAAAGAATAAATGAGTAGTTGATCTCTGCCCTGCTCTTCTCGCTCTTCCTCTGTCTTCTTGGAACTGTGTGCCCTCCCTAATAAGCTCCAACAAGTCTTCGTCAGTCTTTCTGGCTCAGTTTGGGGAACCTACAGATGTCTCTGCCTGTGTTTCCTCCTCCTGTTTCTCCACTGCTGCACTTGGCCCTTGTTCTTCCTCTTGGAGAGAGGCAATGAGAAACGGGGCGGCAGAGGATTGCCTCTGTCCCAGTGCCTCATCCGAACGCCAAGTAGAAGTGGGTTTCCACTTGATGTTCCCACTCCTGACCTTTGGCAATTGAAATCCCAAAATAGAGAAAAATCAAGCTCAGTCTAATTTTTTAGCTGACAGCTTTAGAATTTGCTGGCTGAAATTTAATCTTCAGATTTTATTAACTTTTGGTAATTAGCATTAATTACACAAGTTTGTCAAACTATAGTAATGACTATAGTATGTTTTAACATGTTGTAATTTTGCATGGATATTTAAAACAGGTCCCTCTTGAAAATGAGACTTTGTGTCCCAATGAGATTTACCTGTTTAAATAAAGGTCAAATTAAATTTTTTAAAAACTTTCAACATAATGTTTGTAATATTAGGTCCATTTTTTTGAGAAACACAATTCTGTACAATTTCAGCAAGCAAAAAAATCATCATTACCCAATGACACTGAAGCCAATTGACCTGTTGATTCAACAGCAGTGGTTCTGACATTTGTTTTGCAGAGAAGGGGAGGGGGGGGGGGGTAAAAACAGCAAAGATTGAAATCACTGTGATGCATTTCCAAGTAGGTTACAAGATTGGGTGCCAGATAATTCATGCTGTCATCGAACACAAATAGTATATTTACTAAATGTATGAAGAAAACAAGTAGAAGGCAACCAGTGATTGTCCTAATTTCTTTCCTGTCTCAACCGTTACCATCTGTCTCAGTGATTTTAGGTCTTTCTCATCATTTTGTCTAAATACTGTGGCACCTCCACATCTCTCTCTGGGTTTGGGTTTCTAAAGGAAACACCCCATCATTGAACCCTTGAAAAACTGACCGAGGGAAACAATGGTGCCCTTGAATTTCTCCTGCTCATTTTGCATGTAATGATATCTAGATTAAACACAATATTATTGTTGGCCCATGCAAGCCAATCGCGATTTTCTCTCACCCGTGTATCAGTGCATGGCGAATGTGGAAATAGTCCTTATTTCAAAACATCAGCTTTACTTACAGCTTCCTGACGGTAGTTTTGGGGAGAGGGGCAGGAAAAAGAGAGGGTAATTACAGTGTAGAAAGGAAAAGAATACTGAAGCAGCAAAGGAACAAAAATGCATCTCCAAGATCAACTGTTTCACTGAAGATGGAAAAAGAATGAATTTATGCATGTTCACTCAGACATCAATGGACTTTTTTAAGGTTTATCATGATCCATGATTATTAGTAGCACAATTTGTGGTTGAAAGAAAAATACTCATTTACTTTCTTGCCAAGAGCGAGATATGAAGACTGAGATCTCTGTCTGCCCTATAATTATCTTGACTAAGACTGAAAACACAGCAACAGAGCTGTGCTCTCACCTATAAATGCACCTACCAACATTTCAGTAATCCGATTCATGTGCATTGAGGTTTTCAGTCCAGCATTCTATCCAGCTGAATAATGGCTCATGCTTTCCATATGTATCTGTAAATGTGACTGGCAGCATATTTTGTGCTATATACGACCTCTAAGCACTTCCAAAATGAGAGCGACCCCAACACACTGTGCTGAGAAGCAAGTGAACATCAACTGGGCTGGAAAAACCCAGCTGGAGAACAACTGAACTATGTATGAAACAGCACAAGAAGAGAACCTGAATGAATGGCAAATATTAAATGATGGAAATGTTTGTTTCTCAAATGGAGATAGACTGCACCCTAAAGTGTTTGCAAAAAATGCATTCTTCATTTTCTTCATTTCGAAAAACCTGAAATACCCAAATGATCTGATGTAGATCTGTGATGAACAATTCATCTCACCAAGTTGAACTTGGTGACGCTCAGGATGCTGCCAAAGCAGTAACAACAGTAACAATAGGAAATAACCTTTATTTTAAATTATATGTTTAAAAACTGTGTTACTGGCAACATGTTACAAAAATACAATTTGTTCCCATTTCTTTAATTCAATTCAGTTCAATTAAATTTTATTTATATACTACTAAATCAGATCAACAGTTGCCTCAAGGTTCCCTGATTTTGTAAGATAAAAACACTGCAATATGAGTAGTTTCATTGTTTAGTTGATTCTAATAAAAATGCCAAGGATAACACGGTTTGGCAGGCATAAAATAGTGTTTCTGCACCAACAAGGTAATTCCCAAAGAGCTATTACAGTAAAACTTGGCATAGTTTGGTATGGTGTGAAATGTATCCTTAAATAAATTCAGGAAACTGGACAAAAGAAGAAACGGTAGGCCTAAGCATGTATGTTGCACTTAAGCCTATCCTCACTATGCTGGAGGAAAATGTGACGTCATTTCCGGGGTAAAACCGCAAAGGATTGTAGGTACGAGTGGCAAGCAGTACTAGTGCACGCAGGCTTTCACATGAAAACAGTCACACAGCAATAAAAAGAAACACAAATAATGGCAAGAAGCTGTTGTATTATTAACTGCAATAGCCGGTCGCATGACAGCCACGGGAAGCCGACTGGTAAAGAAATTATTTTTTATCGGATTACGTCGTGGAAGAGAAATTGTTCAAGCCATGTTTCCAAAGTAACAAAGAGCCGACGGATGGCCTGGATTGCAGCCATTCGAAGACCAAATATAACGTTTCAGAACAATCCAGCTCGCATGTTAGTGCTCCAAGCATTTCCACAAAGGTAAATCTTCTAGTAGTTATTACGTAATTTATCATAACAAAATTGTTGATGTAGGTTACAAATAAGTCTTATATTGATTTGAATTGAATTTGTTGCACTATGTTGCTTTGTTTATTGTGGCTTTGTGGGCTAATATTTGTTGTGTTTTGTAGGAAAACAAGCCTGCAAAATGCTGGAAAAATTAACAACAGCTGTGAAATGGAATAGTCCAAATCACCGAAGTAAACTGGACCTGGGCTTGCTGCAGGGATCTGAAGTTACTAAGCATTTTGTGAGTGTATGCACTCACACTTTGTCATAAACTGGCTGTGTGGAGGCAGATGAGGACCCAAACGCAAAACTCACGGAGACAGGAACTGAACTCAAAACTGCTTTATTGCAGTCTTCACAAAGACACAGAACTAAACTGGGAATGCTAACAGAGGGCCGAGGTAACACAGAAAGGCACACAGGTTCGGGGAGGAGACATTGGCGACGCGACACTGAACTGAGGGAGACTTGCACATAAATACACAGAGGGTTAACGAGGGAAGTGGGAGCACACGGGGAACACAGCTGACACAGATAATCATAACGAGACACGGCAGTAGTAAACACAACACTGACGGGAGACTGTCAAAGTAAAACAGGAAGTACAGAGGTGCAGACAGGGGGAGAGAGAGCACAGGCATAGCGGGCTGGGGAAACATGGAATAAAACACAAGGAGGGGAGACGAGGGCTCACAGATACAGAGGGACACACAGGGGGAAAAAGTCACAAGTGGAAATCAAAATAAGGAACAACTTAACAGAGCAACCCAGAGAGGAACCATGGAGGAACCATGGCCTAAATAAAGAACAAAATGCAAAAATACCCGAAAACTAAGAATGCTGGGCCTGGATGGCCTGGATTGCCCCCCCCCCCCCCCCCCCCCCCCCCTCAAGGGCTGGCTCCCGACAGCCCAAACCCAAGAACCAAAACACAAGAAAAAACAGAAAACAACCCACCCAGGGCGGGAGGCGGGGGACCAGGACGGAGGGAACAAAACCAAACAAAAGACAAGGAGCATGAGACCAAAACTGAGTCCACAAATACACAAAAACAGTTCAAGACAGGGAAGCAATGTCCAAAGAGGTCAGAAGGTCAACCAGGGAGGCGACAGCACAAAAGTTCACAGTTCGGCTGTTCCGGGGGCCGGCCACGTGAAAAGTGGCCGCGTGGAAGACGGCGGCGGCTCTCAAGCGTCGGGTGTACTGGTCGAGGCTTGGTGGGCACAGGACCAGACGAGGCAGGACCAGACGAGGCAGGACCAGATGGTGGCGTGGCAGCCACAGGCAACGGAGCTGGACCAGACGATGGCGTCTTGGACCCTCCAGCGGAGATGAGGAGGTGCTGGCCGGGCTGACCAGAGCCCCCAGCGAAGACGAGGAGGTGCTGGAGAGGTTCTCTTGAACCCCCAGCGGAGACGAGGAGCGGCTGGAGAGGTTCTCCTGAACCCCCAGCGAGAACAGATGCAGAGCCAGCAGGTGTGGAGACTTCTGGCTGAGGGGACGCTAACTGTAGCTGCACAGGGCACACAGTCGGCTTGGGATGCAACGGCTGGGGCTGTGCAGGGCAAACAGTCTGTCCAAAGTTTGTCAGTACCACGCAGTCCTCAGCTGGCGGTGCAGGGACGAGCTGGGCGGTCTGCATCTCCCCACCGCAGGGAAAAGGGTAACACCACCTGGGTCTGGGTGCAGTTTCCCCCTCCAGGGGCAAGGGTACCTAGACCCGGGGCTTAGAGTACGCTTGGGGAGTGTGATTGTGTGTACAGTGTCTCTTTATGTCTGTCTCCACGTTGGGTGAGTGTTGAGTAATTTAAAAAAAAAAAAAAAAAGGGACGAGCTGGGCTCTGGCTACCTTTGCCCTGGGGGCCGGTGTAGGTGCAGGAGCTAGCTGGACCTCTGCCGCTCCCACCCGAGGAACTGAGACAGGTGCAGGAGTCGGCAGGGTCACAGTTGACCTCACCCGGGGAACCGGAACAGGCGCAGGCAACAGCTGGGTGTCCATCAACCCCACCCGAGGAGCAGGTACGGGTGCCGGGATGAACGGAGCCTCTGCCAGGCTGGAGACAGAAGCAGGGACCAGCTGGACCTCAGCCACCCTCACCCGAGGAACTGATACGGGTGCAAGGGAAAGCTGGGCCCACGCTGCCCTGGGTACAGGAACTGGAGATGGAGAGCTGAGCTCAGGAGCAGTAACAGACACTGGGAAAACCAAGTTAGTGGAGCCAAACACAGTTTCAGCAAACAGAGACTTATGGCGGGCTGGTCTTAGCAACTCTGCTGTACTAAAGTTGTCCATGTCATAATTAGCAGCCTTTAAAGGTTGGAAGACACACAGTTCATTTTCCAGGGGGTCCCCTCTGGTTTCAGCAGGAACAGGAACCTCAGGACTGTTTGTTTTTAATATTTAGTTCACAGGTATGCAACTCAAAAATAGTCTTTTGCTTTTCTAAAGTGAGATTATCAGTTAATTACTGCTGACCTGGGAGGAGCAAA
Source organism: Rhamphochromis sp. 'chilingali' (assembly GCF_963969265.1). Taxonomy (NCBI): domain Eukaryota; kingdom Metazoa; phylum Chordata; class Actinopteri; order Cichliformes; family Cichlidae; genus Rhamphochromis; species Rhamphochromis sp. 'chilingali'. The sequence continues at coordinate 14,550,131 of NC_137944.1, forward strand.
GGAAAAACAGTCATTCTCAAACACGGGCGTGAGGGTTTGTAATGCAGGCTCTGGATTAACTGTCCCAGAAGACACCGAGTTAACGGCCTCTGGGATGACGCACACAGAGTTTACAGTGTCAGAATTATTTCGTTCAGCCTGAACAGCATGCATCATGCTTAATAGGTGCAGAGGTGAACTTCGAAACGTTATGAGGCTTGCAAACACAGTCATTTTCAAACTTATTATTCCTCTCCGATGAGTTACAGACATGAAAAACTGCGGACTCAGGAACAGAATATTGTCCAATTTAGTCAGGCTCGGAAGTGGCATGGAAGAAACACTCACCACCAGGGTTTGCTCAGTAACTTTAGGGTGGCGACGGCGTGAGCGTCGTTTTTTCCTGGTAACTGTGCCGTGAGTTGCCGGGGCTGTAGACGCAGGCACCTCTAAGACGTCGGCTGACTGAGCCGATGACGGGCCGAGCTGCGTCGAAGAGACAGGGAGCTTGTGCAGCTCCGAGCGTGGAAGTCCCAGGAAGAGCGCAAAGGACTGCAGCGGAGATAGGCTGCATGACACACTTAGGACCATATAATAATAAATATGTGGGTGATGAAAGTTGGGCAGCATGCTCACATCCTTACTCCACTCTGTATGCTCGTATGGGTCTGACCCTTTCACTCCTTTGATTTTTTTCCTCCTACTGTTTTTTTTTTTTGCATTTTCGTCAAGTCTGTCTTTGTACTGGCCTGCCGTGTTCTCTGTCATTTTGTACATAACTGTTTTGGGGCATATAAAATGCAAGTAGGGATTAAAACCGCAGAATTAATGATTACCGGTGCTGGAAATGCTAGCGCTTGATGCAGTGTTTTGATTTTGTTGCCACTCGTACCCACAATGCAATGCGCGAAAGTCACGTAGTCTGTCATTCTCTTTTCCCTGCTGCTGCCAGCCTCTTAGGAGTGGACGTCGCCGTGGATAGCGGCTACATACATGCCGGCTACGGGAGTCGGCTGGCGTGCATGTTGATTTACTTGATTATTAAATTAGAGTAGTCGGGCGGACGGCAATTTGGAGTAATACAGTGACTCCGTCTGCTCCAGATTTAAGGTTTTGTTTAGTCTGTATGTCTGGCTCTATGTTCTTTTGATTTGTAGTTTAGTTTTTGTTACACCACTGGTAGGAGGCCCTTTTTCTAGCTGCGGATCACCAGTGTGTTCCTGCAGTTGGGCTAACCCAAGCATGTGCCTATTAGGTTTTTTTGTTTGCTTGTTTTTTTGGAATATATTATAATTTTCTTTGGGGTTTTTTATTCAGATGCTGAGGGCCTGACGTGGAGGAGACCAGGGGTGCCTTAGTGGTGGGATCCTTTGAGTATTACACACCTGCATTTTTAGTTCATTAGTGTGAGTGTGTGACAGTATGCTGCACTTGTGTATTGGTGAGTTGTTGTTATTTTTGTTTTGTTTTTGTGTGTGGCATCCCTGTCCCCCACTGGTAAGCAGTGGGGGACAGGGCAACCTAGACAGTAGAATATTTGTATACTGGTATGTATGCTTGTGCTTTTATATGATGTTTTAAATAATTAGTAATAAATTCTCAATATGTTTTATCATTGCACCACATCTCTGTATTGAGTATAACGAACCTAAATGCCTTCTTGGTGATTAGAATCCTCTTGATCCAGTATTCTCTGGGTGAAATTCCCAGTGTGGTGTTGTTTGCTAAATTGTGAAGAGTATTTATTCCATCCCCACCTCCTGCATCCACAGAAAAACACACAATGGAACACTGACAGCCAAGGTGCTATGACATCATGAAACAAAGCTTTAGTAAAGAGGACTCCATATGACCTATTTCTATCTTTAAACAAAAAGCCATGACACCCACCTTACTTAATGAACAGTTTTCTTCACCACTGAACCAACAGCCAGCTGTTGGTGGGTGTTGGTAAGGTTTTGTCCAATGTGAAATGGGAGAAGACACATGACGAAAACCGCATCCAATCATTTCAAGACAATAATGATGTGAATTCCCCTCCCTTTTATTACAATGTGCCCGCTACCACTACCAAGATACCCACATTCTTTCCTTAATTGTTCCCCTCTTATCTTATGTATCTCTTCTCTGTGGACCCCTGACTAACAGGAGCGCAGAGAAACGGAGTAATCTGTCTGGGTCAATGTGCTGGGCTATGCTGGGGCTCATGTTGAGGTCAGCCTAATCACCTTTCAGATCAGCTTGGAGAACAGAGGCGACTGCACCTTTTATCCCAAACCAAAGTCAACAAGGCAGGATTCTTGGGAAGCATTGCAGACATTCTTGAAAGCAAAGTGGAGGGGTGAATTAAAGAGCAAATGACCTTTCTCTCGTAATTTTTAAGGGCAGTAGACAGTGAGGAAGGAGAGAAATAAACGTTCTTTTGCCTGATGTGAAGGACGCTCTAAATGTTCCAGCAATTTTTCTTTTATCACATGTCATGAGTTAAAAATTTGTAGCTGATACTTCCTTTGGAAATATCTTTCAAAAAATGCACAACATTTTGACCTACATCACTGCTTTCACCCCTGGTTTCCCCGAGGGATAGTTAATAACTCCAGTATAGGTGCTGTTTGCACAGATGGACCTCCTCCTTCAGAATTGGCCAACCTTTTGACCGATGCTATTTCCTCTCTACTGTCAACCTGATCTATCACATGCTGAGTAAAAACTGACATTCACTAAAGACGCCAAGCACAGCAGTACTCCTGTAGAAGTATGAAAGTGATAGTTCACCTCGTGGTTGTCCATGTAGTAGTTGTGCCTTCGGATTTCCTATTTGTGCATCTTACACCTAACAGATTACAGAGTTCCAGCTAACCTGAATCAAAATGTACATACATGTTTTAATTACATAAAAACAGAACGAAAAAAAGAGAGAGATGGCTAAAATCTCTCATAAGTTTTGAAAATGTACACCCCCTGATTTAGAACAGGGGTGTCCAACTCCAGTCCTCGAGAGCTACTGTCCTGCAGCTTTTCGATGCATCCCTACTCCAACACAGCTGAATCAAATGATTGGATTACCTCTTCAGCATGCCATCAAGTTTGGCAAAGGCCTAGTAACAAGCCATTCATTTGATTCAGGTATGTCGGAACAAGCATGCATCTAAAAGCTGCAGGACAGCAGCTCTCGAGGACTGGAGTTGGACACCCCTGATTTAGAAGCTTGTGGAGCCACCGTTGGCTGCAATAATTGGAAGTAATCATTTTCTGTATGGATTTATGAGTCTCTCACATCACTGTAGAGAAAGCTTGTCAAACTATTTATACAGCATTGCTAGATCTCGTTTCTCTTTTCATTTTATTGAAGTTTCCAGGCAGTTGTACATGCACAGCTCTCTTAAGGTCCCTGACTTGGATTGGGTCATTGCATGTTGATTCTTTTTCAGCCATCCTGTGTGTGAATGGGTGGATGACTGGATATGTAAAGCGCTTTGGGGTCCTTAGGGACTAGTAAGGCGCTATATAAATACAGGCCATTTACCATCCTGTTGTAGATTTGCTGCTGTCCTTGGAACTATTGTCCTGTTGTACGATCCAGTCTCAGCCAAGCTTCAGCTGCTGTACAGGTGGCCTCACATTTGATTCTGGAATACTTTGCTATACAGAGAAGTTCATGGTCGACTCAATTGCTGGAAGGCCCAAACAAGCCCAAATTATCATCCCTCCACCACCGTGTTTGACAGCTGATATGAGGTGTTTGTGCAGTCTACCAAATGGGTTGCTGTGAATTACTCAGATCCAAGATTGCAAATCAAAGCCATTCTTCCACATTCCTTTTAGAAAGAAGTGGCTTTCTCTTGACAACCCTTCCAAAATTGTATTGACATGATTTTTAACCTTTAATATACTAACTAAGGCTGAAAATTGCTCTTGGGCGTTGTTTACACTTTGAGTATTATATTATCTGGCCTGAGGGACACTTTGTGATGTCAACTCCAGGAAAGACTGGGCCATGGCATTGACACATGTCTGAGTTTTCCAGTTTGTAAGCCATCTGAGGTTGTATGAACCTAATTGGGTGAGGATAAGGTTATTTTTTATTATGTTTTGACATGTAAAACCTTAGAATTCTTTTTACCATGACTCTAAGCTACACAAGGTAGCTTAGAGTCATGTTTGGTCTGAACACAGCATTATGTTACTGAGTGCAGTGTGCATTGATTTGACTGGTGAACAAGAGCTGGTCCATATTCAAATAAGACACCTAATCAAAAACATGTCAGCATAAATGTTTTCCCTCTAGACACAGATACGGCTCCTTGTAAGTAATCCTGTTCTTGATGATCATCCATGCTAGTTTATCCCAAGGCTTTGCTGACTACACTTTACTGCAGTGCAGTCTGGAAATATGCCAAAGGAACATATTTCTGTACAGCAAAAGGATGCAAAGGAATTCCAAAAACATAAGAATCCAACACATTAACCAACATTTTGATTCGAAACAGTAATGTAATTACATGCATGTAACTAGTTATATGGAGAAGGTTAATTCCCAGTACTGCTCATACCTTTGTTAATTGAAGCGTCTGCATTCTCTGATTCATAATAACAACTGGGCGATCGTGGCTCAAGAGTTGGGAGTTCGCCTTGTAATCGGAAGGTTGCCGGTTCGAGCCCCAGCTTGGACAGTCTCGGTCGTTGTGTCCTTGGGCAAGACACTTCACCCGTTGCCTACTGGTGGTGGTCAGAGGGCCTGGTGGCGCCAGTGTCCGGCAGCCTCGCCTCTGTCAGTGCGCCCCAGGGTGGCTGTGGCTACAATGTAGCTTACCATCACCAGTGTGTGAATGTGTGCGTGAATGGGTGGATGACTGGATATGTAAAGCGCTTTGGGGTCCTTAGGGACTAGAAAAGCGCTATATAAATACAGGCCATTTACCATTTACCATAACTCTGACCACATTCAAAAAGAAAAAAATGAGTGAAATTTAAAGAAAATTAACAGAAAGCAAAAGGATAAGTGGTAGAGAGAAAGTGAATAGCAGTGGCCGTAGGACGATGGGATTGGAGACATTTTGGCCAGGGATGTCAGAAAGGAATCAGTGAATAACTTGGCTCGTTTCTTTGTGGTGAGAACAGCATGGGCTGGAAGCTGGAGCCAGAGCCCACAATGTCTAGCCTGGAAGGTTCTCTCATTAGAAAGATTGGAGCGAGCAACCTCCTGGGAACTGCAGCGCCAGAGTCCTGGGAACGCTTACTCTCAAGGCCAGCTCAGGTATAATGTAGTGGAGATTGCTGTTTTCTTGGGTTTTTTTTTTTTTTTTTTTTTTTAATTGGTTGTCACTCGGCTCTTTTGCCTCTGTCCACCATGTGTCTTATGTTTGTGGTGATGCTTGGATTTGCCCACCCCTCTGAGTTTGACATTTGAGAATGTGTCTGAGAGTATACAATGAGACATGAGCCCAGTCTCTGTACTGCCTCCAATGCCAGAAAAATCCACTTTGAAGGAGTGCAAAAGCATGCCAGTGTTTTTTGTTTAAACACTCATTTTATAGCTTTCAGGGAGCGGAGCAGAGCTGGTTGGCAGGAGCAATGACAAAATGCAGAGAAGGAGCACAAGAGGGAAGGGGGGAAGAAAAGCAAAGGGTACAAATATTCCAGTGTGGGGTCCTCGGGCCTACAGATCATTGGGACCATCTGCGGCAAAGCCTCAGAGGCGATCTTTACCGCTCCCCCATAAATTGGGAGAAAAAATATTTGAACCTGTGTACTCAGCCAGAAACTACAAACGGCCAGAAGCCTTAGGAAGAGCAACGCACATGTAATTGCAACAATCAAAAAGTCACAGGGGTGCACATGTAGAAGTCCGTTCTTTCCTAAATGATTCCTGACATGTGGCTCCAATAGCAGGCCATAAAACACCAGTATCTTTAACGTTACAGAACCTCACTTAGCCTCTTTGGAGGGATGCCCGTTTGTTTTAAAGATGATGAGGATGCTTTTTGTAGGTTATCGCTGACTTAGCTGGTGAGTTTAACTCGTGGAATGGCATGCGTGCGCGGGTGTATATCCGCCTAAATATCTGACTGTCAAATGGTGTGATTTCTGTGAGACGCTCTGTCTGAGATTTTTCTGAACTTGAGCTTAAGCATGTGTGTGGCTTGTCAGTGGTCACATTCAAAAATGTGTTCAGAAATACTTTTATATGCTTAGTGCATGAATGTGATCTCAATTTAAGATTAGCTTCACCAGATAGCTATATTAACATTTGGAAAATGTCTGAGAAATGCTTAACAGAAACAGAAACATTTCCAACTAAAGGATTTTAACTGATGAAGACATCTGACTAAAATGAACTCCAGATTGAAATCAAGGAACTCAGTCAGTCACTGTTGTTTTAAACGTTTCCACTTTGGGTGGGAGTACAGAACATATTCCTTTAGATTAATTATGGCTGTCTCCCAGGTCAGTACTATAAACTTACAGTACCAGGTACGGGTGGTAAGCTATGTGATTTTTGTGAACGATTTTTTCTAGCTGCATAAGTCCCCAAAGGTAACTATGTATAGTGTTCTCTTACCTGACCAGATAGATTCTTTACCGTTTTTTGTCTCAGTTTGCCATTTAGCGTGCACTCAGTGTGAAAAGCTTTAAGGAACAAATTTACTGTCAAATCTCCAGTAAAGTCAAACCAAGCCTTGAGACATGGCAGAGCCAAAGAAAGGACTGAGTGGTCTCACTGAGTCTCACTCAGTTGTGACTCAAATATGGCATCTTCTGTGCAAACAGGACGTGCCACTGCATGACTCACAACACAAATCAGAGCAAATGTGTTTTTTTCCGGTGAAATGAGTCAAATGAACTGCATCCTGAAGAAAAAAAAAGATTTCTTTTACCCGTCCTTCATCTACAAGACTGATATTGTTTGCATGACCAAAATGTAGAGGAAGCTTAACCTCTGCTACACTGTTTAGTAAAAGTGGGAATCACCAGACACCCCACCATACGATATCATGACAATACTTACTTCACGATAAGATATTCTTAAAGTGATTTTTTTTGCAATAACAAATACTGTGATTTATCACCCTTTGCCAACTTCAAATTATGTCCTCAAACTTTCTGTTTTATCCAGTAAGATAAAGTTACCATAAATTAGTTATTAAAATGATTGTCAGGCACACCAACAATGTCTGCCATAAATGTCACTCTGCTGCCCAGATTCAAGTTGGCAACTGCATGTAGTCTGTTTCAGACAACAAACCAATTAACTGTGAGAAATCATCAAACATCATATATGTGTTGCTTTCTATATAGACAGAAATTCACATTTAACTATTACATTTGCACTCAGCAACCTTCCTGTTCTACAGGAATATACCCAGAGCACAATCAGCTGGCAGCAATTTCTGTTGAGTTCCCTCGAACTGGGCTCATTGACAAAGACTCATTCAGACTGATGGCAACATGCTGGCAATCAACAAATCAGATCGCATTCATTTGCAAATCTTCAGCAATCCCTCTGAGAGTGATAATAGTCAGTCAATTTGCAGAAAGGCTGCCTCCTATCAGGTGAAACGAGTCTTATTCACAGTATTCCCACGGGAAGGGTGTGCTTAATATGGAACTATTATGCTTTCCTTTATTTTCCTGTTGTACCTATGCTCATATTTGGCTAACTAAAACAATTTCAACTAAAGAGGTCAGCACATAGTTTATTATAGCTACTAGGGTTACCCCCACCCACCTGCTGCACAAGACTTTGCAGCCAATCAGAAGAAAGTTGGCTCAAAGAGGGTGGTGTCAAACAGTAGTTGAACTGAGGGACTGCAGTACAGCCCCTGTATAGAATAAATAAAGAACGTTTTTAGTTATGAGTAATTGAAAGCTGGTCTAGTAGCAAAAATCAATCAATCAATAAAACTGTAGCTGGGAATGTGCATGACAGAGCCCCTTTACCTCTGCCATCTGGTTTTTGGGTCCAACACCCAGGGTTTTAAATTTAGAGAATGATAAGGGTTTTTGGTTTTGTATTCTATATTGCCATTTAGCTAACTCTATGGGTTGTTTCTATACATTATACGAGTCCCCTTTGTTGTATTTTATATCTTTATTTCTGTGCCTTTAGTTCCCTGATTGTTTTAGTTCACAGGTTGGTAATCCCCTTTTGTATTCCCATTCTGATCCTTCAATTGTGTCTCCTTGTTTATGTTCTGTATCTCTGTCAGGTTCACATGTCATTTGTCACTTCCTGTTTTATTTTGTGTGTCATTAGCCTCTTGTGCATCGTGTCTAGTTCTACTTCCTCTGTCTCGTCATGTGCTATTAGTTTCAGCCTTGTTCCCACCGGTTGCCTTTTCCCCCATCATGTGTATATATTGTTTCTGTCTTCCCTTGGCCTTTGTTGTGTTCGTCATCGAGCGGTGTGTGTCTCTCCTTGCGTTTCTCCTGTAAGTGATCGTTGACTTAATTGTTCTTGGTATATGTTACAGTATGTTACTTTTTATGTTTTCACCAATAAAGATGCTTTTGAATTTTATGTCCTACTTTCTGGGTCTTTCTCCGGCTACCACACAGCCGGCCTTGACAGTTTTTGTAAAACGTTGCATACCCAATTAAGTCCAGAGGATGAGGGAAATAACAATAATTGGGAGAATCGTTTTCGTTAGTTTTTTCGTATCACTTTGGATTAAAAAAAAAGTGAGTTTTCTACATTAAGGAGAAAAGAAACACAGTGATGGCTTCACATCCACTTTATTTACTCAACGTTTTAGATGAGAAAACATTAGAAAGCCCAGACATGTAATGGCATACTGTGATCTGTGATGTACGCTGCCTCCATGTAGCCTTGGGAACACGGTGTAAAATAGCCACTGAATCATTTAGACTACCTCAGCACTGGGGAATTTAAAGAATCTGCACGGCCTCGATGTGACTGTTGTGCATCCAGGTATGTCATGCTTTCATGATCTTGTTACCACTCACACTAATTCACTAGGGACAAGCTAAATTGGAACTGAAAATTAAAAGGGTTTACCTGGCATCCACATACGTGGACATCACATTTTGGGTTATTTAGACCAAAATACTCAATTTTGCTCTACAAGGGCCTGATATCCACTTACGAGGACATTATACTGCTACTGTTCTATCGAAATTTTAAACGAATATCCTCATATGTGGCTCTTATTTTTCTTAAAAACAAAAATAAGGTAAAAAAAATAAATCTGGTAATTCTTTGTTTTTACATTTATCGGGCCCCAATATGCCCAAATATCAAAGAGAATGCATGCCGTGGAAGAGTTCAGGTCTTAGGAGATTAAGTTGAAGTTAATGAAATGCTGTCCTGGTGGTCTTTCTTTAAGTTGCTTGAAGATGTTTCGCCTCTCATCCGAGAAGCTTCTTCAGTTCTATAGTCAAATGGTGGAGAGTCCCAGATTTAAATCCTGTGAGAGTTTCCCCCCAAAGAAGGAACAAAGGACCCCCTAATGATCCTCTACCTAATCACATGAGCCAAGGTGTGAAAACGGGTGTAGGTCACAATCAGCCAGGGTTTTGGGTGAGCTCATTGTGAAACCTGGCCCCACCCTATCATGTGATTTCCTGAGGTCAGATGGCCCAGGATGTGAGTGGGCGTTAAGGCGTCTGGGAAGGGAACTCAAAACTGGATTATAGAAATCAGACAGTTGGTGTCGTAAATCACTACCTCTGTTCAAAGATGGTCGCTCACAGTGGACATAAATGGCTTCTTTTACTCCTCTTTCAAATCACCTATCTTCTCTTTCCAAAATGTGAACATTGGCGTTTAGATGCAGATGGACCGCTGAGTCTTCTCCCATGGAGGTCTTGATGGTGACCTGTGCTCCCGATCACACCAATTTATCCTGCTGATTGTTATTACTATTACTGAATATTTAAGGCAAGTAGCAAACTTTTTAATTTTTCTTAAAGATACCAAAATGTTCAAAAAAGCCTCAGGTTACCACTGTGGCGTTCAAGGAACGAGTCCGGTCTACAGCACAGCAGGCTGTTTTACATATAATGCTTTTAATGCAAGTTCATTCTCTATTTTAAAAACGTTCTGAGGCCTGATGTGAGTTTTCAGAGATCCTGGTTGTGACTGAGTAAAAGTGCTGGGTTTGAGACCTGTGTGCCACAGGTGAGCAAGTGATTTCGTGTGTGTGTGTGTGTGTGTGTGTGTGTGTGTGTGTGTGTGTGTGTGTGTGTGTGTGTGTGTGTGTGTGTGTGTGTGTTGGAGAGTCTGAGACACTTCAGAGCCATGACTCAGCGCTCACACATGAGCTTAACTCGAGAGGCTGAAAATGAAATGAAACCATCGCAGAGTGCATGTATTAAACAGTCAAAAACTGTCAGTGCCATTAAGTGCAAACACAAGCAGCTTCTGCAGGGCACTCATGACTCCACTCCAGACGCTTCTCCCTAGTGTTACTGTTTTTCAAAATAACAGCTCGGCACAGTTGCTACCTTCATCATTTTCTTCTACGTCAATCCTCAAAGGTTAGTAGGTTGTTCTTTCCCAAAATACCCAGCCAGAACCTTCCTTCAACATTTACCTCATGAGATGCACGAATGAAAGGCTTCTTGTATGGAAAACCTGGTGATTAATTTTGCCCCCAGCATCATAACAGTGTTGATTGTATTCCCTCTGTGGGACACATGTCTAAGCTGGCCTGGTCTAAACGAATGGCATTTGACATTCTCGCTGCAAGAAGAGCTTTTTGAGTAACTGACGTAGCCTCTTCCAAGACAATATTAAAATCCTTTTTCACTAACTTGTTTTGACACAGAGCGGTTCAGCACTTTACTCCGGACATGCTCATTAGTTTATAAAAAAATAGTTTGTGCAACGGAAATCTAACCTTTTGGTCTTCTCCTTTAACAATCTTTCAGTTGTGTTCATCAGATTTCTCTCTCAGGGAATCATTTCCAGAACCTTCTTTTACTGATTTCACTGGTCTTCATATGGACATTGTAAATTGAGTTATCATGGCACCATATGTGGCGCTATAGATGAGTCTTTAAATATACAAAATAAAACAAAGCTAGTAAGCTTATGGAAGCATTTAGCTCAAATTAACTGCATCTGGCAAAACTAATTACAAGAAATAATCAGCTAAAATCACATCATTACCCTGCATATATATAGAGAGAGTACATTTATGAAACAACCTATAGTGGAGGATAATATGGCCAGTCAGAGGCCTTAAGTTGTGAGTTTGTGTGTGTGTGTGTGTGTGTGTGTGTGTGTGTGTGTGTGTGTGTGTGTGTGTGTGTGTGTGTGTGTGTGTGTGTGTGTGTGTGTGTGTGTGTGTGTGTGTTTAACATATTGGGTAATTCGCCTTCCTGTAGATCAAGTGTGCTAACCACACTGAATGGCTCATGTACAGCATGTTTGGGTGGGCCAGCACTTAGGCCGCAACTAAATCCTAGTGTAAATCCACCCAGGGTGCAGTGTCCTGTGAAGAAAAACATTTAAAGGTCATCAGAGAACAAGGCAGGAAAAACTGCTCAATGGTTAATTCACTGCAATGGAACGATGTATTATATAGCAGGAGACTATGAGAGACGCATCCAAGTACATATTACTGGCATGTTCATGTCTTTCCAATCGCCATGTATTAGGCTGCAAGTGGCTTTGCAGCGAAAACATGAGATGCAACTCAAAAGCTACAGTTTAAGTAATCGATCCATATGTTTGAAACAATATTAGCTGCCAAAACACTGCATACTGGTTGAGAAAAGTAAACCATAACACACCCACTAAGAATGCATGAAAATGCATGATTCCTCTTAATCCGACACTAAGCCCATCCCATGGGTGTCCCTAGCACAGAGTGCACATTCAGACATAAATACCAAAAGTATAAAGGCACTTTTTCTCAAGAGCTTGACAAATCTTGTTACATTCTACTCAAACACCGACACAACAACCCTCGATTTTGACACTTCCCGAGTCAGCGGCAGGGTCTCTGGTTCACACTTGTGTGTAATCAGGTGTGTGTATCCAAGGTTCCCAGGCTATGCACACACCTTAAAAAGAGTACATCCTGATAAATCAAGGCTTCTGATCTTGCAGCCAGAAATTCCAGGCTGCCTGGGCCACACCATTCAGATCCGTGAAATACAGAAACAGCAGCTCCACACACCAAGAATTCAAAGAATGCTATTAGAGTTCATTTGTTTTCCGTGAAGGAAACTAGAATAGGAAGGGTATGGAAGGCAATGAAGGAATGAGGGAATGAAGACATTGTCTGATTTAAAAGAAGCAAAAATAATCCACTTTTAACCATGGCCACATGTTGTGCTTTTGGGTAGACCACACATGAACACATGCAGAAATCTGTGCTCTTGCCACACGCAACAAAAATGCAAAACATAAAGCGCGGAGCTACAAAGTGAAAAAAGATGAATGAGCCTAAAAAGGCACACAGCCACAGGTGCACATACATTCCAGTGCATATCATGTGATCCAAAATAGGAACGTCCCAATTCTATAGTTATAGCGGTGTCAGAACTGATTTTTCTCAAGCATCTTCCATCACATCATGTTGCTCTCAACTAGCTCATTAGTGAGACTAGAGTACTATTACATGAGGAAAGGAAAGGTGGGTGGAACGCACGAAGAACTGCACAGTATCTCAGCATGAGAAACAGCCTCCAGCTGCAGCCTAAACTGTCATCTTCTGTGTATTCATAGTTTCTGAGGAATGTTCCTGATGTTTCAGTGCTTAGATTTAAGGGGAAATCACAAAGGAGAGGTTAAAGACATCAACAAGTGTTAAAGACAATGTGCTGAAAAGATGCTGTAAAAGTGCCTTGTATGCTTGAGTTTATGTGAATGTGGCCTCGAAATTTCCATATATGACAGTGAACCAACATTTCACATGGAAAAGTGTTCAAACTGTTTCACTTTATCACTTTTTCCCATTTTGTAGAATTCATTTTTATTCATCTACACTCAACATTGTATAATGACAAGAAATAATGGTTTTAAAATGTTGTCAAAAACTGAAATCTAAGGAATTCTCTACTTTTTGTGGTGCTTTTCAATGTTAACTCTTTCAGACTAAAAATCTACAAGCTTTTCATACCTGAATTTTTATCTCAATCTTCTTTGAACATCCTATCAGGCTCTGTGAGATTGCTGTCTTTGGGTTTCATTAGTCTCAGGTCATACATATGCTCAATCAGGTTTTCTTTCCAAAGATCTGTTTCTATCTTGTTGGTTTCATCCTTTCATCACCTCTGATCAATAATTCTGTCCCTCCTGATGAGAGGCACCCACTGCATGATGCTACCATCACCCTGCGCAGTCTGTAAGGTTGGTTTATAAGGTAAACAGCTATGCCTGGTTCTCTCAAGATATAGTACTTGAAGTTCTGCCCAGTGTGCAGGTTTTGTTTCGTCTGACCAGAGAGTCAGTTTTCTTCTTTCTTACTAGCCATCTAGCAAATTGCAAGCGGGCCTTGCACACAAAAATGTTTCAGTCTATTTCCTGTGCCAAATTTCTCCAAATTTCTCCCATCTCTGCAAAAGGCTTCTGAAACTCTATTAGACTGACTTTTTGTCATCAACAATGGTTTTAATGTTTCATTATTCCAATTTCAGATTTATTTGTAAAACAAGTTGTAGAGATGTCCAATTTTGCATTATTTTGTAATGGTAGGGAATCCTTCCAAAGATTTTTGTATCCCTTTAAGGAGCTGCATCAACTGCACAAATTTATAATTTCGAAGATGAGGTAAGACCTACTTCTGGTGTATTTTTAATGCAAAACAGACAGATTGATAGAATATAAAGTCAATTTTATTCATTTAAAATTAAATCTACAACATAATAAACTTTGTGAAAGGGTCTGAATATGTTGTGAAGCAAATATATGGCAAATGATAATGATCCAAACAAAATACTTTCTACTTATATATCTGTAATAAGTGTGTTCAACAAAAAGGGTGTGCATTCCTGTGCAGTTGGAAATATTAAAGGAGACACCCGAGCTAGAGTCACACAACTGGAATTTGCAGAAAATGGAGGTAGAAGTGTGATCTAGTGATCAAAAGCTATAAAGAGAACATTTGACATCATAATTTGAGTTTGAGGCCAGCAGCTAAGCCTAGCTCTTTGTTGTGGTATCAGCCTTCTGCTCACATCTCTTTCAGGGAATCAAAAAAACCCCACAATTTTCACATGACAAACTGACTTTCCACTGTCAGGCTCTGCAAGGTGAGACAAAGCCTTATAATTTATTTTAAATGTAATAGAGAGAATGTGAGTGCCAAAGGTGCATTGGTTTAGGTGTTATTCTGTTGCTTTAAGTCTTCTTTTTTCAGAAGAAAATAAAAGTCATATGTGTGGCTTCCAAGACTGACAGTTAAGTCTATCCTGATCAGAGAGCAACTGACTTGACCTCAGTAATGCAAAAGAAAACACGCTCGTTGATCTTTTAGAAGCCAAATCCCATTGAAGGAAAATGGGATTGTCATCATGCATCCTTCTCTCTCTTTCCATACATGTGTTTTATTACAAAAATGGAACAACCAAAAAAAATCTTCAGATTGTATTTTAAAGTTGGAGTCCAAAGTAAAACTCCAATCCTCTCTTCATTTCCATGCTTGTCAGGTCATTGCAAAAGGCCAGTGCTGAATGAAAACATCCGCCATTGGAGTACATCATTGCCTCACAACAGAGATGGAGCTGGATGCTCATCAAACAGCAGCTCTTGGAAAAGCAAGAGAAAACATTTCCAAGCATGTCAGATTTCAATGACACACACATCACCACCTCAAACTCAGAAACAGGTAAAAGACAAGCAATGAGTATCTGACATAGGAAAAAGTTTAGTTGGAAGTGATGGCTTTGGGAGTAAAATGTTGGAAGTTCATTTCGAGGGCTGTTCTCCTGAGCTAAAGTCAAATTCTTCCTATATCTGCTAATCTAGTTTTACGTCTTACCAATTTCTTAAAAATTCTATATAATTTCAGACAGACTAAATGTTCTATGGCATTTTGAGAATCAACAAACAAGGTTTAACTTTACCTCAAGTCAATGTATCAATTACTTTAGAGGAGAAAATATATACTTTGGAAATTGCAGTCATGGATCAGAGTGGTATATCGCATGTCATAGACTTTGCTATACTTATATTTGCTCTCTTACTGCTAAATTTGTCTGATTTTCTCGTTTGTGGTCATCCACTGTTGAATTAATTGTACTTCTTCCAATACTTATATTGGAAGCCCTAAACAATAAAACCGACTTTTCCCCATTTCCTAAACCACCGGGTTTCTAAATACACTGTTGATCATATAAGTCATGACCAACTTCGTCTTTTGGTCTGTGTCTGATAATACTATACTTCTTGCATAAGACAAATAGATTTTTTTAGTGTTTTTCACTTATTTAAAGATGACCAAGAAGCCAGATTGTGGTTAGGGATACCCTAATGTTCTGTGTATGTTTTGATTTCACCTGTTCCATAAAGGCAAGCAAGGCATGCAGTGCTTGACCAGTGAAATCTAAAACTAGACAACTATGAAAATCTAACAAAATGAAAGGAATCATCCTATTTGCATCTCAAGCAGCATTCTGTCATAAACCTCACTTTTTATATCTCTCTTCTAAATTACTGCTGTATTATGGCCACAGTTGATTACTGTGTCTGGAAGAAGGCTTAACTCTGCTTGGTTACGAGTCACTGGAATCTTTACAGTCTGTTGCTTTAATGGCATATCTCTGACTAAAAAACAGGCTCATGAGTGGGTGATCAATCGAGGATTTGTCACATTGATTTTTTTTGTTGTTGTTTTTAATTTATTTTGTGATAATTGTGTGCAAAAGGGGGGATTGCAAAAAGTTATTCTCAACAAAAAGTTATTTTGGACAAATAACCTCAAAAGTTTTAATGCTGTCAGGGTCCACTAAACAGATTTTACTTTAATATAATTGAATCTGTCAGTTTCATGCACTTTTAAAATTTGCAGCAGCTTACTTGGTAATATTCATTTCAGTATTGCATGATTTTGAATGTATCACATTAAAAAGTAGGCACAGAAAAGAATATGACAAGGCACAGGTCATTAAGACACCGTCTTGCAATCTCTGTGTCACTGAGTCTGAATTCACTTCATGTAAGCCTTAAAGCGTTTTCTATTTTTTTTCTCCACACAGTAACATTAAAATGAAAAACCAGTTTAGCTGATATACACAGAGACCTCCCCAAAACTGCCAAATACCTTTCACTTATATACAGTAGTTTTGTTTTGCTGTACAATTTCACATATTTTTAAGAATGAAATATCTTTAATATACAACTTTACAGTTCACAGCAGACTCACTGGTAATGAATCATATCGGAGTTTTGACACAACGGCCATTTGTAGCTATTTATTACGTACCTGCAGCAACACTCAGCAGCAGAAAAATCAATGACTTAGCCACATGTACACATGTGACATGTGACACAACAGCTGTAACTTCAAGCTTACTTACACTACATCAGTGGTTTCCAAATAGTGTGCCAAGGGATTCTGTGACAACTAGACATCATTACAGCAATATAAAGTCAGAGAAAACCATCTGTCAGGATAAGTTGGCTAAAGCTAGAATGGCGCCAAACAAGCTAAAGAGGCACTTAAAAACCAAACATCCACTCTCAGAGAAAATTACTGCTGGAAGAGTAGCTCAAGAAGGGAACTGGCTCAGATGATTTGCTGGATTGTATGACATATCATGCTTGGTCCAGATGCAGTAAACGAGCTCTCCAAGGTGCATTTCTCTGACAATACAATCAAAAGAAGAACTGATGACATGTCACAAAAAGCTTGAAAACCTCTGTACTAAATTATACTCTTCATCCCTTCTGAGTATTCAATAGTAACAGCTGCTCCACTGAAAAGATGAAATTTAAACCATAGGTATATAATGGCTATATCCTGTGAACTTCAGTAAAGTTTTACTAGCTTTTGCTTTAATGCTCTTTTAATGAAGTGTGGCTTGGAGCCTGGTCTCAGTAAGAGGTGATTAGTTTTAATGTCAAAATGTCAAAACTGAGACTAAACTGACAACACTTCTCGACTTAGCCGTGCAAGCAGCCCCTTGAATACAGGCAAAGTCAACAAAAATAAGGCACTATGCATGCGTACTGCCAGAGTGACATGCAAAAACGGCTACCCTGAGGTACCCCTGAGCAAGGTACCGTCCCTACACACTGCTCCCCGGGCGCCTGCTTAGTGGGCTGCCCACTGCTTCACAGAGTGAATGGGTCAAATGCAGAGAAAAACAAGTAATTTCCCCATGGGGATCAATAAAGTATCCATTATTATTATTATTATTATTATTATTAAATGCCCAGCCAGGTGTATCCACGCAGGCACTCAGGAGGTAAAATACACTGAAGGCCACATTTTATAGGCCCTTAAAGCTAATATAAGCTGTTAACCTTTCTGTGGCAAATACCTTCCTGCTCAGAGGCGGAAAATTACATGCGAGGCATTAGATCATTTTGAAACAATGTCCATATTTTTATACCTTTTATTTGAGGTAAGTGACTTATAAGTCTGAGTCTGCACATCAGGGGTCTTGTATAACCTGTGTTTCAACATGCTATCATGTAGTAATATCCAGAGGCTCCACTTCTGTTAAACATTATGCTCATAGTTCCCTACTCTGGATGACCACTCCTTGGCTTTTCCCCTTGCAGTCTGTGTCAAAGTTTCATGAGGTATGCCGGTGTGAAAGAATGCTGAAAATGTGGAGGAATTGCTAAGATTATATCGGCGTGTTGGGGGCAAGACTGGAATTTGTTACCAATGGCAGCATGTTACTACAAGCACCGGACAGGAATGTAGTTGATGTAGTCAGAAAATAAAGTACCATACTTTACCTTCATTTTACCTTTATGTTGCAGATGCTGCCTTTGTATTCAGGGTATATTCCCTTCTGTACTTTTGGTTGAACCTTGCAAAGACAAGTCTTGGACCAGTCTTTGGACTGGGATACTAGAGGTGGGTAGATCAAGCCAAAGCCAGTATTGGTATAAGGTCGATACTGCCTTGGCTGGATCGATGCTTTGTTTCTATCCATTAAAATATGATTCTGTCCTTTTCTGAGGTCTTTTTGTAAATGAAAAAAACATACTTCAGTCACGACTATAAAAAATGTCTGAACCTTTTTGTGTTGAGTGTCTCATCTATTTTACTTAGAGCCTATAACACATTTAAACAACAGATGTTGGCCCAAGGTCCTTTAGAGACAGGTACATTTACATCCCAGGTCTCCAAGAAACCCAAGTACATGAAAACCTGAAAGGTGTATTTTGTAGCATTAACTAATTATTTTAGAGAGTGAAAATCGGAGTGATTTTGTGGTCATTAGAATGTGTTGAGTTTGCCAATTGATTAATATTCATCTCATAAATCATGACACATTGCCACCCACTCCATAAGCTGCCTTTATAGGTTAAAAGAAGTATTGGTATTGGCAATACTGGCCCTGTAATTACTTGGTATAAGATCAATACCAAATTTGCACTATTGCACTGTGTTACTGGATACCTTGCCATCACTGAGTCAATCATGAACTCCTCTGAATACCAAAGTATTCCAGAGTCAAATGTGAGGCCATGTGTCTGAAAGCAAAAGCTTTGCCTAAATTGGGTCACGAAGCGGGGCAGTGATCCTAAGCACAGCAACAAATCTACAACAGAATGGCTGAAAAAGAAAAGAACCAAAGTGTTGCAATGATGCAGTCAAAGTCCGGACCTCAATCTGACTTAAAACCTGTGGCAGAACTTTAAACGAGCTGTACATAAACAAATGGCTGCAAATCAACTAGATTTTTTTTTTATATGGTCCAAAATTCCTCTACAATGATGTGACTGATAAAGTCATAGAGAAAATGATTACTTTGAGTTATTGTATGTTGTCTGGATAGTTTTCACAGGATTACATAAAGTCCAGTGAAACCTTTTGAGCACATCGTTATTTAAAAATTGAGCAGCTGGTTTCTGGAGAGTACATTTTCTCTTTGTCTTTAACAGTTGAACACCTCAACTGTCCTCTGGATTACCTGTAAGAGTCCTTCACTTTGGCTGCAGGTCAAACATCTTGCCAGCAGATCTGGCGATAAAAGATCACTGGCGGTGCTGTTTCACTTTGTTCAAAATTTTCTCCTGTGTTCTGCGAGAAACGCATCTGACCCTTGCCCTCTATTTGACCTGCAGTAAAAACAAAGGTGACATTGTTCCTTGGAAAGCTTCCCCTTTCTCTCCTCATTGGCTAAATAAACCAAGAGATAGCACACATCTCCTCTCTGACTCTCCTTTTAAACCAAAGTTGCTCTTTTAGTTCCTCTGTAAGCCACAGGCCTGATGATAAATAGACCCCCCCCCACACACACACACACACACACACACACACACTGCACATTATTGCCTGATCAGTCCATTAATACAAGCAAGCAAGTAATAATGTGACGACAACAGGTTCCCTTTGGATTATGACATTTTTCATAGAAAAACATATTGTTTTAATTATTTTCTCAACTCTGACCATACACTCAACAATGCCAAGCATTCCGGCTTCATCACTGTCCATTCCTTTCATAAGAGGGCAATTCACAGCTAGTCAGCAATGTAACTTTCCACTAGTCCAATGCATTTCTAGATTTATTTAGACTCCTATCTATACTCCAAGTAGAAGTCTAGACATGCACCTCATCACTACCGATTCTTTTATAAATGAAAAGGAGTTGGGGGGAATGGGCACATTCCTTCCTATTCCTAAAAAGGGAATACAAAGACACATTTTTGCCATAGTTCATGGAAGAATGAAACAGAAAAGACTATGATTGATAGTTTTTGCAAAAGGAAGGATTATAGGTGAATGTGCAACGTGAAACAGAATAGTGTAAAGATAGACTGAATGCAGTGTTAACCTAATGGAATGAAAACAGTCATTCGTCAGCTTTGATTAGGCTGCTTTCCAGTAGTTTATGGCTATTAGAGAGGCAGTTGTTATTTGACTCATGGCTAGGTCAATGAAAAAGCCTTTAGGGAGCAATTCACATCTCACTATAATAATATAATTTCTGTGAAACTCCTAGTGTGTACATCTTCCAGTGTGTCAAAACTGCAAGCCTTCAACTTTAATTACAATTTTAGGGAAGAGGTTCAAGTTGCAAGGAACCATATCTATTGAGAAGCGCGGATAGGGAGTGAAAATGCTGTTTGTCTCAAAGTTAAATAACAAGGTCAATCCCATTGCAATCTTTGACTCAGAGGATGAGCAGATGGGTAAGTTGACGGAGAGATTGTGGGTTTTAGCATGTTATAGTTAATGGAGCTGGCCGGGTGAGATGGACGAACAGAACAGTAAAGTGTTCCTGTGACAAGAAACCAAATTATCAATAACAAACACAGATATTATTCTCAGTGACTTGGTGACATTCAATAGGGGCTCAGAGGAGAACCATTATTCCTCTGAATCCAAAGGAGCCAGTTGAAGTTCAGGCATCTGACTAGGATGCGTCCTGAGTGCCTTGTGGGTGATTTGTTCTAGGCAAGTCCCACTAGGAGGAGGCCCCAGGGCATACCCAGGACATGCTAGAGAGATTACATCTCTTGGCAAGTTTGGGAACACTTCACTGTTCTGAAGGAGCTGAAGGAAGTGGCTGGGGAGAGGGAGGTGTGGGGTTCTCTGCTTAGACTGCTGCTCCCATGACCTGGCAAGATAAGCAGAAGAAAATGGATGAATGAATGAATATTATTCTAAACATTTAGACTATGGAGCCTGCCATTGCTACTACTTCTGCAAGCAGAACAACCTGGCAATGGATTGAAGGGAAGCTGGTCCTTATTGTAGTATTATGGTTGATGACATAATGACATACAGATGTGACACAACACAGTTGAGATGACCTCAGAGGGGACAGTAACCGAATTGTAATCAGACTGTAATGAGAATTGTAATGAGAGTCACAAAATCTCCAGGTGGTAAACTGTTCCCACAGTCATCTGTCGCTCCACTGAAAGATGGAAATGGGTTCCCATCCAGTTTGATATAACAGGTGTATGTTTCAAAAGTCACCTAGTTTATTGTTGCACTGTGTATGCTTAAGCTGCATGCACACTAGGTGGATGAACATATAGGAGGTGAGTCATTATCAGTGACCGCAGAAAGTGAATAACATTCAGCAACTTCAAGCAATTATGGGCAAAACAAAATGCTAGCATAAGTTACCAGGACCTGAGATAAACTTCTCTCAACTTCCAGGCAACCGACTAAAGTCACTACCAATAGGTGCATGGGATACTGATGATTGACGTTTGACCAGGTATTAAATACATCAGAGCAGTGATGTGGGCCAGAGCCTTGCAGTGGGCTGCCAAGGTACTGCAGGTGAGCCAAAGTAATAACAGAAATTCAGTTTGAAATTACTGGCATATACAGTTATATATGTACAAAAATGTATTTATTTAGATAAAAAGTTCAAAACAACTGGCAATAAGTGGTGGTAAGCTGCTTGGAACTACATTTACTGCTCCATTATGGAAGTTTGTGTCCCAGTTGAAGACGTGTCACACATTGATACTTATGTTATTAATGGTACTGGCTGCAGCATTAGTGACATAAATGACAATTTATAGCCAAAAGCTTGTGTTGTTTAGTCGGCCCCATAGGATTTCCTGTTTTTTTAGGTGGGCCTCAGTAATCTTGATTTTGATTGCTGCATTAGAGTGTTACCAAAGCATCCTGAACCTGGAACTTGAATACTTCGGCTTATTATAACCTGCCAAAGGCACAAACATGCACACTTCAGCACCTCCAAGTTCAAGACTCTTCCCAAGCCTCTGGGTAAAACAGTAATGAGTCAAAATATTTGTACATTTTTCATATTCAGAAATAGGCAACAGAAACTGTTGGCTACACAAGAAACTTTACGTTTGTGGCTTTTGTCAGGAAAAAAACCCCAATAGGTTCATCTTCAGTCCAGCAGGCTAGCAGAACAAACAGATTATGATACCAACATTTCATCTGCACATGGACTCAGGTGATGATCTCATCCAACTTGTATGACACTAACAAAGCCTCAAGTCCACAGACTGGATCAAATCAGATTGTCCTCCTAAGGCTCTAACACCTTTCACAGACAAAATTCTGTTTTACATTTTCTCCTCTTCTGTAGCATTTCTAATACTCATGCCAACTTTTCTTCACTTGAGCCAGTCAAAACATATATGGTCAATGTCGCTCTTGTCCTCTCTGAGCATGTATGATCAAAGCCTGTTGTCGAGCGTTTTGCCAGATCCCTTGTAAACCATCACCAGATAATTCCAAAATCCTGCGCAAATCCAGGCCATGGAATTGTTCCGAGCTTCTTCCGGAAATATCAATCAAACCATAGAGGCAAAACATTTCCAAAGCTCTGAGCGGGCTGCACACCTGTGACCACTTGCGGAGGGGAAAAAAAGAAAGAAAAAAAAAACATGATACGCTGGGACAACGTTTTGGAACGGAGAAATGCTAAATATTTATTCTAGCTCTCGGGAGAGATGATGGAACATTTTTTGTTTTGTGTGGTTGAAAAGAAGATTTGAAAAGAGTGAAAAACTGAGAAATCGAGGCGGGGGATCACGAGAGCTTGTCCTTGAATGACAAATAAAAGGAAAATGGATTTCATGTTTGCGATCATTGCACAACTGAAGTGTGCGACCAAAATTCGCTGTTTGTTTTCTTACTTTCATTTTTCCCTCCTCTATTTTGGCTTAAACAAATTTTCTCATCCTTACCAAAATACACAGCTGTCACTTCTCCAAATTTTCAATGTCTCTAGGAGAAGAAATGTTGATTATTTGCCCGAGAGTTCTCCAACGGCAGCAACCCCACAACTGTTTCATCCGTCATTTCCTATTTACACAATCCACAGCGATGGGTCTAACTAGGCTTGCTTAACACATTGGAAAAGGATCTATTGTGCAATTATCTTTAGTCAGGAATTATCGAAAAAGCCAAAGTCATTGCAGAAATGTTTAAAGAGTCTGGGGAGAAGTAATCCATATTCATGTTTCTATCCAACTGTGCAGGCGATCTTACTTAAACACAACAGAGAAATGAGCTTCGACTGGCAGAGTGCACTGCCAGTCGAAGCTCTTTGCTATGAGTTGTGTGTTTTTACTTATTCAACGAAAAAACGTGTTCCTTTGTTTTTTGGGGTCTTTTTTCTTCAAGGATAAATGAATCAATTTATTTTTCAACCACAAGGACTTATTTGGTTTTTGGTTGTGCAAAGACCCTGAATAAAGAGAGTTTAACAACTACAATCAAATTCAGTCTAGTTTTTGGATAAAAACTACTTTTAAGGCCATTACACACCGAGCAAAAAACAACACGAAATTCCAGTTTTTCCAAGATGCGGTGTTGTCGTGTAGGCAGTGGTCTCATTGTTCAGATTCATTGATTCACATCCTAAAAATCTGAAAAAAATCGAGGTTGGTTTGAAACGATAAATACCGCAAATTTATCCAGCAAAATTACACGGCCCATGCGAACAGCAGCATTAAGAAAAGATGAGTCTGAAAATTATTTGTAAGAAGCAAAATACTTGCATGGCTTTTACATTTTACATCCAGTGTGTAAAGGCCTTTAAACACAAACAACAAAAGAGAAAGGAAAAAGATATTCCCAAAGGCATTTCTAATGTCACCTAATCTAGACCCAGGGTTCAATATCCATCGCAGTCCAACACAGGCTAAAAAAGAGAAACAGACAAGAATTTACACCTACAGTTGACTTGGAATCAAATAACATAACATGCATGTCTTTGGACTGTTAGAGGATGCCAGAATACCAAGAGAGAACCCATGCAACCACTTAAAGAACATTCAGACTTCACACAGAAAGGCTTGTTGGTGGAATTGTACCAAGGACCTTACTACTATAAGGCATAAGTGCTAACTACTGCATCACCGTGTTGTACATATAATGTGTATCCTTACATTTAAATTATATGTAAAGCTAGCTTGTTTTTAATTATATAAAATTCCATTGTAGCATATTTTTCTGTAACCACCACCCGCTGCTCTATCGTATTAGAAGCTCTACAGGGTAACATGAAGAGGAAGTCTGCATATTTAGTTTTATTTCTGTTTATTTCCCTTTACTTACCCTGTCAGGAGATTAAAAATGATGGCTTTCTTGTTGTTAAGAGACTATCCTAACCCCTATACTGTCCCATTTAATGTATTTGACAAAATGAAATGAAAAGAAACAAAGTGAAGCAACCCTGTGAAATAATAGGCACAGCGATAATGCAGCAATTTTGGTTTAAAGGGAAGACTAAAGCCATTTCAGCACCTTGTAAAAGTTAAAACTGAATGACTTTTTACAGCATAGCATGCTGCCATTTATTATGTGGCCACGTAATAAATGGCTTGCTTTGTTTTTTAACGTAGCCTCATGTCAAGCCTGTACTTACTCAGAGTTAGCTTCTTTCCTGTCTGCTGTGATCTCCATTTTCAAAGTGAGGGTTGCATGGCAATCGTGTAGTGCTTGTCACCCAGTCACAACTTGCCCCAAGTCCAAAAACAAGCAGCTACAGATTGCCAAAATACAAATAAATTTTTTTAAAAGATATTTAAATAATCACTCACTATCACCGTGGTTATATTAGATTCGATTCTTTAGGGCCTGGATTTCATTGCCATGTGTAATCTGAGTACTGTACACTTAGGGCCATAAATTGTTGGTCAAAGAGACAGTTTTTGTGTGATTGAAGTGCAGATTTTACAGCTCGTAATCCAAAACATACTATATTATCTGTCAATGTTTCATATAGACGTAGTTATGTATGTATGTCATGTATGGCTGCCAGTGGAACCAGATCACAAGCGATTACTGATGATCTGACCGCTGATAGAAGAAGCAGGCTGAACTGTAAAGTGTACAGGGCTATATGTTCTGCTCAGATTCAGCCAAACACTGCAAAACTGTTCAACTGCTTATTAATGCAAATATCTAATCAACCAGTCACATGATATCAACTCAATGGGTTAGGTGTATAGACATGGTCAAGGCAATGTCCTGAAGTTCAAAGAGAGCATCAGAATGGGGAAGAAAGTTGATTTAAGAGATTTTTGAATGTTGCATGGTTATTGGTGCCACACACATTGGTCTGTGTTCCTGAAATTGCTGGTAATTTGCCATAAATGAAAGAATGGATCCATCCTGTTTTGAGTGGTGGTATTTCAGTGGTTAAGGCTGCTGCTGATGTAATATTGGGGGATATTTTCTTGGCACACTTTGGGGCCTTTAGAACCAGCTGAGCATTGTTTAAATGCCACAGCCAACCTGAGTATTGTTGCTGACCATGTTGATTCCTTTACAACCACGGTATACCCATCTTTTCAACCATCTTTGTGTTATCTTGTCTTTTATGAGGATAACACACAATATCACAAAGCTCAAATCATTTCAAACTGGTTCCTAAAACATGATGATGAGTTCATTCTACTAATATTGTCTCCACAGTCAGCAGATATCAAACCTTTGGGATGATGTGCAGCCAACAAATCTGCAGAAACTGTGTGATTCAAGGTCAGTATAGACCACGTCTGAGGCATGTTTCCAGCACCTTGCTGAATCTATGTCAAAAAGAATTAAGGCAGTCCACGAATACTTATGCTTACTTTGAGTATGATTTTATACTTAGACCATGTTGCTGCTCTCATGCTTCCCTGTGCAGTATTGGAAAAGTTGAGTGACTTTATTGCTGTGCCGGCTTTAGAGACACAGTGAAATCTCCTGCTGTGTAACTAGACAGTGATTGATGACATGGCTTATAGAATAGTGGCTGAAGCCTAAGACCTCCAGCTGCTCTACAGTCTGGAGGTCCACTTATCTACAATCTGCTCCCGTGTATGTGGCAGCCCCAAATCTCTCATATTGTACCTTTATATTACACGGCCACACACACAAACACATGGTCACAAGCGCACAAACATCAAAAACATGAAGTTACTGCAAGAGCTTGTATGCTGGAAAATACATGCAGACACACACACGTGCCAAGAGAAACCTCAGCTGGTAATCCAGCAGCACTTAATTCCGAAGAATCAAATGTACAAAGGTTATCCGTGTTGCTTGGCTCCAGGTTGTTGTAATAAATGCAGAATGTTGTTTGGCATTATCTTGCTGTAATAAGCAAGACCTTCCTTGGCAAGGACAGACTGGGTGGTCCAAAACCGGCATGCAATGCTCTTTTAATATCAAATCGTGTTTTTAACCTGTTGTCAATTAATCTGATAAGAAGTGTGGGGGGGTTTGGCATTGAGCAACTTTTTTCATCTTTTGTTGCCCTATCACAGCTTTTATGAAAATTGTGCAAAGTTCAAAAGAATACAGTAATAATGAGAATATAATTGGGGGGGAAAGCTTTCAAATTCAACATTAAATGTTAATTTTTGTGCAGTTTTTCAACATTTCTTTTTTACTTTTTCCCAGCAAAAAGTAAACTGGACATTTTAAATAATGTGAGCAATGCTTTTCACACAGCTAAGGAGCAGAGGCTGCTGTTGGAGCTGTTCAAGCGAATAGGCTTGGCACAGCAATTTTTGTGTCCTCCATCTGTCTTTTTTCCCCCTTCTTCATTCTTTTTTGTGCAAACATTAAGGGTGAGGATCCTACATACTCTGTGGAATTGTTGCATAGTGTCAGCCCTTTTGTGTAAAGTGTAAGCACTTTATTCCAAAGATCTTAGTTTTATTTTGAAGTTTTTGAGACATCAGTAGCTTTTTTTTTTTTTTTTTTGGGGGGGGGGGGTGCTTTGTTTTTTTGAAAACTCAGACTCTTCACATCTTCCTCACAGACTCGGTCCGTGGGTAGTAGGGAGAAGCAGTGGGCCAGCTAATCATTTGCGGAATGTGGCGTGGATATAAGATAGGGCCAGATTGGGAATGCGCGGAGCCAGAGGAATGGTAATTACTGTGGAAATCAAACACCATCAATTGTGAGGTTTTTCAACATTTCACAGTGTCCCTCTCTCCCTTTCCCCTTCCAAAGCCCCTTCATCACTCGCTCCAACTCAAACGGCCCTCGCTGCCACTCCCTCAGGCCTTCAACCCCTCCCTCCCTCCCTCCTGCCCTCCTTATTTTTTTCCCACTATTTTCCACCCTGCTCCACTCTTCTACTTATACTTGCCTTTTTACCCTCCCATTTATTTTCCTTTAATTTTCTCCACCTCACTCCACCCTCTGCTTTATCTATCCTCACTTTGTTTTCCCCGTCTTTCGCAACGCGCCCACTTATACCTAATCCCACGGCCAAAATGCGCTTCCCTTCCCATCCTATGCGCTCCGCCCAGGGCTCATTTGCACACAAACATGCATGCATCCAGGCGCTCACACAAATGACCACATAACACAAACGACCCTCATCGCTGTATGTCTGGAATGTAAAAACACTGGAAAAACTGGGCCCGAAACATTTGTTACACATTCCATATGGTTTTGGAGACTTTGCACTATGCTGTCTAGCTAATACTAATTCACTCCATGGATTACATTTGATAAATGACTTCAAATGTTTTTGTCTTCTCCAGTGTCTGTCTGCCCTATTCGTCAGACAGAAAAACACACACCGTGATTACTCCGGGCCTCAAGTCTTCTCACATATACACTGGGGTGGCTGACACACACATGCAGACTCAGTGCAATCAAAAGCACTTTTTGACAGTCTGATACATGTGGTCCTGCACATTCCAACCACTTTCTAGCTGTGTGTGTGGGTGTAAATATCAAAGTGGTGTTGTTACATAGCACACACTTTGTTCTGTCCTTCATCTCATCATTTGCTTGCCTTTATGACAAAGAGCAAATGTGAATTGAACAAGCAGGGCCTCTGCCATGGGTGACTTCCAGCGATAAGGAGGAGAGAGCCCCTGAGAGGGAGCCAGGGCCCACACTTCATCCATCATTCGAGCCCTGAAACCCCCAGCTGCAGTCTCCAGAGCCACTCCAGTCAGCAGCTGTAATATTCCTGAATGCAGTTCTTAATTGGCTGTTGAGCAGAGGCATATGCCCACACTGCTGATTTGGCATGAAGGATATGCTTGGCCAAGCCAAAGATGTGGACATTTGTCTTATTTTTGACACTGTCTTGAGTGCACACGAATGCTTTATTAATAGCAGGGATGGTATTTGGTGATGTAAAGGTCTACAGGGCTGTTGAAAGTGTCAGAGCAGGACAAGTTGAAATCTTATCTGAGTCCACTTTGCAAAGACAGCCATCCGTCTGCGAGAGGACCAAGGAGGGAGGAAAACGTGCACAGATTCAGACGCACGCATGCACGCACGCGCGTCTGCACATTCGAAGGCGGTCCAGACAGCAACAGCGTTCCCTGCCAAGTGTCACTGGGCAGTGTTTGTCAGAACATAACACTCACACCGCGCCATGGCAACAGGCACTTCCTGCTTCCTGTTCTCACTGCGTGATGAGACAATCTGAGGAAATCAATTTAGCTGCAATGCTGCAAAGCAGAGCAGAAACAAAAACATGCATAAAATGCATGGATGTTTTTTAAAGCACTATGGAAAATATTGGCACAAATGTAATCCATTTTAAAACAATCGTTATTGAACCAGTTACTGCTTTGGAGAAAACACTAGCAGAATGAATTCCAAATATTTTCATATGATGAAACTGAAAAGAAAAACTATTAATTTGCACGCAACAAAACAATGAACCTTTTCATATTTTTCATGAACTAGGAAAAACCCAAAGCCTGGTTGATAAACAAACTTCATAAAAGACCTTTCACTGCAATAAATGGATCCAGCCTCCATGTTTCATCACCCAGAGGAGAAAGTAAGTGTATCAAAATAAATGAATTTGCATACAATACTGTTGAAGGAAACTTTGCTGAGGTCTAAACAAACCGTAATCAAAATAAACTGCACTGACGCTTGGGTTAAAATGCTTCCTGTTTGCGAAAGTGTGCTTATCATAATATCCTGTCTGGGCTTAGGCACAAACAGCAGATTGGGCATTTAATTTCCCAAACATCTGACAGGCCAGGCTGGTCACGTGGGAAAAGTGAGCTTTTTGGTTGGGTAAACTAGAAATACAGCTTTTCAATGTGAGTTTTCTAACTGAAAAACAGAAAGAGAGTGGGTGAGGAGATCAAAGTGCTGATGATCTTGGAAAAAAGGCACAGATATAATTTTTACAATGGCATAACTGTGATATTAGAGCTTTAACTTTTTACTTCACTGAAACTGTTTGAGTTTGTCACATTGGCCTCAAAACCTCAGTCTTTCCGTTATCAGAGTAATACAGGAGATTACTACAGTAGCTGAAGTCAGTAAACAATAATTATTGTTTGACCTAAAATTACTCTGTGGCCTTGGCAGATTTCTTATATTAGTCTGATGAAAAATCTTGTTTACGTTGTCCTCCCAGCTAGCAGTAAACTGAGGCCACAGCCAATGATAGAGGAACATACATCAACTGACATAACTGCAAGATGTAATGATAAAGACAGACCATCAGCACTGGCTATAAAAATATTTGGAGACAGAGGGTTTCATTTCCACAGCTACTTAAATCTTTCGGTATGTTTTTTTACAGCATTTTTTTACTTGTGAGCTCAAAATTGTTTTACAAAATCTTAAATTGCTCTGAGAACAAATTGCTCAAAAAATTGCACAAATTGTTTGTCCATCATGACTATGTTGTCTCTCATGGGGAAAAAAAATTCACAGCAATGTTATCAGTTAAGTCAAAAGTAGGCACACATTTGACAAGAACTTTCTCGGTCAACCCATTTCACCCTGAGGATTTTTCAAAGTAAGAGCCTTAACCTCAGGAGGTAGACGGGTGCAGGTGCATGAACTTGCATTCAAAGATTTTTCCTTCCTGATCTTTAGTTTTTTTTCACTAGTTTTGCATTTGGCTGAGCTCTCAGTATCAACTGAATAACTGGCATCATACTTTTCTGTTTAGGGGGGAATTTCTGGTTACCACAGATTTCGCTGCATTTTTCTTTACATTCTTGCATAGTATAGTATCATCCTGCCTTAAAATCCCTAAAAAGAGCAATCAAAAGCACTAACCAAAGTATGCAATAAATGCTGTGAGCTACAACAGGTCTACTGTACATTCTTTTATCCACACTATGGGCGATTAAAGGCAGAAAGAAGCCAGTGGTGTGCCTAAAAAAAAATAAAGAAGTAACAACACTCTAACATGTCACTCAATTTTTATGGATAAAATTCCACTTTTAAATTAATCATCACGGATGCAAGCACCCATGAAGTGAATCGACCCTGACACACACATGCACACAGACACAGAGGCAAACATAAGGGAGCTAATAAAGGAAATCAAAGTAGAGAGCTGCACTTGGTGATGACAGAGTGCCCCAGAGTCTTCGTCGTGTAGCCCCCGGATGGTCTGTCTGCTCCCATGGCAACGCCCGTTCTCTGATCTCATCTCTCTTATAAACAGCATTCGATACTCCTGTAAATACAAACAGTGCAGCCTGCATCCATCATCCAGTGGCCAGAACACACTATTGACTTACAGTTTACTGCTTTGGTGGCTAGTTTTCCCAGTTGTTTTTTATTTGCTTTTGCATTCCCATGTTATGACCACTTGCTGCGTTGAAAGTTTAATGAATGTATGTGTGTGTTTGTGTGTGTGTGTGAGAGACTCTGTGTGAATGTCACTCATTGTGACGAATGCCTAACACCAAGGGCTACTGGGACGGGCTGATACGACAAAAGTAAACCCACCGTCTCGTAAAACTTTCATCTGTTTTATTCTGGAGTTTCGTGATGGATTTCTTGACCCCAGAAGCATGTTACCAACACAAACACAGACAAGGAAAAAGAAAAGCATTAGCCTGTATGTGTGAGTGCCAAACTCCCTCATGGAAACTAATAATTTAATTTAACAATCTACGACTTTCCACAATTATAAGTGACTAAAATATATAATTTTAAACCGCATAATTTAGAAATTCTTTGCATGTCATGGTTTTGAGCACGGGGGCGATCCGCGGTAGTTCGTTAACGGAGATTTGCCGTGTTGTGGCGTTAACGTCATTTCAGATTAACGCTGACAGCACTAGTGGGAACAAAATTAATATGACTGCACATTTACGCCGACATCATCCTAGTGCAAAGACAAGTGGAAGCAGACAAAAACAACAAGCACGCATGCTACAAACTTTACACGAGTCATTTAGACAGTCGTTAGCACATGATTCTCCTTATGGGGACCTGATATGTTTAATATGCTGCTGAGAATATAGCCCAGAAGAAGCGTATAGTATAGCTTTTATTTTGGAAAGAGCCATTTCTCTGTAATAAACTCTCTTTTCCAAAGATGAGTGATTCCTCGATCAGATAGATTTATTTTTTTATTACTTTGTTTCAGCAACATTAAATTTAAAAACTGTACTTTTGAGTTAAAATATATATTTATAATTTTAATAAATGACAAATTAAAAAAGCATGAAGGTTTTTTTGTATCAAAAAAATATCGAACCGTGACACCAAAGTATCGAACCGAACCGTGAATTTTGTGTATCGTTGCACCCCTACTACCTACGTCCAATGGGCATAGATTTTAATGCTGGACAGTAATTAACTGAGTAAATACAGAATGCAGTCTTTCAATTTATTCATTAAGGGGAAGAAAACTATCCAAACCTACCTGGTCTTGTGTGTGTGTGGGGGGGGGGAGTCATTCTCCATTTATTAAATCATTAATTAACTGTGATCAACTACATCTTTGGAAAGCTGAGTTCGATTTCACTTGGCACACGCAGGTCTAATTACTGCCAGACCATAAATCGCTTAAACTGAACCTGTCTGAAAAGTGAAGTAGAAGATCTCACAAAGAAAAACATCATACCATGACCGAGAGAGTCAGCCATATCCACCCACCTGGCCTGATTTAAAAAAATAATTCCCCCCAAACAGAATAAGCTGGAATCTAGCATTTGTGATGAATGGTAATACGTCTTCACATCACTGTGGAGGAATTCTGACCCACTTTTCTTTGGGTAAGCGTTGCATAATTCAGCATCATTGGAGAGTTTTTGAGGTCATGCCAAAACCTCTCAATCTGATGTAAGTCCAGATGTTGACAAAAACGTTTATTTTTTATTTATTTTTTTATTTATTTTGGAGCCATTCAAAGGTGGACTTGCTGGTGTGTTTTGAATCATTGTCTTGCTGCATAATTCAAGTGCTCTTGAGCTTCAAGGCACAAACTGATGGCCAGACATTCTCCTTTAGGATGCTAGTAGAGACTAGAATGGGTCCATCTATTGTGACTATTCTTACAGGTCCTAAAGCAGCAAAGTACCCTCAGACCATCAAACTACCACCATGTTTGATTGTTGATATGGTTTTCTATTTATGAAATGTTTTGTTAGTTTTATGCCAGATATAACAGGATGTAAATCTTCCAAGGAGTTCAATTCTCAGTTAAGTCCACAGAATATTTTCCCAAAAGTCTTGGATTTCTTCATGATGTTTCTTTGCCAAATGTGAGACAAGCTTTTGTGATCTTTTTGCCCAGCCGTGGTTTTCTCCTTGGAACTCTCCCATAGATGCCATTTTTGTCCACTCGCTTTCCTATTGTTGAATCATGAAATCTGACCTGAACTGAGGCAAATGAGGCCTGCAGTTCTTTAGATGTTGTTCTGGGTTCCTTTGTGACCTCCTGGCTGAATCGTCGATGCGCTCTTGAAGTAGTTTTGTAGGCCGGCCGTTCCTGGGAAGGTTCACCACTGTTCCAAGTTTTGCTCCATTTGTGGATAATGGCTTTCACCTTGATACACTGGAGCCCCAAAGTTTTAGAAATAGCTTTGTAACCCTTTCCAGACTGACTTTGTTTCCCAGCTGTTTTTTTTATTTGTCACATGTTGCTTTTTGAAGTATTTTGGCCTACTTCACTTTGTTAGACAGATTTTTTGAGGTGATTTGTGGTCTGGCAGTAATCAAGCCTGGCAGTGGATAGTGAAATTGCACTCAGCTTTCAAACACAATGTAGTTATTTGCAGTTAATTCATGATTTAACAAAAGGACAATGGCTTTTTCAAACAGGACCAGGTAGGTTTGGATAGCCTAAGTAGTAATATACCTGCACTTTTACAGTCTTATGAATTACAGAATGTAAAATTCAGCTTTTCAGTAAGTTTTAGTTGACGTCACTGTGGCTCATTGTCAGGCAGCCAGTCATGGCTTAGATGAGGAACATGTTAACTTATGAAAAGGCTCTGTTTTATCCAAAAAGAATGACCTTTTCCTTAACACATCTTCACATAATTAAGTGAACCCTCCTGGTGTCCTGGTTAATTATCTGTTAGTTAATGGCTTTCCCAATTCTGCATATGTTGTTTTGGAAGTACAAAGTTAAAAAAAATAAAGATCAGGCAAATCACACTCATGAAAGCAAAAGGCAAGTCACACTTTATTAGACAAAGATAACTTGAGTAAACACAGAATGCAGTTTTTAAATGATGATTTCATTTATTACGGGAAGTAGGCTAGTAGTAATATACCTGCACTTTTGCCATGTAGAAAACATAGTTTGTTTGGAACACATCAGCAGAGAGGTAGAATTCATCGCTGTTCATAAGAGTTTAATTTAATCAAACCTCATTTTACGGATCTAAGTGGCTCCTCATCACTAGCCAATTCACCATTTTATTTAAATATCTGAATTTTCGGACTAATGATCCAAGCGGGACACAGAGGCTGCTAGTTTTAACGCACCAGAATGCAAATATAAATAAAAGCCTGGCTATCCAGAGAGCCTAGCCGCAGCAACACCTTTCTTTCACACGGTTGCCTGGATGTGCGTTGGAGCCGACTTTGCTACCCGCACAGAGCGTTTCTGACAGTCGGGCGTTGCTTATACAACAGAGAAAAGCAACAATACAGCGTGTTTCTCTGCTCCAAGACATCCGCGGTCCTTTCACACGGTAAGCATGTCTGTTATACCCAGCGCATAAATGTCTGTATGTCAGCGCTGATTATTCAAACCCTGTTTAAAATGTGACACATTTGTTGTCCAAAAACAATTCTTCTAATTTGCAAAGTTACGGATTTAAAAAATATATTTTTGAATTTTTAATTGCATGACAAACATATGATAGACTCTTGAGCATGTTTTTATAGCTAATTTCACAATGGTATAACCGTGCTAAATAAAAGATGCCCAAGCACCAATGCACTCTAATGCAAGCCTCTGAACTGTATGTTGATAAGTGCATGAAGTGTACCTGTACCTCTGAAAACAAAGTAAAAGTCCTTTCCATTAATAACAGTTTGAATGTAAAGACATACCAATCCCATTCAACTCAGTCATACCGATTCACTTTGCTCTCCATCCTTTAATCTCTGAATCACATGCAGAAAGAAAAAGGGGGTTATTTCAGGAAAGTCAGAATGTATTTTCTTTCTAAACTCCTTCCTTTGTTCCTTTTTCTTTGTTTCATCCAGGACTCTAAGCTTTTTTTTTCTTGCAACAGGAGCAAGAAATGTTAGCTTAAGGAATAACACTCAACGTGATGTCTTAGAAATCATGACAGCACTGCAGATGGAAAACATGCAACCAGTGTGCACTTGGTTAAAAAAATAAGAAAACAAAAGAAAGAAAAAAAAAAGTCCTGCCATCTACAAAACCACCTCTGCATAAAGGAGTTTTAAACTTTATACTAACTCAGTTTGACATTTCGCTGCATGGGACAGTCGGCTGTTGTTAATGGTCTTTAACAGAAAATTGAATTTTCAAACATTTTTTAAAAGAAATCTAAGGATACTAAAGCTATTGTTCTTGAGGAAAAAACAGTTTTATCTGTGGAGACAGCCTCTGAGCTCCAAGCCTGGTTTTTGGTTTTTTGGGGTTTTTAAGTACAAACAGTTTGACTTAACTTAATATCTGTCTTTTTTTCAAGATTTACCACTTTTGTGGACCCACTTTTTTATTAAATCCCTTAGATGC
Organism: Rhamphochromis sp. 'chilingali'; assembly: GCF_963969265.1. NCBI lineage: Eukaryota > Metazoa > Chordata > Actinopteri > Cichliformes > Cichlidae > Rhamphochromis > Rhamphochromis sp. 'chilingali'. Next base: position 14,585,126 of record NC_137944.1, read on the forward strand.
TAGCTAATTTTGCCTCTATTCTGAAACTGAAAACTAGTTTGCACGTTTTTTGTGGGGGGAAAAAAAGAGTCAGAAAAACAGCAAAACACCCTTTTTATGTGAGCGCAGAGTCTGAAATAGAAAGCCAGAAAGGGATTTCCAGTATTTCTTTTTTTTTTTTAATGATTGGTGGTGGCAAATGAATGTCAGGTTTGTCACTTGTTGGCTTTGTTAATCTACTAAGCATGTCTCAAACATGTCTCTATCCTTTTGGCACAACACCTAACACATAGTTGATAATCACTGTCATGATACCGGTTGTCTCTATCTGGGAGTTAGAGTGGAGCGAGCGCTTTGGTGACAGTGGGAAGGAAAGACTCCCTTTTAACAGGAAGAAACCTCCAGCAGAACCAGGCTCAGGGAGGGGCGGCCATCTGCCATGACCGGTTGGAGTGAAGTAGTCCCTAATCCAAAGAAACGCTTCTTAGGATAACAGGTGATTGTGTCCCTTTTATGGTTTTCTCATATAACAACATATATTGTCACATTTTCCCAGACTTTAACCTGCAGCATTGACATAAGGCCAGGTTATGAAATACTCATAAGGAAGTACAGAAGTGTGAACAATGAGACTAATAGATAAAAAAACATGCATATCTGGAGCAAAATACCCATCGTTCCAGAAATTCACTTGTGTTTATTTATATGAGCCAGACAATTTTCAAAACTAAATCCCAAGCCGGCCCTAAAGTTATTATATTTTTCACAATTTCCTATGGAACAAACAGAAATCAAAGCATCATGTTCTGTATGGCTACTATCAATTTAAAGTTATGTTAACAAATCGGAATTATTAAGCGAAATCCATAACACGTGAGTAAAGAAAATCATCTGTGTCTGAGTTAGTGAACACAAACAACGTTTTTTGTTCCGTTTCTTCATATAATAAATATTTATACCTTCATACAAAGAAAATACACAGGCAAAAAGGCAATCACCTGGCTCAGCTCACATGGGCCTTAAAGCCTGCCAAAGACTCAAAGCTCGCATGAGAGTTGTAAGGCTGCGGCGTGTAGGAGTTGTTCTCTAAAAGCCTTCACTGTCTGGGATCTGATCCTTGAGCTAAAAATAAAAAGAGCCTGCAATGTAAAGTTCTCACATTTGATTATATAACGGGATATCGGCTCTGGGGGGAACAGTATGGAAGCCGTATAGGATCAGGGGTTACTGGGTTCATAAAGTAGTGACATACACCTGTTTTTTACATGCTCCATGTGCATGCACATGCACGCAATTATGATTATATAACGTTGAAAAAAAAGCCTAGATAGACAATAAAAAAGGAAATCACGCTATCTTTTTCTAAATAGTTTATAGTGTTCATGGTCATCCTATCTTATACGGAATACACAAACACACACAGATCCCGGCACATGCGCGCACACACTCGTGCAAAATGTTGAAAACCAAACAGTGCAGACATAGCCTGGAGCAGAGTTCAGCTGTGGTGCAGATGTGCGGCATAGAGTGGACAGATGGAGTACAACATACACACGTGCACATATTCACACACACAGTTTCGCGCAATTACTTGTCAGTGGAGATAAAGAGGGAGTCTTAAGACGAGGCGAAGGGTGAGTGAGAGATAAGCGTCACATAACCTCTTCAAACAGGTACGATATTAAGATGGGGAAACAAAGGAAATATTCCTCAAAAACAGCTGCAGGGTCAGGAAGACAGAGTGAGAGGAAGTTGGAATGAAAGAGCAGAGGAATGAGGATGGCAGCGAGTGGAACTAAGACTCTGACATGCAATTCAGATTATGATTCGCTGCCATGGGCATCCTAAAAGGAGAAACCCGTGTGCCGATCCCAAAAAAAAAAACTGGCATTGTGGGGCTGGAGGCTCCTGAGAGGGCATGAGCGTTCTGCACTACTGGCAGTGTGGTGAAACAGTGCACGAACAGGTTCATTTATTAAACACAGTACTTCCCTGAAAGTAGGGACATTTGTGTCCCGTGGGGAAATAACTCACACAACATTTAACACGCTCAGACAAAACCTTACTCACTTGTTGGCCATTCCTGTTCCCACGCTGTGTCAGACAAAGTCAGCGTGCATCTCATTTTAAATAAACTGTTTGGAAAAAGCCAGCTGTCATTTGCACACACAAAGCAACATGAAATGATTCATATTTTTTTCAATTTCTAATCGCTTGTAATCATGTTTTGTCAGTTAGGCAATGGAAAGCTTGCTCTCATGGTTTTTTAACTTAAAAAAGGCACAACTTTTCCCGAACAAATGATTTATGTTTTTGTGTCTGAGATCTTAATGCACCACTGATAAACAGGTAACACAAATTAGGCACAAACTCTCATATTGAAGTAATCAAAGTGAAGTAGTTTCTAAATGTGTTCCTAATAGGGGCCAGGGTGAACTGTTACAGGGTCTGTTTCTGATCTGCAAGAAAACAAAACAAAAAATTCCACTGAACTCCAAGCAAAAAGGAGGCTCCAGCATCCAGAGAAGGACCACCAGCATCATGTGGACAGACAGGAAGTTATTAGTAGTGTGTGTCATAGTAACAGACAGCCACAATACTTCGTCATATTATTGTTATATCATCTCTTGTTCTCATGTTCTGATAAAATGTCCCCCTAAAGTAATGGTGTTTGTTGGAGTGCCTCTTTGTAGTATTCCATCTGTTCCCCTAGCAGGTACAAATAGTATCTTTTCTGTAAAGAATGGGTCTTATTGGCATAGCAGTTTACCAAACCCTTCCACACCAGGCTGTTTTCACTGATTTGTCATAAGAGTCCTCGGGTCCTCAAACTCATCTGCGCCCCCGAATGGCATTAGGAAACCAGACAAAGACAAAGACACCACACACATTTTGGATGGACTCTACTATCCCACAGATATAATCACTTCTGGAAGAGTATCCAATAGTCTGTTTCCCATTTCAAACCTCAACGAATCCCATCCTTATCCTTTAAAAGCACACAGACACGCGTGCACACCATGGCCTGAAGACATGGTTACACTATGTCTACTCAGTGGAAAATTTCAGAACCACAAAAACAAAGGCATTTTTGGTAGAATAGAACTTTCACACCGGTCAGCCACAACACTAAAACCACCTGCCTAATATTGTGTGGGTCCACCTGATTCTCACATTACAGGTCACTGCTGTTGGTGTCTTTTTTTGCCCTGACGGCAGCGGTGGGATCTCTGTGAATCAGGCTTTCTCCTTGAGTTGTTGGATCAGACTGGAATCTAGGGAGTGTAAACCAATGCGTTATTGTGCTCCTTAAGCCTTTCCATGAGCAATTTTTGAAGCGTTATACAGGGAAGGCTGGTCTAAGCGAGCTGGACTTGGATTAAGAGAACTAAACAGAGGGTTAGAAGGTCCTTAACCCATCGGCAAGACCAGTATGTGCTCCTTTACGCAAAGAGGAACACTGCCTGAGATACAAAATGACCTCTGTAGAATAGGTAACAGCAATCTAACTGCCATCAGGTATCAGGATGAAAGCGTTGGACCCAGTATCAGACCCTACGCTGGTGCAGTAGATCCTGGGTTCTTCGTGGTGAACGACAATCCCCAGCCTTATGTGGCGGGAGGGTGCAGGCAGTTCCTTGACAATGAAGGAATGGATGCCACTGAATTGCCCCCACTAGATAGAAAACCTCTCACATATTATGTATCAGTACATCTAACCCAGCCGGGTTATAGATCAGACTGCCCAGGAGGATGCCCTAACACTGTTAGGCATGCATGAGTACCATTTTGAGCTGCTGCAATGGAATTTACCGTATCCTTTTTTCACTTTGATTTTCAGGGTGTCTTTGAATTCAGCCCTCTGTAGGTTGACATTTATTATTTCCCTTAAACAATGTGGCATCCTTTCTTTTCTAACACATTACCCGTTCCATATTAGTATGGCTATAGTCATGTTTTCTTCATCGATCTTTTAATTTTACATATCCCATTGATGCATGAAATGCCTTTTCATTTAGTTAGGTTCTATGCTGCCTACTTATTTATCCAGCTTGTCAATATCCTCATCATGTGTGTGATAGGGAAATCAATAAGTGTTTAACCTTTAAAGAGAACTGGCTAATTTTTTTTTTATTCCAAATTTGAGAAATAGTCTACTTAGATGTTTGTGTCAGATTAAAAGCAGAATGTTCCTCATTCATGTTTTTGTTTTCTGCCTTTTTTAAGAACAGCAAAGCCTAACCTTCCAATGAGTTGATCTATTTAAAGACAGTAGTAAGTCCTAAAGCATTCTGCTCTTTCCTTTTCCGTGCTGTATGTCGCAAAAAAAGGAAAGCGTGTTTTTAAGCTGTAACATTCGGTCGTATGTCCTTGTTACAAAAACGGTCTTGGCTGGAGCTGTCTGTTTCCAATGTGGGTTCTGAGGATCAAAATGGAAACATATTGAAACATCGGTACAGATCCAGCTCTCTTTGAGTTGTGTACATTCTTCAACAGCAGTGAGCACTGCTGAATCAGAAAGACTTACATAACAAAGTTGCGAAACAAAGAGTCGCAGGGCAACCAAAATCTCCTGGTTGTCCTGTTTGTGGTAGTTTTACCTCAAGTCCTAATAAAAATGTAAACAAATTCAGTGCCTTTCACCTGTAAGAAAACCTGTGCATATTTTTGCCATTTCATTACTGTGATCATTCCTGAGAATCTCCTTTTAAAGAGTTTGCAGGATATGATTGTAGCCTGATAGAGGCCTTCACTGCCAGTTTGGCTCTGCAGATTCAGCCAGAATTGGACAACAGCAGTTTATTTTGTGCCTTTCCATGGTAGTGGTGGGAGTGATCAAATCATTAATGTCATCTGTATTTACAATTCAATTCACAAGGGAAGAAAGCCAGACTGACCACAGACTGTGCAACCTCAAAGTGGGCCTGAACACAACCATATCCTGCTTGCATCTGATTAAAATCCAACAATACAGCAGAAATGCTTTTACCATAAACAGGGATTACAGTGACACAAAACATGTCTCATACAGGGTAATAACAGGATATTAGGGACAGGGTACAACCAAAACACACCCGATAGTGCTGAGAAAGAGAGAGTTGGGGTAATTATTGTGATTGTAGACATGCAATGGAGCAGTGGTGGTGTTTTGGTCTCACTTGCCACTCTGGGCCAAACTTAAAACTATAGGACGGTTTGTTTCTCATGTTTCTCTGTTTATAGTGCCCAGAGAATATCTGTGTGTTTATTGATGTTCCTTTTTAATTAGCACCAAAAGCAGCAGCAGTGAATCAAAGTTGTTACTTGTTAACTTTTTGCATTAACATTGACTAGACCAGGAATTTAGGTGCAGACCCCCAAAGCTAAAAATGAAGCCACTGCACTTAAAAGCTTAATGGAATTATTTCAAAATAATATTACTCATTCAAGAGATTTTGCCTCAGTTCTGGTGTGTGAAACGCTAGAATTTTTTATTTTTTATTATTATTATTAGGGGGTTTTTTTTGGTTTTCTTTCATCTGCTTGTTAGCGCTTAATGACTAGTGGTAGTTTCCAAAATGCTAACATTAGGGTTTCACACTACAGAGTCAAAAAGCCAATGAGTGGCTTCACTGTGGCTACAGTCTATGGTGCTAATTAGCTTATTTGTACTGACCTAAAATGGCAAGCATGCTAAGTACTCCATCCATCAATTTTCTACTGCTCATCAGCTTAAGCACAGATGCCCAGACCTCCCTCTCCCTGGCCACCTCCTTGAACTAGTTCCTTAAACTCAGCCAAGCCAGCCAAGAAAGATGTTCTTTGCAACATGTCCTAGGTGTGGCTCCTCCTGATATGCCATGCCTTTATCACCACACTTAAGAGAGCCAAACTTCCTCTGGCTCCACAATGAAAGGAATAATAATATCACACAGAGACTGATGGTGTCCTTCTATCAAGCTACCATTGAGAGTGTACTAACTGATGGCATATGCGTTTGGTACCCTAGCTGTACGGCAGCTCAGAGGAAAGCACTCCAAGGGGTCATTAACACCACCCAAAAGATCACTGGCTGCCCTCTCCCTGTGCTGAAGGATTTACATGAAAACCATTGCTTGGAAAAAAATTCAGAACATGATTAAAGACACTTCTCACCCCGGCTATTCCCTGTTGAAACTGCTGCCCTCGGGCAGATGGTATACGACAAACAAAGCAAGAACAAACAGACTTAAACACAGCTTCTACCCAACAGCAATATCATATTTGAACATCAGCATTAGCAACCGTACCCTGTACCATGCTGTGGAATAACTTGCAACTAATTGATCCATATGTATTGGAATGAATGTGAATGTTCTGTTGTTTTATTGGTATTTCAAGGTTTTTAGCTGATCAAAGACAACTGTTAATCTCGTTGTTCAAGCGACAATGACAATAAAGATATTCAGTTCAATAAAAACAGACATGTCTGCTCACCTTTATGAAGCTGGATCCATATGGCGTTATTTTTGTGCCACTATTCTGAGTGGACGTAAAAAAAAAAGAGAATTGAGCGCACGTAAAAGAATTTGCAGGTGCAAGTGTTGCATTTTGAGGAGAAATTTATTTTGAGCGAAGAAAAGCTAAATTTGAGTGAACAAAATTCATTGCTGCGTGCAAAAAATGTATTTCAGTGTTTGCTGTTATCCATACACACACAATAGCAGCCCCTCTCACTCAGTTTTTGCATTTGCGCTCGCTCGCAATGTCTTGCTTGGGATCTCAACATTTCTGCCTGTGAGCGCTTAACTCTTACAAAACTCTTACAAAACTCTTACAAAAGCAGCCAATCACAGACTTGAAAAAAAAACTCAAACGAGGCAGTGGCGGAGGAACACAGAGTGGCGGAGTTTGAAATGTTACTCTTTCTGGGTCACAAAATAAACTTTTAAGATATTTTCATGCGATAATGTAGCTGTGTAAACTTCAAATATCTGCTCGATTTATCAAGACATCACATATTTGCATAAGTGCTCTAACATTTTTGGAGATGCCTGTTACCCACCAGCTGACCGCATAGCTGGACTGGCCATTGGGCATACCCAGCATTTACCCGGTGGGCCGATGGTGATTTTTCATTTTTATGTTTGCTTGTTTGTTTTTGTAACGGTATAAACAATGAAAGGTGGTGGATTAGCCAGTTGGTCATGATCAACTCTGAGCTGGACCAATTACAGTACAGCTGTATTGAGATGAAAAGGAACGCGATTCGTCCCGGACTTCAGCTAGAATGAGAAAAAAAAGACACAAAGCTGGAGTTATTCTGTCTTTACGCTGTCAGCTGCCTCTTCTCGTCTCATTCTCCCTCTCCTGTTGCTACTTCAATCATGAAACTGATCAATGATCAGCTGATCATCTCTCTTGTTTGTTTATCACCCACTTTGCGCCAGAAAGAGGAAACCAGCGGATGTTGCGCTAAACAACAGCAGCACGTTCAAGCTTGATAAGCTGTTGTTAGAATTTATTTAATATTACTTTCTAGTATCAGCTGATGTTTGCTGGAGCCACAGCTGTAAAAGCTGCTGCTCATGATATCGATTTGGATACGTGGTGAGAGGGAAACATGAAGGTGATACAAATCATACATATATACCAACAAGACAGTGTACATCACTGTCACAACAGCGTTTGTTTTAGTTCAAAGGCTTTATGGTTTTTCCTATAATACCTGGTGGTGTAGTTGGTGATTTTTTGTCAGTTCAGCCTTATATATTATGTTTAACCCGAGTGACCACCCGGGTTAGCTGGTGGGTAACAGCCATCTCAGAAAACGTTAGAGCACTTATGGAAATATGTGATGTCTTGATAAATCGAGCAGATATTAGAAGTTTACACAGCTACATTATCGCATGAAAATATCTTAAAAGTTTATCTTGTGACACAGAAAGAGTAATATTTCAAACTCCGCCACTCTGTGTTCCTCCGCCACTGCCTCGTTTGAGTTTTGGACAAAATGGATTCTGGGATATTGCATTTCGTCATTTCCAGCTGATTGGAGACCAAAACAGCCAATCAGATTTTTTTGCATCCAAGTCTGTGATTGGCTGGTTTTGTGACATAAATATAACGGTGTACAGAAAGAGTTGAGCACGCACCGGCAGCAATGTTGAGAGCGCGAGCAACACATTGCGAGCGAGCGCAAATGCAAAAACTGAGCAAGAGGGGCTGCTATTGTGTGTGTGTGTGTGTGTGTGTGTGTGTGTGTGTGTGTGTGTGTGTGTGTGTGTGTGTGTGTGTGTGTGTGTGTGTGTGTGGATAATAGCAAACACTGAAATACATTTTTTGCACGCAGCAATGAAGTTTGTTCACTCAAATTTAGCTTTTCTTCGCTCAAAATAAATTTCTCCTCAAAATGCAACACTTGCAACTGCAATTTTTTTTTTACGTGCGCTCAAATTTTTTTTACGTGCGCCCAGAATAGTGGCACAAAAATAACATAGATCCAGAGGGGAGGGGGTGTTTCTGACCACAATTTAAAATAATTTAATATTCGAGTCAGATTCACAAACGTGTGTTTTTTATCATGCATTCATTCTACAGAATGTCTATTAATCAGGTCTGGGTACTGCTGTAATTTTTCATAATTCCTTCCTCACTTAAACAGCAAGAGGCAGGGAGCCATTAAAAATACTCTGCCTGTTTTAGGCGAGGAATTTTCTTGGATTAGATTATGAAGGAGACCTCTCGTGACCTGCAGTTCACCTGCACTATTCTAACATTATCCCATATCAAAAGCTGGCAAGTTAAAGACTGTTTAGTGTCCAGTCACCATTCTCACATGTACCTACACCAGGTAATGCTTAGGAAAGTTCAGGGTTGCAGTATGTATCTGGAAAAAGTTGATGAGAGACCACGTTTCACTTCTGGTGGAGCAAATCAAAACAATTTCCTCCGATTTTAAACACACCAGTTCTGATAAACCTTTTGTCTGGACCTCATACAGCTGCTTATACGGCTGTAGAGTCTTGTTGTTGTTGACAAAGTAGGTCAAATTGTGCTGTACTGCCCATTGTGCAGTAACTATGAATGGCTTAATAGCAAGCACAAACTGATAAGAATCTGGGCTCCGATAAATTGTAAAATGATTCTCAGATTTTCCTTTACGACCTCATTTTAGTGACCGTGTGTTGAGTCTGGACTCGCTTTAGGGTTTTACTCTGGTCTTTCTTATCACTCTATTTATTTATTTATTTATTTATTTTATGCACATTGTCTATCCAAGCAAAATTATTTTGAATGTGTAGACATGATGTAACAAAGACTGAAATGGTAATTATGGTGCAAATTTTGTCTGGCTAAATGTTTTCATCCATGAACCTCAAGGCGTGCGTAAGGACTACCACTGAAACCACCTGTTAATACTCCCGTGTACAATAAAAGCAACGCCCACCCTTTGTCATGCCCACTGGTGAGGAAACAAATAGAAAATAGAAGCTCAAAGTGTTCCACAGACCAAAACAAACACGTGGGATCAGATTTGTGTATGAGCGACTTTTCGGGTTTTGATTGGGAACATTCCACATTGGTGTTTACATTTGAAAGGCAGAATGTACAAAATATATCAGCTATTGGAGGGGGAAAAGATGGAAATAAGGTAAAAGTGGAGTCTCTCCAATTAGAAAATAGAAAACACATGTATTGGAGGAAGGTTGCCAATATTTTGTAAGTCTACAGACTTCAAGAATGAAAGCTCACATCACTGCTGTGCTACACATGTGCTACCCATATCACAAGGCTGAAAATTCATGCGTGTTTTTGTACTCATACACACACAAACCCATGCACATTTATTTGCACCACTTTTGGATCCCATGCCATGATTAGCATCGAGCTCAGCTTCTCTAGGGAGTTCAGCAGAGGGGGCAAAATTCTCTTTTAGGGCCCGCCACTAAAAATCTCCAAGGCTTTGCAGCGCATCGATGGCCCAGTGCTTCAAAACACAGTCCAAATCCTGGAGATCACGCTGAGAGGGAACATCTGTGGACTGGGACAGGCTGCAGATAAGACTCCAGAGTGTGTGTAGGCATGCATGTGTTTGTACGTGATTAGCAGATTGTGGCTGAGTGTAGTTAAAGGAATAGGTAGGCCATGATTTATGTGAAACAGTATTTAAATTCATGTACACTGTATAAGCCCTAATTACTGGGGTCACTGCAGTGTGTGTGTGTGTGTGTGTGTGTGTGTGTGTGTGTGTGTGTGTGTGTGTGTGTGTGTGTGTGTGTGTGTGTGTGTGTGTGTGTGTGTGTGTGTGTGTGCATGCGCACTATCAAGTGATCCAGGTCTGACTCCCTGAAATCCCAAAGCCATCAGTGTTTCTGGGTATATAATTCTGTAATTGGTATCATATGTGTAAAGAGACAAAAAGGAGGTATGTGTGAGGTATGTGTACATTATCCTTACATTTAACTGACAAGTGACCTCTTGAGTGCATTTAAATAATGATTACAACTGTATAAAAAAAGAAGAATCAGAGTTTTCTTTTCACCATCGAGTCCAAATTTAAACACCCTTAATCTTGACCCTGATGCAGTTTTAGAATGCACACATTCTCAGAAGGATTACACTACTAACAAACTACCTCCTTGTAAGTTCGGTATAACGACTTGGAAATCCCGCTTTGTGCTAAGGCTGCAAAGCCTACACCTCTCCCAGCTACAACGGCAACAACAGACATGCTGTAAAAGTTCACACACAGTGCAAAGACTTGATTACTGTGCAACCAAATAACCTGAACGTTATATGGACAACGTCCTTGAGTCCACATCCCTCACACATGCTGCGCTTTGAGCCAACAGCAACTCTGACAGCTTAAGCAGATTGAGTCTATTTGTTCCCGTCAGGTGCGTTGACTGGCGAGCAGAGGGTTTAAATCCAAAACGCCACTCTAAACAGAAAGTGGGCGTATATTTAAACAGGTCACCACCAACTAGCCAAGGAAAGCAGTGCTAAGTAGCCACCTCAGCAAACAGCTCGATCAAAAAGGATCTACCACCGATTTCTGGGTTAAAGTTACAGTGGAAACATTTGGAGAGAGGGTTGCTATCAACATGAATTACCATTGACATGTTAGCACATTTCAAAAGGAAGGGAAAGGGGGCATGGCAAACAACATAGCAAGGAGTGGAGAAATACAGAAAACAAAAGAAAAGAATAGGGAAGGTGAAAGCGTGGTGCTGATTTTATGAGAGGGGCCAACGACTTCCCCGATATGCGTTTCTCTGCGGGGAGCATGTTGAAGGCTGAGTACGCCCTAGTATGTGGTTTTTCCAAGGCCGAGCTAAACCAGGCTGGCCCGTCTCTTTTTCATAGATACACTGAGTTATACAGCACTTCTCAGAGGGAGGGAGAGGCCGGGTTTTCCTGTTCATGTGGAAAAAAGGGAGGGAAGAATGAGTGGAGGTAACCCTAGCCGCCGAGGTGGCCCTCTGGTAGGGCCCAAATTCTGCTATTCTCCTTCCTGAATGTCTCAGCCGCTCTCACATTTACAGACGCATACGAGCGAACTGAACACATGGGGCGAGGCACCGTGTATGGATGTCGTTTGGTAGGGTGGGCTCTGTATGCTGCTAAAGCCTCTCCCTGTTTTTGACCACAGTTATGGTACTTGCCAGTGGGTGTCTGGTTAAGAAAATAAAGCAGCGTGTTGGCCACGTTCAGGCTCATATATAAAGCATATGTCTCAAAACACAGGAATCCAAATTCCAAAGGCAGGAATATTAGCAGAGTTCTTAAGTTCGACTTCACTGCAGCATTGAGTGCTTTGGATCCAAAGCGTGATTATCCTCCTAACAAATTGTTTTAGAAATGCATGGGTTTGCAGCATTGTGGAGAACTGGATTTAACTATAACTGTCAAACTCTGGGTTATTTGTGTCTGTCCGTATCTGGTGTCTACTTTCTTTCTGCTCCCTCCATCATCATGTCTTGCTCTTTCCTTCTCACTCCATCTTTCCCTTTCTCCCTTTCTTTCCCTCTCTGAGACACTGTGCAGGCAGCCCAGCGAGGGCTTGCTGAAGAGGGATGTGGATTCCATAAAGCGCTCGGCTCTATAAACGTCTCCCAATCCACATTCAGCACCTGGGTAAATATTATCCCAGCAATGCTGTGGTGACATCCTCAGAACACACGACTGATAATTAAGTTGATATTGATATTGCATATGGCATATTTTTAAGAATATTCATGGAGTTGTACGATAAAAACTGTCCAACAATAAAATACAACAGAAAGCACAAATATTCAGATAGACCATGGCTCACTAAGGGTTTACAAAATGCATGTAAAAAGAAAAATACACTCTATAGGGAATACCTAAAACAAAGAACAAAAGATGCTGAAAATAAATATAAAAAATACAAAAATAAGTTGACCAATATTATACGTGTATGTAGAAAGGAGTATTATAGTAAAATATTGAACAACAATAAACATAATATGAAAGGAATATGGGATGTTTTAAACGGTATCATTAAAAATAATTCTGGACAACAAAGTTATCCACAATACTTTATCGATAATGGCAATATTATGGAAAACACTGCTGATAAGGTCAACAGCTTTAATCATTATTTTTTAAATATTGGACCAAAACTGGCAGAACAAATTCCTGAGTCACTGCCATCAGTAGAATGTAGTGAAAACCTGATTGATAGGAACCCTAACTCAATGTTCCTCACATCAGTGGAGGAAAAAGAAATAATTGACATTGTACACATGTGTAAATATAAAACATCCACTGATTGTAATGATATTGACATGAAAATCGTCAAGAAGGTCATTGAAGGAATTGTAGGACCTCTAACATATATTTGCAACTTATCATTTCAGACGGGAAAAGTGCCAAACAAAATGAAAATAGCTAAAGTTGTGCCGCTGTATAAAACCGGGGATAGACGCCACTTCACAAATTACAGGCCTGTTTCTTTACTACCACAATTCTCCAAAATCCTAGAAAACCTGTTTAATAAACGATTAGACAAATTCTTAGATAAATATAAATTACTCTCTGACAGTCAATATGGATTCAGATCAAAAAGATCAACATCTCTGGCATTAATCGAATCAATTGAGGAGATTACGAATGCTATAGATCAGAAACAGTATGCAGCTGGAGTATTTCTGGATCTCAAGAAAGCATTCGACACAATCAATCATGACATATTAATTAATAAACTGGAACGGTATGGGATTAGGGGGGTTGTACTGCAATGGGTGAAAAATTATTTAAGTGACCGGAAACAATTTGTGAAGCTGGGTGTCCATTTCTCATCATGCTTGGACATTGCTTGTGGTGTTCCACAAGGCTCTGTACTGGGTCCAAAATTATTTATTATTTATATAAATGATATTTGTAAGGCATCTGATATATTAAAATTAGTATTATTTGCAGATGACACAAATATTTTTTGTTCTGGGAGGAATCTAAAGGAGCTGCTGGATACAATTACTTCAGAAATGTGCAAAATTAAAAAATGGTTTAACAGGAACAAACTATCGCTAAATCTAAGTAAAACTAAAATTATCTTATTTGGGAATTCCCTTAGAAATGCACAAGTGCAGATTCATGTAGATGGTGTGGAAATTGAAAGAGTACTTGAACATAAGTTTCTTGGTGTGATTATAGATGATAAATTAAACTGGAAGTCTCATATAAATCATATACATAACAAAATTTCAAGAAGTGTCTCAATCTTGAGTAAAGTAAAACACATTCTGGACCACAAATCACTCCACATTCTCAGTGGCGTGTCTAGAAAATTTTTGTTGGGGGGGCCAGGTAGGGGCACAGATTTGGAGAAGGGTGGCAGATTTAATTGGCAGATAATGTTTAAAAAAAAAATTCTACCAACCCTTAACCATAATTCAATAATCCTATAAACCTAATAACCAAATGCACTTTTAACTCTTATTAGAATGAGATTTTAACCACTACGGTGCAAAGTTTTTAGATACTGCGTTGATAAAGTACAAGAGATACAATCAGTGCTTTGTCAGTGCTTACTCAGCATTCAAGGACATCAATATTTGCATAGTATTTTTACTGACATGTAGTGCACATATGTTTTGGGCAAAAACATTTTTGAAAATTAAAATACGAACATTTGTAACAAACAATTGACAAATTAGCCAGTTCCAATGTAAAACTTTATCTGCCTGTTAAAAAAAGAAGATAATCTTCTCACAAACTGGTGTTTGATTTTGAAACAGGAAAAAAGTGGGGAAACAAATGAAAAGACTAACATTTGAATAAAACCTGAAAGCAAGTAAATACTTTCTATGCTGCCTTATCGTAAACTTTGGTAATATTGATAAAGAACAACACTGGCTGATGATAAAATACAGTCAGCTGGCATGGTGACACTGCCAGTATTAACCTGCAGGGCTGGACTGGGACAAAAAAATTGGGCATTTTTACTACAGACCGGCCCACCAGGTAGTAAAGCCATAAAGACTTTGACTGAAAACAAACCCTGTTGTGACAGTGATGTACAGTCTTGTTGGTATATGTATGATTTCTATACATTTTACATCAGATAAAAACTTTGGTTGTAAGATTTAGATAATTATTTAATAAAAACTAGGTATTTTAAATGAGAATAAGAAAGAAAAGTATTTCTTTGTGCCCACCTTTCCCTGTTAATGCCCTACCTGGCCCCCTGGCAAAACTTTGCTAGACCCGCCCCTGCACAGTTACCAGCTGTCAGCTACATAAAAAAGGATCCTGGTGTTATTTATCTCTCAGAAACAGTTGATAACTTCAACTCATTCATGTCACCTAAAAGGTAAACCTGTTTCTCCATCACCTGTTCAGCTCTGATGGTTCAGTAAGGACATCTCCTGGTTTCATCTTCATGTTTCCCTCTCACCACATATCCAAACCGACATCATGACCAGCAGCTTTACAGCTGTGGCTCCAGCAAACATCAGCTGATACTAGAAATTAATATTAAATACATTCTAACAACAGCTGATCAAGCTTAAACGTGCTGCTGTTGTTTAGCGCAATATCTGCTGGTTTCCTCTTTCTGGCGCAAAGTGGGCGATAAACAAACAAGAGAGAAAAGCCGATCAGCTGATCATTGATCAGTTTCATGATTGAAGTAGCAACAGGAGAGGGAGGGGGAGAGAATGAGAGAAGAGGCAGCTGTGCAGCATAAAGACAGAATAAATCCAGCTTTGTGTCTTTTTTCCATTCTAGCTAAAGTCCGGGACAAACTGCGTCTCTTCTCAGCTCAATACGAAACGCGTAATATTTTCTCTGAATGAGGGACCATTCCATTTTTTTAAGGAGCCGTTGGCAACTCTACTAACCTTATGAATAAAATAAAGTTCACTATCAGTAACATCATAGCACCCACCCAGCTGTATAAAAACTCCGTCAAACTGGCTAGCACGCAGTATGAGTTATTGCAACTGACAGTAAAAAGTCAGCAACATGAAAATAAACTCCACCTAAACTTGGTTTATATCTGACCCAGATAGACTGTAGGTCATAACTTCTTACCTGAAGTTCAGTTCACCTGACACTCGGACTGGCGGCTGCTTCGGGTCTCTCCTCCTGCCTCCCCTTCCCTCATCCACCTGTTGCCTCTGTGGAAGCCCCGTCATAGCCACCACCAAACAACGGAGTTATTTCTACACATCGACCTGCATCTGGCCAATCCACCACCTCTCATTGTTCATGCCATTACAAAAAAAATAAAAAATAAGTCACTGGGGATATGCCCGATGGCCAGTCCAGCTATGTTAACCTGCAACCAAATTTGCAGCTCCATACAGCAATGTTACGACTTAGATTATATCTTATAACTCATAACTCTTATGTTAGCTGCCCTCAGTAGCATACTGTCTGAAATATTCCACAGCTGCAATAATTCTTTAAGTGTTATTTTTTTCCTTGGTATTCTAATTTCAACGAAGTTTACTAAACTCAACAAACTTAGTATTACTTACCGGGACATTTATTCTGTCCTCATTTTCTTTCACCGAAAAATTGTTTCCTGCAGTGCCTTCGCGCTTGGCTCTCCTACCTTTGCTAACGTGATGCGCATAGCGCAGAAGCGATGCTGCATTCACTTACACTCGGATATCTGAGCGTCACCGTGAAAACATAATCGGACATTTGATATTTGATTGAATTTTATTGTTTTGCCTTTGGGGTGGCACCTGGGGTGGCCAGTCTGGTTTGGGGGGTGGCCTGTGCCCCCCCAGGCCACCCCGCTGGACACGCCATTGCACATTCTCTATTGTTCCATGATTGCACCGTATTTGAATTACTGTGCAGAGGTTTGGGGCAATACTTACAAATGTTCGCTATCATCAATCTTTATATTACAAAAAAGGGCCATAAGGATAATCCATAAAACTGGTTACAGAGATCATACAAATCCACTATTCTTAAAATCAAAAATTCTAAAATTCACAGATCTGGTTCATTTTCTCACAGCACAAATTATATATAAAGCAATAAATAACCTGCTTCCTGACAATATTCTAAAAATGTTTTCTAAAAGGGAACGGGGATACAATTTGAGGGGGGAATTAAATTTAAAACATCCTCGTATCCGTACAACATTAAAAGGTTTTTGCATCTCTGTGTGTGGAGTGAAGCTGTGGAACAGACTAAGTAAAGATATGAAGCAATGTCCAAGCATGGCGCAGTTTAAAAAGCGGTTTAAGGATATGGTTTTTACAGGGTACAGGGAAAAGGTAGAGATTTGATAGGGTGTTCTTGTCTAATATTTTCATGTGTGTGCGCATGCACGGGTTTGTTGGTATGGGTGTGTGTACATATATATATATATATATATATATATATATATATATTATGGAATGCCCTTTAGGAAAATATTATATATATATATATTCCAACCAAAGTCTGAATATATAGAATGAAACTTGAATATATAGAATGATCTTCTGAATATATAGAATGAAGCTTGAATATATAGAATGATCTTTTGAATATATAGAATGAAGCTTGAATATATAGAATGATCTTTTGAATATATAGAATGAAACTTGAATATATAGAATGATCTTTTGAATATATAGAATGAAACTTGAATATATAGAATGATCTTTTGAATATATAGAATGAAACTTGAATATATAGAATGAAACTTGAATATATAGAATGATCTTTTGAATATATAGAATGAAACTTGAATATATAGAATGAAACTTGAATATATAGAATGATCTTCTGAATATATAGAATGAAACTTGAATATATAGAATGAAACTTTAATATATAGACTGATCTTTTGAATATATAGAATGAAACTTGAATATATAGAATGAAACTTGAATATATAGAATGAAACTTGAATATATAGAATGATCTTCTGAATATATAGAATGAAACTTGAATATATAGAATGAAACTTGAATATATAGAATGATCTTTTGAATATATAGAATGAAGCTTGAATATATAGAATGAAACTTGAATATATAGAATGAAACTTGAATATATAGAATGTATGAACCTCTTTTTTAGAGATGATGTGTTTCTGAATTCTCTGCCTTTACAAAATGGCATCAGCTGAACTATTTCAGTACTTTTTAGAGCTTGACAACTGTTTTGCGACAGCTGTTCAAATTGCAAATTTCCATAGTCCACTAGTTGTATCCTGTGGTTGTACAGTGTTCCAACATTTACTGACAACATTTGAGATATGGCCATCCAACTAAACCCCAAGTCTCGCATGTCAGTCAGCTGAGTAGCTGGTATGTTGTACCTAAAAGAGTTAGAAACAAAAGAAGAAATATGTTAACTTCTTTCTTATTTCTTGCATTCATTATCTTGTTTGCCATCTCTTGACTCTTTCAAGTGCCATACACATTATGAATGAATTTGTTTCCATTTTTATCACTTACCTTGACCTTCCTCTTTGAGATGTAGAATGATATAATGAGCCCATAACATGTGCTTCAGCTTCTGCTCGAAGTGTTAGCTCAGTTGACATCTCCATCAGTGATTGATAAATTCCCTCAAGAAGTGTGCATAATCTTCTCCCAGAAACATTTTGTTGAACATTATTCATGAGCACTAGAAATGTTGCAATAATGAAAACGTGTTCTTCAAGGTGACGTAGTATAAATTCAAATTATTTCTACCATTTGCAGTTTGAACAGCTGTCGCAAAACAGTTGTCAAGCTCTAAAAAGTACTGAAATAGTTCAGCTGATGCCATTTTGTAAAGGCAGAGAATTCAGAAACACATCATCTCTAAAAATGAGGTTCATACATTCTATATATTCAAGTTTCATTCTATATATTCAAGTTTCATTCTATATTTTCAAAAGATCATTCTATATATTCAAGTTTCATTCTATATATTCAAGAGATCATTCTATATATTCAAGTTTCATTCTATATATTCAAGTTTCATTCTATATATTCAAGTTTCATTCTATATTTTCAAAAGATCATTCTATATATTCAAAAGATCATTCTATATATTCAAGTTTCATTCTATATATTCAAGAGATCATTCTATATATTCAAGTTTCATTCTATATATTCAAGTTTCATTCTATATATTCAAGTTTCATTCTATATATTCAAAAGATCATTCTATATATTCAAGTTTCATTCTATATATTCAAGCTTCATTCTATATATTCAAGTTTCATTCTATATATTCAAGTTTCATTCTATATTTTCAAAAGATCATTCTATATATTCAAGTTTCATTCTATATATTCAAGAGATCATTCTATATATTCAAGTTTCATTCTATATATTCAAGTTTCATTCTATATATTCAAGTTTCATTCTATATTTTCAAAAGATCATTCTATATATTCAAAAGATCATTCTATATATTCAAGTTTCATTCTATATATTCAAGAGATCATTCTATATATTCAAGTTTCATTCTATATATTCAAGTTTCATTCTATATATTCAAGTTTCATTCTATATATTCAAAAGATCATTCTATATATTCAAGTTTCATTCTATATTTTCAAAAGATCATTCTATATATTCAAGTTTCATTCTATATATTCAAAAGATCATTCTATATATTCAAGTTTCATTCTATATATTCAAAAGATCATTCTATATATTCAAGTTTCATTCTATATATTCAAGTTTCATTCTATATATTCAAGTTTCATTCTATATATTCAAAAGATCATTCTATATATTCAAGTTTCATTCTATATATTCAAGAGATCATTCTATATATTCAAGTTTCATTCTATATATTCAAGTTTCATTCTATATATTCAAAAGATCATTCTATATATTCAAGTTTCATTCTATATATTCAAGCTTCATTCTATATATTCAAGTTTCATTCTATATATTCAAGTTTCATTCTATATTTTCAAAAGATCATTCTATATATTCAAGTTTCATTCTATATTTTCAAAAGATCATTCTATATATTCAAGTTTCATTCTATATATTCAAAAGATCATTCTATATATTCAAGTTTCATTCTATATATTCAAAAGATCATTCTATATATTCAAGTTTCATTCTATATTTTCAAAAGATCATTCTATATATTCAAGTTTCATTCTATATATTCAAAAGATCATTCTATATATTCAAGTTTCATTCTATATATTCAAAAGATCATTCTATATATTCAAGTTTCATTCTATATATTCAAGTTTCATTCTATATATTCAAGTTTCATTCTATATATTCAAAAGATCATTCTATATATTCAAGTTTCATTCTATATATTCAGACTTTGGTTGGAATATATATATATTTTCCTAAAGGGCATTCCATAATATATATATATATATATATATATATATATATATATATATATATATATATATATATATATATATATATATATATATATATATATATATATATATATATATATATATATATATATATATATAAAAGCAGCTGGATAGCGTAGTGGTTAGACTACACGCCTTTCGAACAGAGGATCGCAAGTTCGATTCCTGCCTGGGGCGTCTGTATCCAGTAAGGGTCCTAAGGCTAGACCCCCTATGCTAAGCAAGCCTACCGCAGACATGACCGAGACAGATAAATATGAAGGCATGCCGGCTCGGACGTCGCCCGGATCAACAAGGTCCGTGTCAGGTGTTGAGGAACCAGGGCACCCTGACGAAAAGTGGGCTACTGGAACAAGAAGGCATCGGTGGGCAAGAGACGAAAACAGGGCGTTGTTGGAATGCTACTACGCAAGTAACCCCGGCGGAAGGGGCTACATGAATAGGATGACGGACCTATGGATTCTTCGATACCCAACATCCACAATGACGGCGAAACAACTAGTAGCTCAGTGTTCCAACATTCGAAAGAAGGGACTACTCTCACAGCTAGAGATTGACGAGGTACAACACAAATGCTACGGCAAGGAGGAGTCAGGACGCCAGGTCAGGGGGGAGATATCATCACCCCCACCCGAGATTGGGTACATAGCCCCAAGTGCGATAGGAGAAGTATCGAGAGGAACTGACCTGGATAGGATAATGGCCAAGCTTGAAACCTGGATACCCCGTAGCCGGTTACCAAGATTACGTGAAGTACCCTCAGAAGGTCTGCTAGATGATGTTAATGCAGCATTACGGACAATACCTACAACCACGATTACCGACACTAACAAGCTGATCTACAATACGGCAGCAGTGATCAGTGAGATGCTTGGCTACAAGTTGAACAGCCACAAGGGGCAGTACCCTCCATGGAGAAGGAGGCTAGAGGGCAAGATCAAAGTAGCACGGAGGGAGGTTAGCCAACTAACGGAGTTGCAGAAAGGTGCGACAAAGAAGGTGCATAAGAAATACAGCAAGCTGTCCATACCTGAGGCCTTGGAAACTGCCAAGCAAAGACTCACAGCCTTGGCCAGCCGCTTGAGGAGGTACACCAGAGAGATAGAAGGCAGGAGAATAAACCAGCTGTTCTCCACAGAACCAGCAAAGGTGTACTCTCAGTGGCAAGGGAACAATAATAAGAGAACAGCACCACCAAGGCCGGAGACAGAGCAATACTGGAAGAGCATATTGGAGAAGGACGCAACCCATAACGGCAATGCTCAGTGGCTAGTGGATCTGAGGGCAGACCACAGCGACCTCCCTGAACAGGGTCCAGTAACCATCACAGTGGCAGATATCCAAGAAAGGGTCTCCAGTATGAAGAGTTGGACAGCACCAGGGCCCGACATGGTTCACGCCTACTGGCTAAAGAAGCTGACTGCACTCCACGAGCGTCTGGCAGCACAAATGAACCAGCTGCTAGTTAACGAGAGACACCCGGAATGGCTAACCGAAGGTCGGACGGTCCTGATCCCCAAGGACCCCAAGAAGGGACCGGTCCCCTCCAACTACCGACCAATAACCTGCCTCAGTACTACATGGAAGCTCCTGTCAGGCATCATATCGGCTAAGATGAACAGGCACATGGGTCAATACATGAGTGGGACACAGAAAGGAATTGGCAAGAATACCAGAGGCGCAAAACACCAGCTACTGCTAGACAGAACAGTCAGCCGAGACTGCAAGACCAGACTGACCAACCTGTGCACTGCCTGGATTGATTACAAGAAGGCCTATGACTCAATGCCCCACAGCTGGATACTGGAATGCCTAGAATTGTACAAGATCAATTGGACCCTAAGAGCCTTCATCAGGAACTCAATGGGGATGTGGCGTACAACACTAGAGGCCAACTCCAAGCCCATAGCACAAGTCACCATCAAGTGCGGGATCTACCAAGGAGATGCTCTGTCCCCACTGCTGTTCTGCATAGGCCTGAACCCCCTCAGTGAGATCATTAACAAGACTGGCTACAGATACCAACTACGGAACGGAGCAGTTGTCAGCCACCTCCTGTACATGGATGACATCAAGCTGTATGCCAAGAGTGAACGAGACATCGATTCACTGATCCACACTACCAGGCTATACAGCAATGACATTGGAATGTCGTTCGGACTGGAGAAGTGTAGTCGGATGGTAACAAAGAGAGGGAAGGTAGTCAGAACTGAGGGGATTGAACTACCAGAAGGCAACATTGCAGACATAGAGGACAGTTACAAGTACCTGGGGATCCCGCAGGCAAATGGGAACCATGAAGAGGCCGCTAGAAAGGCTGCAACCACCAAGTACCTGCAGAGGGTCAGGCAAGTCCTGAGGAGTCAGCTGAATGGTAAGAACAAGATCCGGGCCATCAACACGTACGCCCTGCCCGTGATCAGATACCCTGCTGGGGTAATAGGCTGGCCAAAGGAGGAGATAGAAGCCACTGACATAAAGACAAGAAAGCTCCTTACCATGCATGGAGGGTTTCACCCCAAGTCCAGCACCCTGAGGCTGTACGCTAAGCGGAAGGAAGGGGGCCGGGGACTGGTGAGTGTCAGCACCACAGTCCAGGATGAGACAACGAACATCCAAGAATACATTGGGAGGATGGCCCCAACTGACCGAGTGCTCAGTGAATACCTCAGGCAGCAGAAACCCAAGAAAGAGGAGGGAGACGAGGAACCATCATGGAAGGACAGGCCCCTGCACGGTATGTACCACCGGCAGATAGAGGAGGTGGCTGATATCCAGAAATCCTACCAGTGGCTGGACAAAGCTGGACTGAAAGACAGCACAGAGGCACTAATCATGGCAGCACAAGAACAAGCTCTGAGTACAAGATCCATAGAGGCTGGGGTCTATCACACCAGGCAAGACCCCAGGTGCAGGCTGTGTAAAGATGCCCCAGAGACAATCCAGCACATAACAGCAGGGTGCAGGATGCTAGCAGGCAAGGCATACATGGAACGCCATAACCAAGTGGCCAGCATAGTGTACAGGAACATCTGTGCCGAGTATAACCTGGAAGTCCCGAGGTCAAAATGGGAGATGCCCCCAAGGGTGGTGGAGAATGACCGAGCTAAGATCCTGTGGGACTTCCAGATACAGACGGACAAAATGGTGGTGGCTAACCAACCGGACATAGTGGTGGTAGACAAACAGAAGAAGACGGCCGTAGTGATCGATGTAGCGGTTCCGAATGACAGCAATATCAGGAAGAAGGAACACGAGAAGCTGGAGAAATACCAAGGGCTCAGAGAAGAGCTCGAGAGGATGTGGAGGGTGAAGGTAATGGTGGTCCCCGTGGTAATCGGAGCACTAGGTGCGGTGACTCCCAAGCTAGGCGAGTGGCTCCAGCAGATCCCGGGAATAACATCGGAGATCTCTGTCCAGAAGAGCGCAGTCCTGGGAACAGCTAAGATACTGCGCAGGACCCTCAAGCTCCCAGGCCTCTGGTAGAGGATCCGAGCTTGAAGGATAAACCGCCCGCAGGGGCGTGCTGGGTGGTTTTTTTTTTTATATATATATATATATATATATAATTGTAGGTTGTGTATCCTTGAGGTGTTAATGGGGTTATTGAAAATGTGTATATGTGCGTATGTGTAACGGGTGTATTAAAAAATAATTTATATTTCACCAAAGATCCATCCTGCAGTGTTATCTCGCTTTGTCAGTATTGGTTATGTATATGTGTTTATTTATATATGTTTATTTTCTGTATTTATATTTTGGGAGCTTTTATTTTGTTTGTGTGACCTTTGACTTCCCATGAAGTCACTTCCTGTAGCTGCGCGCTATTTTCCTCAGTCGCCTAGAGGCCCCGCTGAGGAGAGGTGTTCATGCAGAAGTCCAGTAAAGTGAAGTTGCTGTACTGTTTTGTTTTTATTTTAAACAGTTCTGGGAGAATAAATCCACCCAGCTGGCAAAGTGAGAGCTGACTCCTCTGGTCATTCGCACAACACAACGCAGAGAACTAACGGCAATAAGAGTTTAAGGCCAGACCGGCTACAGTGGTGCCGTGAGCCGGATCCACACCACTTCAGACTTGCTCATCGTGGTTCGTGGAGACGCGATCAACATCAGTTTGGTCACCAGAGGTTGCTGTAATGGACAATTTAATGTAAGCTCTGAACACAAATCCCAAGCGTTCGAGGAAACACTTGCACCTTTTTTTTTGGACTGTTGTTTACAAGGTAAATTTAATTCTGCTGTTTGCATTGTACATATGTTATAACAATGGATGATGAAAAAGTTTCAAGTGACGGGTTCAGCTTTGCCATGGGAAGAGGGAGGGTAATTGAGGGGTTGCCTAGTACACCTGTTTGTAGTGCAGGCTCCCCAGCTTTCTGTTCCACTCGCATACTTGGTTGCACATCTTCCAGTAGTGGTAAAGGTAACTCATTCTCAGACCCTTCAGCTACAGCAGACCCAGCATTAAATGACCTGATAACACATATAGCTCAACAGGTGGGGCAGACCATTAGGGATCAGTTGAAAAAGGAATGTGGGGAAAGGGATGACGGGGCCGCACAAGCTCAGAGCAGTGTAAGCCAGCCACCCAGCGAGCCCACTTACCTTAACCTGACTGGGGCAAAGCTAGTCCTGCAGTCAGATGTGAGAGAGCCTCCAGTCTTCAGAGGAGATGGGTCGGATAAACATACAATCTGTGAGTGGGAGGAGCTGATGAGAATGTATGTCAAGAAGCGAGCAACACCCCTTCAGGAACAGTACCAAGAAATAATGTTCAAGTTGATGGGCAAAGTTAAGGACATTGTAAGAATAACTCTGAGAAGCACCCCATCGTTAAAACCTTGTGAGAATCCAAATGTTATATATGACATACTGAGGCAACATTTCAGTGACATGACATATTCGTGTATGCCTATGGCCGATTTCTACAGCACAGTTCCAGTGCCAGGAGAAACTCCTGTAGAATATTGGGTCAGACTGAATAAGGCAGTTGATGCAGCAGAGGAAAGCCTGAAGAGACTCGGACGGCACATGGAGGATCCCTGCCAGGAGGCAGCCATGATGTTTGTGAAGTACTGCCCTGATCCCACCCTTGCTGCTGTTTTCAAGTTCAAGGCACCAGATAAGTGGACAGCCAGTGAGATTCAGGAGCAGGTGAATCGGTACCAGCTTGAGATGAAAGAGCGTATGCTCCCCAGGTCTAAGTGTCTCACACCAGTTAAAGCTAACATCCAGACCCCTGCAGCTGATGGTCTAGCGACATCAATGCACCCGGGAGAAACACAGGTGCAGGCGGGATCAAATGAGACAGTAAAGTCCCCTTGTAATGACAGTTGCCTGAAATTACTAATCAGCCTTTTTGACCATGCTTTATCGCAGAATAACCAGGTTGCAGACAAGCAGCTTCCTCCAGGTCAGGCCCGACCCAGATGTTGTAGAGTATGCCAGTCCCCTGAACATTCTACCCTTGTGCATTGTAGGCAGAAACACCTATGCCTTGCATGCTTTGAGCCAAACCATATTAAGAGAAACTGCCCTCGTCGCTCACCGATTCAAAGGCGCCCTGCCTCCCAACCTAATGACACCCAGCCTTTAAACTAGCTGGCCCGCATTTGGTGAGGGGATGTGTGGGCACAGATGTTGAAACCCTCGGCAGTGATGATGTTGAAAAGCATTACATTAAAGCATGTGCAGCCGCACCAGATGGTGTTAAGATGGTAGTACAAAACACACAGAGAGTTGGCCCGTTTGACAAACTGTTTTACACTCCCGTCAGCATTAATAACAGACACCACATGCAGGGTATGCTTGACTCTGGTTCCATGGCGTGCACACTCAGTGAGCAAGCAGAACAGAGTATGCTGAGTGAGAATACACTGCCAGAACCCACTCCCCTGCCTCAAGAAATAGTGCTAGTAGGCTGTGGTGGCACACTTACCAAGCCCAAGTGCATGTATGAAGTTGAAATGAAACTGTATGGAGAGACCTGTATTGTTCCCATCCTTGTAGTGCCAGGTCAACGTGATGATATAATCATTGGCACAAATGTCATCCGGTTTCTCATGCACCAGTTGAAAATAACCAATGACTATTGGCGCCTCGTGTCAGGTGGCGGTTGTCCCCAGAGTGTGAGCAGTTTCTTGACCTCATGGCTAATTCATCCCGATGGAGAGGTGAAGAACTCCCAGACAAGATCGGCACAGTCAAGCTTCAGCAGTCAGTCACCTTGTTAGCAAGACAAGAGCATCTAGTCTGGGGCAAGCTGCCGAGTAATGTTTCTATGTCACCAGGGAGCACAGTGATTGTTGAAGCCACTTCATCAAAGTCCATGCCACGTAACATCATGGTTGGCCGCATCATAACGCCATTGTGGGGTGATAGGTGGGTTCCCATGAAGGTCACTAACCTGTTGGATAAACCAGTCACCCTGAAAAGAAACAGTAAGTTGGCTGACGTGTCCCCTTGTGTTGCTGTTGAGGATTTTGAAGTTTTCCAGGGCACCTGTCGACCCCAGAAATCTGTGCAGGAGGAAGAGAAGGATGATGCCCACCTCACTGATCTTAAACAGAGACTAAAACAGGTTGGGCTCAGCGAAATTGATATTGACCTGTGCCATGTTGGTCAAGGGGGGAAGGAGAAACTGGTTAAAATGCTTGAGAAGTACAATGACATTTTCTCCAAGCATGCACATGACTGTGGCAAGGCCGAAGGCTTTGTACACCGCATCAGGCTCACTGATGAGAGGCCATTCCGCCTTCCTTACCGCCGAGTCCCTCCAGCACATTATCAAAAGCTGCGACAAGTTTTGTCTGAAATGGAAGAACAGGAAATCATCAGAAGGTCCGTGAGCGAGTATGCCTCTCCACTGGTGTTAGTGTGGAAAAAGGATGGTAGTTTGAGAATCTGCACTGATTTCAGATGGCTGAATGCAAGGACCCTCAAAGATGCACACCCACTGCCACACCAGTCTGACTGCCTTGCTGCATTGGGTGGAAATACCTACTTCAGCACCATGGATCTGACCTCGGGATTTTATAACATCCCTATGGCAGAGGAAGACAAGAAATACACAGCATTTACAACCCCAATGGGATTGTTCGAGTACAACAGAATGCCCCAAGGACTCTGTAACAGCCCCGCCTCATTCATGCGAATGATGCTCAGTATTTTTGGGGATCTGAACTTCAGTAGTCTGCTGTGCTATCTCGACGATCTGCTTGTATTTGCTCGGACAGAAGAGGAGGCCTTGGAGCGGCTAGAGACTGTGTTTCAGCGCTTGCGCATCCATAACCTCAAACTAAGTCCTAAGAAATGCCACTTAATGAGGTCATCAGTCAAGTTTTTAGGCCACATTATAGATGGCAATGGAGTGGCTGTGGACCCAGCAAAGGTTGAGGTCATAGCAAAGATGACAAAGGCTGAATTGATGGAGGATGATGGCTGCACCCCGTCAGTTAAGAGGATTAAGTCATTCCTGGGGATGATATTCTACTATCAGCATTTCATCCCTAGCTGCTCCACTATGGCCAAGCCTTTGTTTGCCCTCACTGCTGGACAGAAGAGGAGAGGGAGAGTTAAAACAGGCACCAATGCTGGTGTATACAGAAAACTGAAGCCCTCTGACTGGACAGATGAATGTGACGCAGCTCTGTCTAATCTGAAAGAGAAGCTGTTGAATTGTGTAGTCCTTACACATCCAGACTTTTCTTTGCCTTTGATATTGTCCATTGATGCTTCATTAGATGGGCTCGGTGCTGTATTGTCACAAATACCAGCTGGACAGCAGAAAGCTCGTCCAATTGCTTTTGCAAGTAAGACCCTGAGCAATTCACAGAAAAAGTACCCAGCCCACAGGCTAGAGTTTTTGGCATTGAAATGGAGTGTGTGTGAGAAGTTCAGTCACTGGCTAAGAGGTCATCCGTTTACAGTGTGGACAGATAACAACCCTCTCACCTACATCATGACAAAACCAAGGCTTGATGCTTGTGAGCAGCGTTGGGTGTCCAAGCTTGCTCCTTACACATTTGATCTGAAGCACATACCTGGTACCAAGAATGTCGTAGCTGATGCTCTCAGCAGAGACCCCTTTGCAACAACAGTCAGCCATAGGCTGATCACAGAGCAGTACAGTCACCTCCTTGCTGAATCTGAGAGTGTCAGTTCTGAGGGAATACAAAATGCATTCCGGCTGAAGGTCCAAGGTCAACACGTGGACACACCACCTTTCCACACCACAGGACTGCAGACGCCCTCGTCTCAGCCTGGGTGTGATGCTATGGATGTTAAGGCAATCCTGGATTTTCACAGTGAGTGGGATCTGGCTGCTGAAACAAGGGCTGTGGAACTGTTCCAGTCTGTTCAGGACCTAGTGTGGCCAGGACAGGAGTCATTTCCTGTGTCCACACTAGAGGAACTCCAGCATAGCCAGGAACTTGATCCCAGTATTTCAAAGATCTTACCATTTGTCACAAGGAGAAGGCGACCTTCCAGGCGTGAAAGGGCAGGATTTGATGTGAAAGCCATGGTGTTATTTAAACAGTGGGAAAGGCTTAGGGTCCAAAATGGAGTCCTCTATCGGATCACAAAGGACCCCCTGAGTAAACAAAGGAGACATCAGTTTGTTTTGCCTGACAGTCTCAGAGCAAAGGCACTGAATGGTGTCCATGATATTGCAGGACATCAGGGGCAAGCGAAGACTTTATATCTGGCAAGACAACGGTTCTTTTGGCCGAAGATGGAGTCTGATATAAAAGAGTATGTCAAATGCTGTCAAAGATGCATCCTGGCCAAAACACCAGAACCCTCTGCTCGAGCCCCACTTGAGAGCATCAGAACCTCCGCCCCTATGGAGCTGGTGTGTTTGGATTTTTGGAGTGCGGAGGATAGTAAGCAATGCTCAGTAGATGTTCTTGTCCTTACAGATCATTTCACTAAGCTAGCCCATGCCTTCCCTTGCACAAACCAGACTGCAAAGCAGGTGGCTAAGAAACTATGGGACCATGTTTTCTGTGTGTATGGGTTTCCTGAGCGGATTCACTCCGATCAGGGGGCAAATTTTGAAAGTGAGCTCTTGGCAGAACTGCTCAAGTTTTCAGGGGTCTCCAAATCCCATACTACGGCATACCATCCCATGGGCAATGGAGGGACTGAGAGGTTCAATAGGACACTTGGCAACATGCTTAGGTCCTTGCCCCTCAGAGAAAAGAACAAGTGGCCTCAACAAATACAGAGTCTGACATTTGCATATAATGCAACTGTACATGAGACCACAGGTTTTGCCCCATTTCAGCTCATGTTTGGCCGCATCCCGAGGCTCCCCGTTGATGTGATGTTTAAACAGGTGCTCTGTGATCCTGTAGTTGTGGATCAAAAAAATTATGTGAAAACACTCATGTCACATCTTCATGAGGCAGCTAAGATTGCCCAGACTCATGCCATCAAGGAACAAGACAAACAGGCAAAAGGATATAACAGAAAAGTAAAGGGCACGTATCTGAACATAGGAGACAGAGTACTCATTGCCAATAAGGGTGAAAGAGGAAAGAAGAAACTTGCTGACAAGTGGGATGCAACGGTGTACACAGTCAGAGACAGAAATCTGCAGACTCACACATACAAGTTGGAAGATGACAGAGGCAACATAAAGGTGGTACATCGCAACCTGGTTTTAAATATCAGCTTCCTGCCAGTAGTGACCGCTGAACTGTGTGACACTGGATCAGAGGGAGGGTCATGTGTGTCAGACCAGTTAGATTCCTTGGATGAGGAGACTGCAGAGGACAGGACCAGTGCTTGGATCAACTCAGATGATGATGAGAGTCAGGAGATCCTGAGTGAGGGACTCTCGGGATTGGGCAAGACAAGTCAACAAGCTCCAGAGGTGGTTGCAGGGGATTCAACCCAGTGTTCCCTGGTAGGAGAGGACTACCCAGACAGAGACACAGACTTGGACAGTTTGGTAGCAGAACCTGACTTGGACCTCCCGTCTGTGTTAGACACACTTTCAGAAACTGCACTCACTCACTCACATCCATCAGACACAGATCGTGATGCACACACCAAGCCCCTATCAGTAGTCCCTGTGCATGTCGCCGACACGCAGATGCCTCCAACGGATGTATGTCATGATGTGGGTCCACAAGGACAGCCACGGGCAGGCCCGGACAATGTTGTCATGACGCGAGCCGGCCGAGTTAGTAAAAGAGTTAATCGACTCATTGAGTCCATGGTTCAAAAGCCTTTTGGCTTTAAGCGTTTGGCAAATTCAGTTAGCAGAAGGTCTCAGTCTCTTCTTACGCTGTTTTAAGTAAACCCAGGTGTCTAGAGATCTTTCTGTATTTTGATTCTAGGGGACAGTATCATTATGGCACAATTAAATACATAGTGTGTTTTTAAGGTATTGATGTGTGTGGATGGCTGGGAATGTGTGTGGTGTAAATGGCATCACACTGATCTAAGAAAGGCTGAGGCCTGATCACCCTCTTTCTGAACCTATCTGGTAGGTGGCTTATACAGCTGATACTAGAGCTTATAGCTCGGAGGTTTAAACCCGTGCCCAGGAGCCATAAATTCTGTAGATTTGTCCCTGTGTTCCAATTAGATTGTTCACCTGACTGTTCTGGATTTTGGTGAAATCTAGGAGGGGAGGATGTAACGGGTGTATTAAAAAATAATTTATATTTCACCAAAGATCCATCCTGCAGTGTTATCTCGCTTTGTCAGTATTGGTTATGTATATGTGTTTATTTATATATGTTTATTTTCTGTATTTATATTTTGGGAGCTTTTATTTTGTTTGTGTGACCTTTGACTTCCCATGAAGTCACTTCCTGTAGCTGCGCGCTATTTTCCTCAGTCGCCTAGAGGCCCCGCTGAGGAGAGGTGTTCATGCAGAAGTCCAGTAAAGTGAAGTTGCTGTACTGTTTTGTTTTTATTTTAAACAGTTCTGGGAGAATAAATCCACCCAGCTGGCAAAGTGAGAGCTGACTCCTCTGGTCATTCGCACAACACAACGCAGAGAACTAACGGCAATAAGAGTTTAAGGCCAGACCGGCTACATATGTGTGTATATACGTATCTATGGATAGATAGAAACATATATGTGTATATATTTTTAAAAAAAATTACACATAACATATAATGTAATTGCAAGGAGGTATTTCTGTAGTCTATTGATACTAGATAGTGGAAAAGGGATGGGATTAAATAAGCTTATGCTTCTTCCTGCTCCTTTTTGAACATGGACGTTATTTGGAGTTGTGGTTGCTCGTTTTCCTTTTGTTTGCTTTGTTCATTTGTCTCTTTTAATTCTATATTTTTTTTATACTTTTTCAACATGTTCAAAATAAAGATTCAATCAATCAATCAATCAATCAATCAAAGTTTAAAAAAATTGTTATACAAACTTCGTACAAAAACCAGTGACTTCTTAATATTTACTTATAACTCATATTTTTTTAAAATGTCAGGTCATAAATATTCAGTATTGGGCAAAGGTCTTGAGACAGCCCTCATGTCAAGGAGCCACACTCTTTTGTAATTTTTTTAAAGTGGTCTTGAGCAACAGTTCTCCAGGTTTTCTGAAGGATGTAGGAACGAGCCAAACCATGAAGGCCGTGTAGCCAAACAGGAGGATCTTGAAATTGATTTTGAACCTCACTGGCAACTATTGGAGAGCTAAAACAGGTGTGATATGATCTCTTTGTCGGGTGCCTGCGAGGAGCCTACCAGCAGCATTCTGGACAGGCTGGAAATGAGAAAGAGAGGACTGAGTGAGTCCAGTATAAAGTGAATTGCAGTTTTCCAAGCGGGAGGAAATGAGAACTGAATGACAATTTTGCCATCTCTCACAGAAAGGAAGTGCTTCATTTTTTTTTTGATGTGACGCAGAGATGGAAATAACCTCATCACAAATAGTAACACTGGAAGGACGTCACAGCGGCTTATGGAGGGAAGAATCCAAATTTAACATTTTTAGTTCAAGTCGTCATTATATGTGAAGGAGAGAGGTACAGGAGTGAGTGTCTCCAACCATCTGTAAAACACAGTGGAGGCTCTGTCATGGTTTGGAGCTGCATTTTAGCCAGTGGTTTGGGGAGTCTAGTCAAAATTGATAGAATTATGAATAATGAAGAATAACATCCGCTTTTGATCCACTATGTTTCTGATTGGCAATGGCTTCATGGTAATGACCCCCAAACACTCCAGTAAAGGCATACCTGGATAAAAGAACACACAATGGGTGGTTGTAGCTAAGGGAGAAAAGCAGTTCATCTATTAATGGGAAGGTTGGTGGTTGAATCCTTAGCACTATAATGAATTATCCTATGAAATAGGAACAATTTATTTTAAAACATCATACAGGAATTTACTATTTATGTCTGGCTATCATAAGTTAAGAAGGTTACCAACTAAGTTTAGCAAACTCTCAGCTTAGGTATAACTTGAGCTAATTTCTATCTTCATATTCTTATTCTTGGACTAGCATTGCAAGAGTCACAGTTCTAAACAACCCTTGTTTATCTTATACCAGGCCTTGGTGCAGCCCCTCAGTTTACCCACAGTCTAAAAAGAGACATTTTAGTTCTTTTCCTTTTAAGGTCAACTTGGTTTTTTATTAGCTGTAAATGGCCAATTTGAACAGCACATGGGTGGGACTATTTCTGCCCTCACTGACATACAGAGCCAGCAGTTCTAACAGTTCAGACTAATGTGAAGCCTGAGATTTAGCATACATAATTTTGCACTCTATTACCTTATTATCTGCCACTTTATAACATTATAACCTTTATTAAAGCGCTTTGGGGTCCATACAGGCCATTTACCATTTATTAGAGTATGTCCCAAAAGGTTGATTCTGTTCATCTGGATATAGCGTTTTCAGTGGGAGAAACACTTCGTCACTTATACAAGAGACTTCTTCAGTCTCAGCTCACTGCAGGTTTCCCCAACCTTATAAACAGTACATTTGCACAATAACTGAAACCAGCCCACTGAATGAACAATGGGCTGTGAGGTCAGTTCCTTGATCATTAATATGCAAATTGTCATGAACATTGATCAACAACCACTGATTAAAGCCCATTGATTAAAGGGTATGCAAAATAAATGACAAAAAGTATAAAAGTCTCCTTTAAGTATGTATAATAATAAATACTTGCATACATAATTTTGTTTTTTTAGTGGGGGGTAATGCTACACATCTGTTGTGTGGCTCATTTTTATTGGCTTTGTTTATGTGACCTCTAACCGCAATAGGAAACTAAGGTAGGAAGTGAATGGATGCCTCGGGAGAAAAATTTGGTTACTATATTACAGCAGATGAATGCAGCATTCAGCAACACATTTGCTCTTGTGTCTGAAAAGGCACAAACTCTTTGAAAGCTGAAAAGCTCCCTTAGATACCCAAGAACGCTGCTTTGGTACACTGAGAACTGGCTTGCTGTGTTTAGTTGCAGTTGCTAGGCTAGGGCTGGACAATCGCTCCTGTGTGGAGCAATTTTTCCACTCACACGCAGCATATTGTGTGTTTGTGAAATAAGTAGTTATTTTTGACTGAATCTGAAAGCTGCAAACACACACACGTAGGGCAGACCTAATATGTGACTGAGACTGTTTATTAGAACTCCGGCACCAACCTCCTCGACCACACGCAACTACAAAATCAGAGAAGTTTGTGAGGATGAAAAAGACTCGAGGGTATGGTACTTGTAAGATGTCTGTTCTATTTATCATATATTACCTTATTTTTGGTGGTTTGAGTAATGTAACAAATAAATGGCAGCACATTAAAAACTTAAATTACCATACTGTATTTAATGAGAGAGAGTTCATGTGACCCAAACAACTGGAACAAAAGTATGTGACAGCTTTGGCCCCCAGAAACTCTCCCCTCTACTTGGAATGAATTCTGTTCAATCTCTGTGTAAAAGAATGTGTTGCATTTTGAAGTACGACCACAGTCACGTTTTTAGGATTTTATGACGAGAATGTCTTAACTCAGAGGCATACTGCACCATTAATAACTGCAGGCTTGCTGAGGAAACAGGCCAGGGGTAGTTACGGACAAATGAAGGGGAAGGAGGAATAAAGGAGCGATGTCTCGTCTCATTTTAAAGAATCTGTGAATTAAGGTGTTTGATAAATTAATAGCACGTCACTGGCTTGCAAATTAGATGCATTAGCAGGTCTTGTTGCAGCTGGCTTAAAGTCGATCCAAGCCTCATTTTAAATCTCACGTGAAGGCAACAGATCTTCGTCTAGAGTCAATCTGATTTTAAAAAAATGGTCCTTTTAGTTTAATCTCATAGCTAGGTCCAGAAGTCCAACATGCTCATTTTTAAAGGGCTTTGGTGGTTCAAAATAAAAAGCGCTCGAGTTACCGCAGCTGCACTCTGCACGGATCAATTTGGGAAACCAGTTTGGAAGGATGGATCCAAGATAGAGATGGGTTCCAGTGGACTCAATACGACCTGGACTACCTCAGCCAGTGCACACTGACAGTGATGGAGAAGAAAAACAAAGGGCCGCAGGGAGGGGGGGCGAGGAAATGAATATCTTACAGTAACACATGGTGTGAAAGAAAGAAATGTCTCTCTGCTGACCTCCTTGTGCTTTTCATTCCTCCTCTCTACCCCCCCCCCCCCTCCCTCTCAGCCTCCCTCCTCCACCCTTCACTTGTGCTCCATGCCGATTGAAATATGCAAGCATAATAGTCTGGGAAATAGGATCAAGAGGTTTATGTAGAAAAGTGTGTTTGGCCTGGGGCTGCTATGCAGTGGTAAATGACTGTCTTTGATCGACAAAAAGGATTTATGCTCTTAAGGTAAATTGAAGTTATCACACTGCAACCACAAAACCTCAAAGAGAAAATGATGCAGAGAAGTGTAAAGGACGAGGATAAAGGAGAGTACTGAAGAAAGGCAAATTAATCAATGGTTTAGGCTTGAATGACTTACTGGACAAAGGGGAATTTTACTTATTTTATTCATCGTGGGCCTCACAGCCTGATGCAGCTCTCCAAACTTTAATTGCTAGCTCACCGACACATGCTGAAGAACAAGCTGGGTCTGGATAGTGACAGCATTCGTCGGTCCATACAAGGTCCATACAAGGAAAATGGACGAGCCAGGCAGACTGTGGTCAGACTACAAAGATTTAAAGATAAACAATTAATTTTCTCATCTGCCAAAAAACTGAAAGGTACCAATCTTTACATCAACGAGGATTTCTCAGAGTCCAGAACTGTTACCACAGCTGAGAGCGGCCAGAGACAGAGGTGATATTGCCGTCCTGAAATATGACAAATTAATTGTTAAACCGAGGTCACAGAACGCCGGAATTAATATTTAGACTTCAGCAATGTTGTCATTTGTAGCTGTTGAGATCAATCGGTCTGCAAATGTCTGACCCTATACTTGTTCCCGGATTCTCTGGTAAAGATTTTTCAGTAGCTCATGTCAATATTTGTAGCCTTAAATATAAGATTCTGGAAATTCAGTCACTGTTGTCAACAAATACGATAAGTGTGCTGGCTATTTCCGAGACTCATTTAGACGATGCCTTTGAGAATAATGAATTTGAAATAAAAGGTTATAAATTGTATAGGAAGGACAGAAACAGATTTGGAGGGGGCGTAGCCCTATACATTAATGATAATATGGCAAGCAAACTACGTATGGACTTAACACTTGACGATCTGGAAATTGTGTGGGTTCAGTTACACCCGCTCTATGGCAGGCCTGTATTAGTAGGTTGCTGCTATAGACCCCCATGTAGTAATATGTTGTATGATGTAGAACGAATGTGAAATGCTGGAAAGAGTAACTGAGGAAAACAAAGACATGTTCTTATTTGGAGACTTTAATATCAATTGGTAAGCTCCTTGTTGTCCTTTAAGGAAAAAGATAAGTTCATCAGCGTCGGCTTGTTGCCTGTCTCAGATGATCACCATTCCCACACGGGTCACGGTCAACGCAGGAGGTCATAGGTCATCATCGTGTATTGATCACATATATGCAAATGTTCCTGAGCATTGCTCTAATATTGTTTCTATTCCAGTTGGTTATAGTGACCATAATCTTGTAGGTTTGACCAAGAAAATGAAACCACTGAAAACTGCACAAAAGATTATTTTTCATAGATCATACAAAAATTTCAATGCAGATAAGTATATTAATGACGTATAAGGAATTCACTGGACTGACATCTGCCTCGAGCGTGACCCTGATATGGCATTATCTATTATTATTGAAAACTTTTGCTACCTGGCTGACAAACATGCCCCCTTTGATTTACTGATTTACTGTTAAAAAGAACTACGCACCTTGGCTAGATAATGAACTTAAGGCTGCAATGTCAGAAAGGGATATAGCAAAAGCACATAAGTCTGTCAGTCCACAAGAGTAGGCAAGATATCGCGAGTTAAGAAATCAAGTAACTAAATTGAATAGGCGCAAGAAGAAAGAATATTATCAACTCAAGCTCAAGGAGGCCAATAAGGACAGAAAGAAGGTGTGGAAAGTTTTAAATAATATAATGGGTAGTAAACTGCTCAAAGTTGCAGCCAAGTTTGTGTCCCTTCCTATAGGTCACATATTTAATAGATCTTTGGCATGCAGCTTATTTCCATTGCAGTGGAAAGAATCGAAAATAATTCCCATTCCTAAAAACAAGAATGACGTTTTTAATAGTGTCAATAACAGACCTATTAGTCTACTCCCCATTCTAAGTAAAATTATGGAGAGGATTGTCTATGAACAAATTCAACATTACCTAACAGAAAATCAGTTACTCACGCAGTTTCAACATGCCTACAAACCTGGTTATTCCACCAGTTCAGCTCTCATTCACATGACAGATAACTGGTACAAATATCTAGATAATGGGAATTTGGCCGGGGTGGTATTTTTGGATTTTAGTGCTGCATTTGATTTGATAAATCATGATCTTTTGATAGATAAACTAAAATGTTATGGATTTTCACCAGCTGCTTTGTGCTGGATAGAAAGTTATTTGTCTGGAAGAAGGCAAAAGGTTTATTATAATGGTTATTTCTCGGAGGGCTGTGAAATGAACTGTGGTCTCAAGGCAGCTGCCTCAGTCCACTTCTCTATTCAGTCTTCACGAATGATTTGCCGTACATCCTGGATAAATCTCATCTTGTAATGTATGCTGATGATTCCACCATGTTTTATTCAGCCAGTAGCCACCCTGAATTGACAAGCGTATTACAACTAGATTTGCTGAACGTGTTTGACTGGATAAGTAAAAACAACACGATTTTAAACGTGTCTAAATCCAAATCCATGTTAATAGGAAGTAGAGTACGCTTAGTCAACAGCCCACAATGAAATCTTTCCATAGCTGGATCGGTATTAGAACAGGTCACCCAGATTAAATTACTTGGTGTTACCATAAACCACCACCTTTCATGGTCTCAGCACATCAACTCTGTTATTAAGAAAATGGGACAGGGCATAGCTATAGCTAGGAAATGCTCCTTTTATATTACTTCTTCAATTATGAAAGATGTCATTAATGCACTAGTATTATCTCATCTAGAGTACTGCTCAATCATTTGGTCAGCAGCTAATAAGACAGATCTGAACAGACTTCAGTTAGTCCAAAGTAGGGCGGCCAGATTAGTGTTAAGGTGTTCATAAATATTGATAAAATGCACGATAAACTTTCTTGGCTTTCTGTACAAGCTAAATTATACTATGGCTTACTTGTATTTTTAAAGAAAGCAATATTGGTAAACACAGTATCCAGATGAAATACATAATCATGCTACACGATTCTCAACTAACCACAATTTAGTAACTCCTCGAGTTAAAAGTAACTTTTTGAAAAACTCTGTTATATTTAGAGCATCTTTTCAGTGGAATAAGTTGCCTTATACAATTAGAGAATTGGCTTCTATTCATAATTTTAAAAATCACCTAAAAGCCTAGTTAGGCTGTTTTTAAGAGGGTAATAGAAATTGTGTATTTTGTTTGAGTGTTTTTTATGTTTTTTTTATATTTACATGCTTATATTTTCAGAATTGTAAAACCTTATTGTCGATGTAAGAGCCAAATTATGTGGATATTTTGCATTCACTTCATTGAATGCAATTAGAGAAAACCTGGCAGATGATATTTACGATAATAAAATACAGGAAAATACTCAAATAGAGATGCCTTTCAGACAAACGAGAGCAGTGTGCAAAAGCCCCAGCTAATTGCACAGTGCTAATTGCACTGTTGCCAGTTTTGATGGCCTTGGAAATAGTCCATGAAACAGGGCAGGCATCAAACACGAGAAGATAACTACAAACATGAGGGGAAAATAATAAAAGGACACAAGAAAAAAAACAAGCATTTTAATCTCAGAGCTGATGCTGGAAAACTTTCCAATTTGTTACTTCTAAGCAAGGCATCAGTAAGGTTAATATGGGTTCAAACCAATCATTGGTTCAAACAAGGGTGGTCAAAAAACCTGAAAGGATCCTAGCTATCCCAAAATCCTTCACAGCATTATATGTTCTGCCCAGTTTCACCTCAAAGTCACTTTGAGGTAATAAAGGCAGAAGGATGATGAAGCATCTATCTCCCCTATTCTGCATTACAGCTTTGTCTGCCTTCACTCACCCAGGAGGATAATAGATACCAATTATCCTGCACCACTGATTTCATAATTGCTTTAAAGGGATCACTACAACACACACATTCCCATCTTTGCCTGTCAAGAGAAGCTAATCAGATCCCTAAATTAGACTGAAGTGATAGACTTATTAGGGACTAATTTCTGTATTGCTAAACTAACAAAATCACCTGTCCAAAACCAACAAGAAATGATGGTCTTGATCATGTCTAGGTTGTTCTGATTATATCTTCTGATCACAGTGTCATGTTATCCCCAGAGAGCACATCACTCCCAGACTGCAGGCTTAGTTGTAGGTCCCAGAATTTCAATGATTAAGATGTAAGACAAAGGCTTTTCCAGCTGGATCAGGCGATGCTGAAATATCCCTCAGTTATGTTGCTATAGGCTCAAGCTGTTGGGGAACATCCTGTGATTCGCTGAGCATTTCTTCTCCACTCCCCCCTCTTTTCACTCCTTATATGTTTATATACCACCACTGCATCTCATTAGCTTTTTGGCCCCTCTCCCATAGTTTATTATTCCTTGTCTCTTTATGCTCTTCTTTTTTCTCTTTTTTTCTCCTCACTCCACAACTACTCAGCGGGTTCTGCTGAAGTCATTTTGCTTAAGCAAGGGGTTCGTCCTCCCTACAGTCGGCAAATTGATTTGCCAAAAGGGATTGTTTGATTGTTGGGGTTTTCTCTCTAATATTGTGGGCTCTCTCACATGCAATATAAAATGCCTTAAGGGGATTGTAGTTATGAAGTGATATAAAGACATGAATTTCAGCCTTCAGTTTAGCTGGAATGGAAAACATTAAAAAGGCTAAAATTTCTGAACTTTCCTTAGTTTAGATTCAATCTAATCTCAATGCATGATGCCCTATCAAAATTCAACACGCTGCACTGATCAGGCGCTATTGTAAGGTAAATCAGACAGAGATGACCTAAGCCGGCCCCAGATGACGACTTACATTTCCTATCCCCGGTAGACAGGTCACACAACTGCATCCTACTTCCTTTTCCTACAGGCATGGACATTCGTCACACCTCAGTCTCCTGGTGGCCTAAAACGGAAACATCAGATGGGAAACGCTGTTAACACCCTACAATATTCCCAACATGGGGTTGTGACTATTTGCGTATAGAAAGTTTACAATGGCTAAGACATACATCAAATGATTTAAATAAATCATCACTATAAAGATCGTAGTGTGTCTGCATGTTTGTTCTGAAACTTTTCCTAGCTAACTGATAATATAATATATTTATATAGCACCTTTCAAGAAACCCAAGGTTGCATTATACAGAAAACTCAAAGCCCACAGGCCTCCAGTATGTGAGGAAAACTGAAGGCGTTTTCACCATCTTTGGGAAATTAAAGTCATTCTCTGTTGCTTGGCCTTTAGAACGCCAGAAGTGAGGGTGGATTCAGAGGTGGTGTGGTGTGATGTGACTCTGCACACATCATACCACCACATCATTTTG
Source organism: Rhamphochromis sp. 'chilingali' (assembly GCF_963969265.1). Taxonomy (NCBI): domain Eukaryota; kingdom Metazoa; phylum Chordata; class Actinopteri; order Cichliformes; family Cichlidae; genus Rhamphochromis; species Rhamphochromis sp. 'chilingali'. The sequence continues at coordinate 14,625,017 of NC_137944.1, forward strand.
GTTTTGAACACGTCACACACTTCCATTAGTGGCCAAAATGTGCAGATGGAAACATCAGATGGAGTTTTCCAAGCATGTTAATTCTTGCTTCTATTTTAGGATGCAGTGTACCTTTTTTAAATGAGGTACACAAGTCTATAAAGAGGTGCTAATGAATGACTCACACTTCATGGAACCCTCCACTATGCGTGTCATTCTTTCCTTGCTGGGTCCACACCTTGCACCACTGACTACTGACTAGAATAATTCTATTATTTTCATCACAGTAGCAATAAATACTAGTCACAGATCATGCCAACTCTCTTCTATCATTGCTTTTCACAACCCCTTCATCAATCCATCTGTTACTGTTTCCATCACCAGTCCCACCAGTCTTTCTGGAAGGTCTGTACACCAATATCATAAATGTGTTCTACGATTTAGGCAAATTCTACTACACAGCTTCTGTTAACTCTACACAAACCATCTGAATAAAGTTGCTTGTAATTCATCAGAAACTGAGCAATATACTTTGTGACAAATGCTTAAAAAGGAAGAAAAAAAACATTAATCATGGGCCAGTAAATTCAACCCCCAGGTTAAGTTTGCCATGGTGGAGCTCTACTGTAAAGTCCTGAGGTGTCTGACTGAGGACACTCAGAGCAAACCAGTCTGAAGTTTGGCATGTACCAGTATTGCACCCTATCTGCCCTGCTCACCAAAGTTGGGTCCCTGTAACATGTGTCCACTTCCACCAAAAAGAAATTCTAGTTAAATGTTTGTCATTTTGAAACACTGAAGGACATCCAACACATATTAGACACACATTTACAGGATATTAAAAATTGCATTTGAAGAGGTCTAGAGGTGTAGAAGGAGACAACCTTGAAGTCGCCAATAAATCAGGTAACTTTTTCAAAACTTCATCTGTGTAAGTTGCAGAACTTGAGTTGCACCGAATACTAGGAGAAAGGTTTCATAAATATGTTTTCATAGTGCTTAAACATTTGAAAATAACTTTTGCTGCCTTTTCATGTTTCTGCAGGTCCATACAATGGACAAACCAAACACTGAGAGTCAGTCAGAGCCCCTTTAATGTTTCTGTTTCTGTTTTTGTTTTTTCTTCCTACATATATTCAGCTGGTTGTAATCTGCAACCTCACCAGTAGATGTTACTAAATTCTAAACATTGCATATTTAAGCAATTGTAGCTTCTGAGTATACTGGGGTCTACACTCAATGTATAGCGCATTATGTTGAGTATAAAGATGTTGAGGGGAGCCTCATGTATCATAAGACCCACTGTGTCAGTATTTTCGCCAGATGTGGCTCATAGGTCACTGGGGTGTGAAGGAGATGCGGGAAATGAAACTGACGGCACCTTGTTGCTAAATAATTACAGCTATGTTCAACCCTAGATTTCTTCCGAACACATTCATGTCCTGAATTGTTATTTTATGTTTTGTTTTGTTTTTTTCCCTCTCTCGTGTGCCGGTCTCAGTTATATCCTCCACTGACATGTTTTCTCAGAGTCTGTGTTATTGCTTATATGGTTAGAGCTGGAAAACCAAACAAAGCCTGACACAGCACTCCATCACCTGGCCCGATGATGTCATGATGTCTTAAGTGTCCCACTTTGACTGTGGCCCCACCTTCCTCTCAGCACATGTCAGAGGTTGGTGAACCATGCACAGGTGTGTGTGTGTGTGTGTGTGTGTGTGTGTGTGTGTGTGTGTGTGTGTGTGTGTGTGTGTGTGTGTGTGTGTGTGTGTGTGTGCAAATCAGTGACATATTTTTGGAGGCTGAGAACCCCCACAGGTTGTAAAGTTGTTCCAGACCACGTTGTACCGGAGCTGGGTGTGAATGGGGGTTATGTCTCTGAACAGTCCACTCTTTGAGCTTCATTTCCAGGTCGACCCCTTCCAGAGCATGGTTCATGGTAGAGGTGTCGTCATCTGATTGGTTAGAGCTCCTGGCCTCACATTTTGCTGTTCATCAATCAAATCTAGATTTCCATTACTACCAAGTAGACCTGAAATTTCTTATTTCCGCTCAGTCTTCTTAGTACACGAGCCTTGCTCACAGTATGCTGCACTCATACTCCATTGACCTAAGTTCACACTTGCAGTTTCTTAAGTGCTAGTCAGAAGTTCTGCTAGTGCTTGAAGAAAACACTACTATAATTAAACATAATGATGATTTACATTGGCCAGCAGTTGAGCATGCTCCTTACAATGAGAGTGCCAAGATGCTGATGTTTGTTGGTAACATTTACCAAGACGAAAATACTCCATCCACACATTAAAGAGGTACTCATGTATTGATTTGTGGTGAGAATATTTGCTTCTTCGGAAAAAGTTCTGGATTTGCTGTCATGTGGACAAAGCCATGATCTAGTTACTCATGCCAAATAACCGGACTGCTTGAAAGAGCGTGTCATCACTTTCGTCTTGAACGATCCACTTCCTAATTTTTCTCACAGCGTCATCTATTTGTGCTCATTCACATCTGCCAAGAAGTAGATAGAACCGGTGGGAGGGATTTTGAATGTTGGATATCCCTTCACATTCACAAGTCATTCTTTTGCCTTCCAAGGCACATCTCCAAGGACATCCAGGTCTCATTCACTCAGCCCCACTGGCTTTTATGTCCACTGAAAATGTCTCAGTGGTGTGTGCCGCAACTTGAGTGCAAAAGAAACCAAATGTGGTATTCTGAAAACAGACTGTCTATGTGATTTTGTTACATTGTCTTTTGTTTCTGTGGAATACAGTTTTGGTTTAAATTATTATGGTTTAATGTCTAAATCAAAGAAACGCTTTGATAGGATTAAAAGAGAGGAAATGGGAAATAATTATATGGTCTCACAGCACATTAGCAACATAAGAGGTTCATTGTAACAGTGGAACATGAAACCACAGTGTGCTCAAATGATGGTGGCTGGAAATACTACAACAAACACAGAGAGAATCTCAGTTGATGACAATCAACTGCTCTCTGTTTACTGAAAACAATAAAACCCCTCTGCTGACACGAGGCAGGCTTCTGGTAGAGTCTGTCCGTAGAAGAAACATTTAATGGCTCCATGTGGGGTTGTTTGCTGCTTAATCTGTGGTTGTAACATCCACTCAGGCATGTGTGTCTATTTTTTCCTGTTTCAAAGCGTATGACATTCCTTTAACCGGATAACTGATGTGGATTCTGACAGTTGGTGGGGCCAGATGCTGACCTGGCTCATCAGAGGCCTGGAAACAATCCAACAAAATGCTACACAGCTTTGGAGAACTCCCTTCCTTTTTACTTGCTCCATGTATCCCTTTGGAGCAAGATGTTGCAGGTCAGATTTACAGTAGATCTATGCGCCACTGAGCCTAACTTGGGCAAGCTAATTGGAAAAAGGATTTGTACGTTATGTGGCCCGCAGCGGGTCCTTTCAGCAACTAAGCAAGGAAATCACAAAGGACGGCACACAGGTGAAGCAGATGTACATATGAATGTGTGTAAAGATATATCCTCCACAGTACGAATGCATGCACAGGGCTCTAGAGTGCGACCAATTTGGTCGCAAATGCGACCAAATTGCAGGTTTTGTCTCTCTCCAACTAAAATTCACCGAGCCAGCAGCAAAAGAAGCAGCAAACTGCGCTTCACATTTGATCAATGTCGTCATGAATTTTGCTGTTTTGCTTCCACGACTATTAAAATCCCACTCCATGCACAGCTAGCTCTCTCTCTCTATCTCTCTCTGTACTTCAAGAACAGTTTCCCGTCTCCAATCTCTGTTTTCTGTATTATTCATTTGCTTATTACCCACCAGTCTACCGTTGTTTACAGCGCTGTCGGCTGCTGTCTTTTTTTTTTCTTTTTTTCACTTAAATGACCTCGGACAAGAAAGCCTATTTTTTCTGTTGTTCAATACTGAAGAAATTTAAACTTTATATGCAGAACGTTGTAGAATATTTTTAAGGTTATCTGCTATAAAAAGCCAGACCAGGAAAATCTCCTTCATGTTTTTCTGTGTTTTATTCTCAGTTACTTTCACACAAAGGCATCTGCTGTGATGTTCACAACTCTGAAGAAGTCAGTACTGATAAATGATCAGAATTATAATATTTCTGACTGTCTGAGGCTAAGTTGAATCGAATCGGGACTTTGAAAACCGGAATCGAATGGATTATAGAAATCAGTGATGATACCCAGCCCTAGTGAGCAGCCTAGGCACCACAGAAGTGGATGTAGCTGTAATAGGAAAAGAACTATTGCTAACTTTTCTGTTAAGTTAAGGCCTGATCCTTCTGAAATTCATAGCCAGTGCTCTGACACGGTGTCATCAATCTTTGAATGCTGAAAAAGCACAGTGTATCCAGAAAAACACATTATATTATATAAATTATTATAAAATTTGTGTGCGCCTAACTTTTGTGCGCCCATGGCAAAAAGTTAGTCTAGAGCCCTGATGCATGTGCACACAGAATGTTTTGAAGACCATAAAAAATTAAGAAGTGATTTTGGCACGCTGCTCACATTACTGAATGACATGAACAAGGAAATGAGGAGGTTGAACTTTAAGTTACACATGTCTGGCAAGCACATTGCCATCGGAGAATACACTGACAGCATCCCAAATATATGTATGCATGTGTTATATATGAAGGGGAAAAAGATCAGGCATCTATACATGTAGAAATATGACTCATTTCCTGCACTGAAAACACTGTACTAATGGACTGTTCTGCACTCTTCTCATGCAATTTTAATTCTATTGTGTTTCTAACCTCATTTTATCTCTGATTTCCATTATGGATTGCCAAAGAGGAACCCTCTGTCTGATAAAAATGGTCCATTACATAAATGGCTCATCACTCCGAGGCCTTTGTGTGTCTGCCCAGCAGGTGAACAAGAGGTCTTCAACTTGGCAAAAATAGAAAGACTTTGAAGACTTTACAGTTGGAGAGACACATCATCACAGACTCCAGCAGTAATGGGACACAGTAACACTACACCTGATGAAAATAATACTAATAGTGACAATGTGAACAATAGGCTGGTCTTGTCATTCATGACAAAAGGTTGATGTCCCAAAATGATTATTAAACCTCATTATATCTTACAAGTTCATTTACTACAAATGTTGAGTTAACTATTATAGAACAAATTCTTGAAGTTGGTTGAAAGTGATGGACTTGTCTACCAACACTAGTGAAACTGAAATTGAGACTGTTTGCCTTCAAAGTAAAAGTTGCACCTTTTGAAACATGTTGGCTGCAATGCTGAGGCACAACTTTACTACAAGCAAATGTGGCAATCTACTAGAAACCAAAGCAATTACTGAGGGGGGAATACAACCTGTGGTTGTATCACATCCAATATGGCAGACAGCTGTTGAGCATTGTGCACATGACATCACATGAGAAACCTCAATAAAAGATGGACGTAGCCTCTGCAGGGCAAAAATGAAGCCAATGTGAAAGTGCCTTCTAGTGAAAACTACCTGAAAACCACTAGATGGCAATAGCTGTTGTCTAAAAAGATTTCTGCTTAAAACTTTAAGGTAGAAAAGCGTTTTGACTTGACTTGAGTCCAAAATAAGGTCATTTTGTAAATCTTGGTCATACAATGTTACTAAAATGAGGATTATCTATGGTAAAAACCACATTCTGACTAAACAGACAGTTACAGTGATGCAATGTTGAAAGTTTTAATCTCTAGGCTTCAAAACTGGGCTTTAGAAACCGATCAGTGATGTCCCAGTAGCCATATCCATCCTTTATACTCTCTATAGCTAGTTCAAAACCTACCACGCTAACGCAACTGCTCGGCGCAGCTCTAGCGTAACAACAAAAAGGCGCACCAGAAAAACACACAGTTGCAGAGAGGGCGTGTCACATGGTAACCATGGCAACATAATGCTGCCGCCTGAAACAACAGAACACAGCTGTCAAACAAAACCCAAAACAGCCCTGACCCGCTACAATATTTTAGCTGAAATAACAACCATCTAACATTTTAAAATAAGACAGTGACCACGATTAAATATTGTCTGTTGGATGGATGGATGTTAGTGAGCATTCTAGCAGAAATCAGTTCAACGTCAGTTTCCGTGTTAGCATTTAGCTCAATGTACTTAGTGTCATAAAGCTACTAGGATAGCTAGGTAGTCATTTCCCAGAAAGGCGAAGATCAGTATTGTAAATTAAGATTAAAAAAAAAAAAATTACAAAAGTGTTCAAATGTGAGTAACAAAGATCAAATTTGAATCTGTAGAGAGCAGTTCTAACAGCTACAGTTTTTTCAGATATACATTGCCATCGGAGAATGGTAATTTGCAGATAACACTAACTATACAACAATAACTATATAGCACTAACTATACACCCATGTGTAACATTTTCAGCATAAAATTTGAAGAAAATATAAACACACTACTCACCTAATATTAACCTTTACAATGAAAATACATCCATGGCTAAATCATTTGTTAGCTTGTTTTTAACACGAAGAAGTCATTTAATGTGCTGACTTATTTTGACTTTATAACCTGTGTTTTGTTTTGCTTTGTTTGTTTATTTGTTTTAAGTTTGAAATGGATGAAATTATAAAATGGTGGCTACATTTTATCCAAGAAGGCAACACTGACCTATGAGACGTCTCATTAATTAACTTCAAGACACGTTACAATGTCAAACATAAACTGTCCAAGCTTTGATCAAAATGCAATATTTGCTACTATATGGCTTCATTTGCCATTACTTTTTCATTTTTTTAACATGCATAAATTGCACTCAACATTTAAATAGCATCATACTATATATTGCTACATCATGTTATTGGTCAGGTGAGCCTCAAATTCCAGTGTATTTGAAGAGAGAGTCAGTTTTTCAGGCATGAAAATCTTTAGCCTCTACAATGAGACTATCCAGAGCCCTTCTAATCACAATAATTTGCATAAAACAATTGCTTAAAATCAGGGGGAAATAAATGTTTTGCTGAAGATATAAATCCTAGAGCTGGTGTCTGGATTTATGCCTTGCATACTAGCATGGATAACGTACTATGAAATGTAGATAGATGGCCAGCTTGACTCATTTGAAGTAAGCTGCCCTAATTAGTGTACAGTCTGTTTTGTCACTCAAATTAGTGTACAGTCTGTGTGTCACACAAAATATTAATGTGACACACACACACACACGGTCAGCTCATGCTTGGCAGCAATGAGCAGTGACATCCCGTCCAGTGCAGCTGGTCTGCAGCCTCTAGGCAGTCCTACGCTCTGGGAGGGAAGCCTGGTTTGATTTTAGTCAAACCAGGGCAAACCAGGACTTTCACATTCCAGCTTTTCAACTGAAATTATTTGTTACTGCCCCAGAGACTCATAGAGCGCTTACATATATGAATTTTGGAGGAATAATGTCTTAAAGTGTTAGCTAAGGTGCTGTTTGCCCTCGGGCTAGCCAGTGTAAAATTACACACACCACTTTTTCTTTTCCTTTTTGCTCTTTCTCTCTCTCTCATTCTCCTTGCTCTATCTTGAAGTGAGGCTGTTCCAAGCTGGAAAGTTCTGCCGCTGTTACATAAACTCCAGCTCGAGCTGGGTCAAGAAAAAGGGAAGAAAAGAGGGAGAAAAACAAGACAAGAGCTGAGGAATATTGTGGGAAAATAAGGGCCAAAGATAAAAAGGATCTGGATTGGGTAAAACCTGTGTCATCAGGAATATCTAAAAAAAAACCTCCTCTTCATAAGATTCCGGAGAAAAGAGGAAGAACAAAAGAGCAAGAGGAAATTGGAAGCAGAGTGAAGGCAGCTTAGCAGCTCCTATCCAAAAAGCCTGGAAGAAAGGGAAGAAGGAAAAACTGAAAACAAAGCATTAAATGGCTTGGAATTGTCCAAGGCCCGCCTGAAACCCTCTCTGGAACCAGCCAGGCCGCCGCTGATACACAAAAGAGCCAACTTCAACCTGACATGTCTTCCTGTTGAAAAGACAGAAACACAACTTTCCCGGAGCACTGGCGATCCAGGAATTCATTGTGTGGGTTACCTGGTGCCGATCTGTTTTTATTGTTGGGAATTGAGGGGTTTTGTTGCTAGTTTAGTTTCTCTTTTCCTGCCAGCACACTTAATGACCCAAACATTACTTTGGGAAGCCTAATAACTTCTCACTTTCTATTGGATGTACAACCCATGGTAGATGACTGAGCGAAGCATGAGTTATTAGATTTATAGGAAGTGCTCAACAGTTTGTCTGGAAGTGGGTAATGAATCATATTCCAAATGGCTTGCAGATGCTGTAGCAGATCTCGGTGGGTACATGCTGCGACTGAATACCAAATCAACTTATAATTACCTCTCGAAACCACATCCACATTTATTTACTGAGGTGTTTATGCGCATAAATCCCAATCGAACATCCCCTCAAACCACTAAAAATCACACGGAGCAACAGGGAGGTGTGTTTTAGCAGACAAGGGACGTTCCTATGAATAACTCCTGTACTGGCAAGAGCATCTTTTCAGGTGTGCACGCTCATTAAATCAGCCACCTCTACTGCTTCACTGCCCAGGAGCATTTTTCAGTTAGTCAGGGTTTTAATTTACCATGAATCCACTTGTATGCTGACTCACTGCATTTTCTCCTTTTATGAAGTGCTGTCCGTACTGCTTTCATCTCAGCTGTTCTCACTGACTAGCTGCAAAACACACACACACATTGTGGAAACCTCTGAAAATCCTGGGTGACTGAATCTTCGGCCAGCCTTTACTTCACCTGTGAGGCAGCACGATTCCCAGCAGATACAGGACATTCCCAAAAACTGCAAAGTAAACAGGTTGAATAATGGAAACATTGTGAAAGTCAGAGGGAAAAAGGAAAGGGGGGGGGGGCTAAACGTTGAGAGGATGGGGTTGGAAATAGATGGGGTGGAGGTAGAAGAAAGGGATGCGGTATTCAATAAGCGCAGGTCCATTACCAGGCTGTGTGCTGGGCTTTACTGTCACAGCGTGCCTTTCACCATTTGTTTCCCATAAAGGCCACATGGAAACATTTAGCTGGCTTAAAGCAGATCAGAGCACGCTGTCTCAGGCCCGTAACATTTGCTACTTGTATTCCAGGTCTGTCCTAATAAAGTTTTCTGAAAAATATATGCAGCTGCAATAAATAATATTAATAAATATTTTTTAAATGGCAGCACGTCCGCTTGTGGGAGACGGCGAACAAACTGCCTGCATGTTAGGAAGCATCGTAGACTGTTTGAAACTATGAGACAGAAAGAAGGGGAATAAATATGAATAGCATCTTCAAAGTAGTTCCTCGTGGCTCGATGAGTCTTAAGTGCCTCAAACAACTCTTTTTTTCTCTCTCTCTCCCTCCCTCTCTCTTCTGTGACACCATCTGCAGTCCTGCAGAGGGAATAGAAATCCCAGATGCTCAGGTTATAAGCAGAGCGCTAGTTAGTCTTCATACTTTCTTGCTTAATGGGTAAAACTGTGAAAACAATCAACACAAAGCTCTCACCAAGAGCCGAGAAACAGTTGACTGTTTGCATGATTGGTCCTTCTAGAAAGCATTAACACCGACGCGAGAGTGCTGCGGCGGTAATAAATTCATCCTCGCTTTGGGCTCCGTGACCAGCATGTGTGTATGCATTTGTCAAGGTAAATTCCTGTAAGCATATGGCAGAGGGATACCGGTTTTCACAAGTACACAAACCCAGCTGTCTATGCATCCCTCAGGTCCAGCTCCAAACCTGCCAAGTCATTTACATTAAGCTTCTGCACACAACCACCCAAAAAAATAGATTTCCTGAAATACTCTACATCCAACATCCACATGACAGGCCTACAGGGTGCATAGATACACGCGCGTAATGTGTTGAGTGCTCGCCTAATGGCCTGCCGAGTTTATTGTTGGCCCTTGTGGTGCCTCCGCTTTCCATTCTTTATCCTTTTAAATGAGCGCTACCCCAGACGGGAGTAGGCAGATGCTTCAGACAATGCATAATAATGAGAAATCCCTCCCTAATACATCTTATAAAGTACAGAGTTGACTGTATGTTGTCAATGTTTCTCTCATCTCGAGCCAGATCAAAGCTATTAGCACCATCTGAAAAAAATAGAGCCTTATTATTTACGTTTTCTTGCAGATCCGGCCAGTACTCCCACAAGTAAGGGAATGTACACCCCCACACCGCAATATATCCATCTTTGGCAGGAAAAAAAAAGTACATCGTTTAAACCACATGCCCGCAGAGGAAAGCTAATGTACACAGCAACCTCTTGTGGCTGTTTGGAGAATTGACCTCAAGTCAACAGAATTTGTCATGGGTTCATGTAATAGCACTAGTAGCTATAAAATAAGAATGTGTAGGGCCTCGAGGTTTCCAGCAGTTAATGGCTGACAGATTTCTCCAAAAGGAAATCCCTATCTGACAATCTCAATCTCTAAGTGCTTTCAGCAGACTCGTGAGTTTGGTACTCTTGCTGTTCTGTTACACAATAAAAAAATGAATAAAAATGAGGAATTAAGAAAATATTGCTAATGTTCTCATTGTAGCCAGACCAATTTTTTTTCTTCCTTTCAAATGTGGAACCACAGATAGATTGTGTGTGTGCATGTGCTACATCTCATGAATGGCCGCCTGTGTTTTAAGTTATTGATGAGGTGTGCAGCAGGTCTGACTGAGAGGTTCTGTTCATTACTTGTAAGGGAGCTATTCACAGGTGTGACAGCCCCAACTGGTGACTTTTCTGCACCCATGCAAATTGCTTCTATGGGCCCTGAACAAACATAAGAGAGAAATTAAGGTCGGTTATTGTTTGCCTTTGCAGAACAGCTCCAAAGAAATAACTTCCACAGTACACTGAAACATTTAGTGTGTTTGTGTAAGAAAGAGCTTGGTTTAAAGTGTTCAAGGTCCCCAAGCAGGCATGTTAGAAGGTTTCAAATCTCATAAATGGATGAGAAAAGCATCGCATCAAATATGTCACTTTTACTGAACATCATCATAAATTAACATGCCAAATAATTGGCAGCAATAAAGTGTGATTTCATTAAAAACAAAGAAGATAGACCAAAAAAAACCAAACAAACCAAAAAAAAAAGAAAAACTTGGCATAAGACTTACTCGCCTTGTGCCGATCAAAAATAAACGAAACACTTTATTCATGAGAAAAAGATGTCAACGAGAGTCTTTAAACATGGGTTAGTAACAAATAAATGGTCAAACTGAAGCTACGAGTCGATTCAGGTATTTTTAGTGAATCATCCATCAGCCTCTTATGCTCACATCGACTCGTAGAGATGTTATGTTGCCAGAAAAGTAACCATCCTGTTAAAGTTGAGCATGCGGTCTGATGGTGTGAATCGTGTTCATCTTTTAAAGTGTGAAAGTGTTCTGTGTTTAAATCAGTCCTCCCTCTGTGGGATGCAGGTGATCTCTGCGTTTCCATCACTCGTCTCCCGCAGGCAGGTTTTCTTCAATCCTCTTAATGAACTTCATGCGGATTTCTGTCACACTGTCCCCTCTCAGAGTGTCCTGGGCAAATTTCACATCCACCGCCATCTGGACCTAAACCACATTCATAAAGATTTTGTTTTAAAAAAAACAAAAAGGAAGACAGACTTTTATCCTCATTTGTTCATTTTCCACTATTAAAGTTGTGGTCAGAAGTTGTATCTCATCATGGGCATGAATGTTCATCAGGTTTTATGTCCACAGCAAGTTTTACATTGTCATAGATTGACAAGGTGCTGACCAGGAAAGAAGCACCTGCTCCAAAATCAAGCAGCTTTCGGAAGAAAAGTATAATGTGAGATAAGACAAAGTTTGAGCTATGTGGCCACAATGACAAGAGATGTGTTAGGCTTTCAAATCTAAGAGCACGGCGCCTACTCTCAAGTATGGTGTTGGCAGCAAAAAAAAAAAGGAGCATCATGCACGAGTGAAGGAGGACAACTATCTCGAAATTTTTCTATTTCACCTAGAATCAAAATCTTGACTGTTGAAGGCTGGACACAGCTGGGTGTTCAACAAGACAATGATCCCAAACACACAACAAAACTGGTGTTGGAATGGATAAAGCTGGCCAACATTAACATTCTGAAAACTTCCCAAAACTCCACCCTGGGGGGGCTGTAGCTCAGGAGGTAGAGCAGGTCACCTACTGATCGGAAGGTTGGTGGTTCAATTCCTGGCTCCTCCAGTCTGCATGTCAAGTATCCTTGGGCAAGATACTAACCGATGCATCCATCGGAGTATGAATGTGTGTGAATGTAGTTAGAAAGCACTACTTGTAGAGAAAGTGCTCGTGAGAATGGGTGTGATTGGGTGAATGTGGCTTGTTGTATACAGCGCTTTGAGTACTTTGGGAGAGTAGAAAAGCGCTATATAAGAATCAGTCCATTAACCCTATTGGAAATTTGTGGACTACACTTAAAAGCCAGGTCTGTGCCAGAAAACCAACCAATTTAAATAAACTCTACCAATGTATTTATATATGTATTTGTTTGAGCCTGTGTGGATTAGAGGAAATCCAAAATAAAATTGGTAGTAGACATCATTAAAGATGTATGCCATCATTTTACGGCATAAACTAAATGTAACTGTGCACTGGAACCATATCACCATTGTTTCTTTATATTTTTTCCATACATCCTATACACGCGGCACCTTAAAACTTCTGAGGTTTATCTTACCATCTCCAGGGCTCCTCTGAGGACGCCGCACAGAAGGTTGGAGTAGATGAGTGTGCTGTGGTTATCTGGCAACTCCACAAAGTCTACCAGTGGATTATTCTCGAGGATAAGGGAAAACTCATCTCCTGCAGGGCTCCAGTTGGTCACGCTTGGGGTGATTCCTAGGTACATTTTAAAAGCAACCTAATGAAGACCCCAATATTAACAACAGAGGAGAAAAAGGGAAAAAAAACATTAATCATTTACAAATATTTTCTGATAAAGTCATCAGTTTTTTTGGCTTTTGTTCTTCTTTATCACTTTTTCATAGAGGGAACGGCAGGCTTTCTCATTTTCTGACAAATAAAATTTCAATGGCGCAAACAAAATCCCAGTTGCACGCTCCAATTCCAACATTAAGCTGGCCTGGGCAGATTTGCACTCATATGTAAAATGTTTGCTGTCCTTATTCCAGTTTTTAAACATCACTAGCCACAGAATAATAATGAAAATATGATCCACAGCTGTAGAAAATCTGTTGTGACCACATAACAGACCTCTTCTGCGTCTATTTAACTGAAGAATTGCTGAGGTGATTTCAGAGTTTAGCTAGAGGTCACGCGATATCCTGAAGCAGTCATTCACTGCACCTTCCAAACCGCTGTCCCATAGTGGTCCTCCATTTACAGAGCTGACCTCTCTCTTCATGACCACGAGCCAGGTCCCTGAGCTGGAGTGTTGTTAATTCTGTGGAATGACTCCCTTTGCACGCAGATGTAACACCTCGAAAGCAACTGAAGAGGCTCAACGTGCCCGAGAGCCGCCTTCCTGGTCTGTCTGTGTCCTTTTGTCACAAGGAAGTCATATGGAAAAACTGACAGCCAGGTGACTTAGTATAAAACCAGACTCAGTTATGCAGCCCTGTTGCCAAAGCTGAACAGAGACCCATTTTGTTAACTTCCAGCTATTTTAACAACTATGCATGATTCACATTTGAAAATAATTCTTATTTTTCTTATACTGGGCCTTGGTAAAGCACATCACTACATCTACTACACGAACAATAAACAAATAAATAAATTGTTCCTTTTAAGGCCTGTAACCTTCTAATTGGCTGCCGCTCACTACCAGAAAGTTTGAATGGCAGGTGGGTGTGGTTTCTGTGCTCACAGCCAGTATTTAGAGCCTTTGGTTCATAGGGATTACTCTTAACTTGTTACTTTGGCCATGACAAATGTGAGCGTCTATGATAGCAACAGCAAATATGTTAGAGAAAATAAGGAAAAGCTTAACAGGTTCTCTTTCAAAATAAAAGTCCAAAGATGGCAAACCAGAGATGTTTCACTGAATTTGCATCACATTTCACATCGGATCATTTCTACACACTCACACGAATGTGATTTTAGCATAAAGTTTAGAAATATGCTTCATTCTGTGTTTTGAGCTTTTCTTGTCTACTTACCCCTTACCCTGACACTCTTTCACCCATCCTGTGTTAGGGTGTTTTATTAGAAATGTTCCCTCTAATCTGTCCCTTCTGTCCCTTCCTCCCTCTCCTATTTCCCTCTGTCTATCTTGGGAGAAGTCCATGGTCATGCTCTGATTGGCCTGGAACCTTCCAGTTACCTTAGCAATGACATCGGCTGTTTCTCGGAAATCCTGACACCTGCCGATGCTTGAGCGTGCCAGGAAGTCCTCGATCAGACGCACACCAATGTTATAACCCCTGTGGAAGTCAGAACGTCAGAGAGAGAGAGAGAGAAGTGGGTAAGAGACAAAGTCATGTTTTCTTTTTATATTAAAGGAAAAGTAGTTGGGGGGAAATGACAGGCTAACCTGCGCAAACTGTAAAGCCAAGGCAGACAGCTTCAAATCCTTCAAAATATTTTTGGTTCATATACTTGCCAAATAATGACATTTCTGATTAAAGAGTCCAGACAACTTAACCTAACAGCAGAGTCTGAAGCCAATGGCTGCATCCCAATCCTAACATGGTCCGTCTCTAACCAGCTGGATGGCATCTGGCAGATTGGGCAGTGCAGATTCACTGCCTTCTAAGGCCAGGTAAGACGAGCCCCGTCCTGACAGCTCAGGGTTACCGCACAGCCAGAGAAACAAAGTACATCCAGTCCAAAGGTCTGTCAGCATGACAGGATAATTTAAATTTCTTAAGTTAGAAACCAATCATTTTGTCTTAATCTTATTCTGGGGCGATCGTGGCTCAAGAGTTGGGAGTTCGCCTTGTAATCGGAAGGTTGCTGGTTCGAGCCCCGGCTTGGACAGTCTTGGTCGTTGTGTCCTTGGGCAAGACACTTCACCCGTTGCCTACTGGTGGTGGTCAGAGGGCCCGGTGGCGCCAGTGTCCGGCAGCCTCGCCTCTGTCAGTGCGCCCCAGGGTGGCTGTGGCTACAATGTAGCTTGCCATCACCAGTGTGTGAATGTATGTGTGAATGGGTGGATGACTGGATGTGTAAAGCGCTTTGGGGTCCTTAGGGACTAGTAAAGCGCTATATAAATACAGGCCATTTACCATTTACCATTTATTCTGGGGGAGTACTGTCTCCTGCTTGGCATTCCTAAGATTCTTCTGTCTTAATATTAAATATTTGCTTCTTCAAAAGACCCCATCCAAAGAACTTACAAGAGGAGAAGCAGCAGTGTAAGAAATGAAATCCGATAAGACTACGTCTTTGCTCCATTTTGTGTCAAGCTATGTTATGAACTGAAAATAGGAAAACGCTTAAAGAGTATAATGAAGCTGTCAGCTATAAAGAGTCACCCAAGAGGCTTCAAAAATCCCAAAGGATGCATGATTGAGAGCATCCACTGAAAACCACAGGCTCAACATATGCGAGACAGAAGAACTGAACTTTGTTACAGATAAATACTCATGTACAGAATACTCGGCAATACCTTGTCATCAGCATTGTACTTCCTGTGATACGTTCAAAATTATGTATGATGTTATAAATTGTGTGTTTATTGCATTATGGCTTTGTGATGCACACCTGCACATCATAACAGTTATGTAGTGAGTTTCAGCGGCTTGGAATTATCTACCAGAAGAGCCAGGTTTATGTTTCTTAATGTATCAAATTAAACAGGCTGAATGATAGCACATACTTAATGGTACATAGATGAACTTATTAACTATAAATTAAACAAAGGGTGCCTTTGTTTTGACCTCAGATCATCAGATTGAGATGATCTGAGGTTTGGGACATGGTACTTAATCCTGCTGGAAAAAACCATCAGAAGATGGATACACTACACATTACTACATCACCAGCTTGATGCCGGACTGATCCATGCCTTCATGTTATTTAATAGCTTATCAAGCTTTTACGAGCTTAAAAGTCAGTTTTCTGTGTCACAAAAGTGGCTCTCTTTTTACCTAGCTAAATCACCGTGGTAACTTATGCTGAAGACCTGACCAGGTTATGTTCCAATTTTCAGTTTAAAATAAGCTGGATGGACCATGTTCGCACAGGTTTTTTAATTTGGTGCCAAATCTCTTTTACATTGCTGGAATTGCAGCTACCAGAACAAAACACATTCATTTCACTTTCCTCTGCTGACAAAGTAAAATGATTTCCACATCTCCTTTGTTAGGCTACAGAACAGAAACCTTTAATGTTTAAATGGAACTAGTTCAAAGATTCAAAGCTCAAATGTGCCGCAGTCACCTTTAAAATAAATAGCAGCACATGGAACTGTTTATTTACCGCTGTGTGAAATAAATCCCAAGATTAATGTTCTTCAGTAGCATTCTCTTTGTGACAATGGTGCATTTTACTGGTATATTTTTAATCACCATTTTATGATCATTATCTGAGGATCTGTCTCTTATTGCAGTAGGTGATACTCACTTTGTGTGAAAGAAGAGTCACATGACCTGTAAAATCACTATTTTTATGTAATCATTCACATAGCAGAGCAGAAACCCAGCTTAACAGAAAGGTGGTAAAAAGCACTGTGGTGGCTATTTTCGGTGACTGGGGCTTTCGACTGTGTCAAGCCAGCTAACACAGAAAAAGCGCTGTGCTTTTGAACTTCTGCTGCTGTATCCCAGTGTTTGACACACCGTGTATTCACAGATGCTCTTCTACATACCTTGGTGGGAACAAGTGCTTATTTGAGTTACTGTTGCCTCCCTAACAGCTTGAGACAGGATAACCTAAATGAACTGAGGTGTGATTGGCTGATTAGGAATTTGTGTTGAAGGGCAGCAAATAGGTGTACCTCATAAAGTACCTAGTTACTGTTTAAGTGATGGAAAAGTTTACCTTCTGTGTTTCTAATTAAGTAATGCTTTTTTTGTTTCACACAGCAAGTGCATTTAACAGTATTTACACAATTTTCAACCGACAGCTGGGTGTGAGCCCCAAAAGAGGATTTGGCAAGACTCGAGCTTAATTCAAAGTTTGTTATTCAAATGGTCACAAATTGAAGCACTAATGTCTGTCGGTTGTGCTTTAAAAAAAAATGCCTTTGCTGTATGTGGAGCAAATGGTTCGTTCAAAGACAGGAAAAATCCTGCTTGAAAGAGTACTCACATCTTATCCAGCTGTTTATTGACCTCCTCATCATTCTCATAGTCTTTACAAAGCTGGGTGACCAGGGCCCCATAAGTCAGTGTGAACAACTCCGAGTTCTAAAAGACAAACAAACAAAAAACCAACAGAAACCACACAGATCACATGTTATGTTTGCCACACACAAATCTGGACAAATGACAACCTTTTTACCAGCAAGAAAAGCCTATATAAAATTTTTTTAAGTTAAATAATAATTTGGGGATGGGATATTTTTGAACATCTAGAAGTTAAACAGATCGTCCCAGGGCAGCTCCTAGAATTGAACTAACGTTTGATGCCAGCTTAGGATTGAATAACGTTTCATTAATATGTGGCACATTTTTCTATTGCTGATCTTTCAGTTTTCACACCAAACTTTAAAAGCTATACAGATCTAATGCTATGACCATAAAATAACTGTTAAGATTATAGCCACAGCTGACATGAATGACCTGTCACGGCACAGGAGCTACGATACCTGCTTGGAAAATAGTGTTTTAGCGTCGTTTTTAGAAAGGTATATTACAGTTTTAGTCAGCTCAGTTAATAAATTGCAAATTCATATACGTTCAACTGAAAAATCCTTTAAGAAATAGCTTTTAAATGTGTTTTTGTGTTTTGTTGTCATAGCTTAGCTTGTAGCTCCACTTCCTGTCAAAGCCAAACCCGGCATTAAGCAACAGTGAAATAAATGTTAAACAGGTACAAATATACCTCTTGTACCTAGCCACACGTGCAAGATAAATATGCATAATTTGGCGAGTAGCTCAGCTCAGAGACATGAGTGAGTTGTTAATTTAGCCTTACAGCCACGGTTAGCATCCTGCTAGCTAAGCTTGCTATGTTGCCATTAATCCTGTGGGAGTCGCCTACCATCTTCTTGCTGTCTGTTGCCCGGTTGGCTTGTCTGGACATTGTGACGGGTGTTACGGGCTTACACAGGTGGTGCACTCGATATTAATCCTTTATTTATTTGATTCGGGCTAAGCAGTTATTTCCGTAATCGCCTGTTTAAGTCGCTCTCGCTGTATCAAGCGTCATGAGATAGAAACATGAACTTCCGGTCTTACTTAAAAGTAAAAGCTTTATTGCGGGAAATTCGCGAGTAAACCATTGAAACTAAAGAAAACGGTGCAATGAGGAATAAAAAGCCTTTAAAATTACACACTGTTGTTCCCGATATTTAGACAAATGTAGCCTCTTATGTATAACACCAGATAATACACTTTATTTTGAAAGAAACCCATTTTTTCCTACAGTTTTAGGGGTGTGTTTGACGCAGTTTTTGTTCAGCTGCTTATCTTACCGCCCTCTGGCGTCTTGGAGGGGAACCGAGGACCGCAAATTCTTGGTCTCAACAAAATCTTCCCATAATTGACCACACGATGGCGATATGGGCAATATATTGATAAATTGGGAGTTTTAAAAGCCTGCTTTATAAAATTGTAAGATTCCTTGACAAATAATTTAAACCTATAGTCGTTAAAAAAGTTTTTTCTCAATAAGTGTAGTGATTACTCTTGCTCATAACATAACTTTTAACTCTACAGATATTGTCCGTGTGTGAAAGAGAGAGAAAGTGAGGTAGAGGGAGAGGAAGAGAGAGGGAGAGAGAAAGACGGAGGAAGGGGGTTCACACACAGAGAGAGAATATAGTAGTGATAGGTAACAGATGTGCTTCAAAGTCAGCATCACATTTTAAATCTCAGACATCACATGGCATCCTCTTCGTCCTGATTGGGGGTATTTTCACCTCGAATAAGCCGCATGCTGGTTGGTTGAAAGGCAATCATCCCATCGTCGTGAAGCAAACTCTGCGCTCCACGGCGAGGAAGAGGAAGAAGAGGGACGGCGGAGCAGATCGCCCGTGCTCACACTTTCCTTTTTTCTTTTTTTTTGTTAAGGGCTCGTTTGGCAATAGCCGGCACAGACCGCAGGAACTGTTGTGTTGGTGGTGGTGGTGGAGGAGGATGATGACGGGCAAATCTGTGAAAGACGTTGACAGATACCAGGCTGTCCTCAACTCTTTACTGGCGCTGGAGGAGAACAAATACTGCGCTGACTGTGAATCGAAAGGTAGGTGATTTCCATCAGGGTCATGTTTCCCCGGGTTTTGTGCCCGAGGCGCGCGCCCGGCGCTTGAATCGACCCTCTTTGATCGTTTACTACGCTGGAAAAAAAAATGCTGCACTGCATTCATCATCCCTCGGCCAATTGCATTGTACTATGGTGCAAAGACGTGGAGCCACATCCTTACACGGCTGGAGCATGGCATGCAGTTACATCATGCTAAGCTACCTCAAGTAATAGGATCTAAAAAGGGTTTAAAGGGTGAGAACTGCGTGGCGGGATGAAGTGAGAAAATGCGCTCATTAGTGAAAATGACTCCAGCTATCGCCGCTCAGAGATGGAGTTGAAGGCACCTGTGCTGACTTTGAGTCACCCTGAACACACTGTTCTTGCAGACTGGGAGCAGGCAGTGAAACCCAACTCTTAACAAAGAGGCACTGCAATGTTCTTACAACACTGAGCTGCAATTCTCAGTGATTACCTATATAGCAAGGAGACTTATTGAGTTGCTTGATTGTAGTGGAGCCAGGCTGTCTTTTTATACACTGAATCACCATAATCAGACTGTCAGGTGTTCTGTGTGTTCATTTGTGTGTAGCCTCAAGGAGGCCTTGAACCTTTATTTTTGCCATAGGGGTGGGTAAACACTGGTGTTTTGGTCGCAAATACACTCAGTCAGAGTCTTGAGTCAACAAACAGACTATTCAAAGGTTGCTCTTTATTTGGTTTTCGGATGAGCCATCAACAAGTTGATGAGGCCGTGGGGCTGTTTCCTTATGTTAGTTAAAGAGCTCTTTCATATTTTTCTGGAAAAGGAATGTTTTTGTTTACATGCATGTTGTGTGGGCCTTGTGGGTGGATTCTGTAGAGCATACAGCCGGTGTTGGGCTTATCGAGATCAACATCACTGACTCTAAATGTTTGAAAGGAAGCGCTGTGTGTACACAAATCACTGTAACGCAGGAGGACACCCTTGGTAAATACAAACTTTGAGAATGATATGTGTAGACAGACCCCAGTTTAAAATGGGAGTATTCACTATATATGCGAAAGTTACTGACCACTTGGCAAACATTAAAGGCAACCATCAGAAGATGGGCACACTGGGGTCATAAAGGGATGGACATGCTCAGGAACAGCACTCTAGTAGGCTGTGGTGATTTAAACGATGCTTAGTTGGTATGAAAATATTCCCCACGCAGGATGGATCCATGCTTTCATGTTGTTTCTAGCAAACTCTGACCCTAACATCCAAATATTGCAGTAGAGATCTCGATTCATCAGACTGGGCAACATTTTTACGTCTTCTGTTGTCCATGTGTGGTGAGCTTGTATGAATTGTAGCCTCAGTTTCCTGTTCTCAGCTGACAGGATTTACACCCAGTATGATCTTCTGTGGTTTGAAGTACATTTGCTTCAAAGTTTGTTGTGCCTTCAGAGATGCTGTTCTGTATACCTTGGTTGTAACGAGTGATTCTTTGTGTTTCAACATTAAATCTGTCTGGCCATTCTCCTCAAACCTCCAACATCAACAAGGTATTTTCAGGCAGAGAATTTATGGTCAATCTTCTGTTTACAAGGGGCAACCAATCAGATTTGGCTTGTCTCAGACATAGGAAGATCTAAATGAAGATAAATAAGGATTATTCTGAACTCTGATTCATGCAAAGCTACTTTAGCAGAGTCCAAGACTAAAAACACAGACTTAGTAGTGAGCATATTAGTATCCTTTTTTTTATAATAATACCGAATTCTATGCAAAGTTTTGCCTTAATAAAAAAATCTAACATCTATAGGCTAAACTGTATAGTCAGCTAAGTCTATACAAGTTCAAGTGTGTAATTAAAGCTTTAGAAAAAATCAGTTCCAGCTGTCAAGTCAGTACAGCACATCATCTGTCCTGGGAGGATGTTAATACTGTATCTAATTTGTGATAGACATTTTTTTCCTTTTAAAACACATTTGTACATTACTTTAGTAAGATGACATGTGACCACAAGGTCTTAGTTGTATTTAAACTGAATAAGTCACCAGATCTATGAATACAACAACGCAGGGTTTTGTTAATGTTCCTATTGCCTTTGGGTGCTCTTTTAAACAAGATATTTAGAAGTGATGCTGTTCGCCTTCAGGCAAACACACTCGTGACTGCTCAGTGGACAGTTTGAAAACAGCACAGTATGATTGGGCTCCTGCAGCTTATTTACATACTGTTTGAAGGCTCGGACGCAGACTTCAGAAGCACAGAGAATAAATGATATCTTAGAAGATTATATTTGCATATGTGATGCTAATACGATGCTAATTTTATGACTTTTTACTCCCAAATCAGGCACATGTGGAGAGAGAAAGGGTATATAAGTTAGCTACACAAGTTTGATTACTACTACGTTTCTCCTTTTTCTTGCATATTAAAATCATGGTCACAAAGGCTCTCTTGGTGTGAACTCTTTAGATTTTCAATGTAAGAGCTCGACATCCCTGCCAACCACACCCACACACACGAACAAAAACATGTTTTCTGTCAAGATTTCACACATTACAAAATCTTTGTACAATTTGCTAAAAGGGTGTCCACACAGGAAGGCTCTTGCAGCAATGTGACGAGCAGTGACCGTGGGATGACAGTAAAAATTTGAATTGTGGTCACAACAGGAAAAATAACCACTGGCGAGTAAGGGAATTAACCACCAATGGGTTTAAAGAAAATGACTGACATGTGACTGTGTGATTCATGAGTACACCCTGGACAGGTTGCCAGATCTTATTATTTTTGATTTTTAAAATATAATGTTTTGTTCCAAAATAAAAAATTTTCCAGTAAATATGAATACAGTTTTAAAGAACAGCAAATATTTTGTTATAAAAAGCTTTTATTTTGAAAGGTTACAAAGTCCTGGCTGACTCTGTGATCTGAGCTGATGCTCAGAGAGTGTTTTTTACTTCTTTGCTGAGTAGTGCATTTCTCAAAACTGTAAGTACAGATTCCAGACTACACACTCGAGTCGTGCACAGCCGCACAAGTGCACACCTCAAGCACATTAGTGCCCTCCCCTGCCCTCTCTCTCTTATCAGGTTTTCTTTTTTATTTTTGGCCATATGGCTCGTGATGGGGTTTGGTCTAATCTTGTTTGCACCTGATTGCCGTTGCACGTTCATCACCTACCTCTCTCCCTCCCTCCCTCCCTCCCTCTCTCAGGATGATCAGAGAGGAAGTGGTGTGGTGTATGGAGCCAAGAACGTGTTTATTCCAGCGAATGCAAACACACAACAGCAGCACTCTCAGACATTCCCCTGTCTATTATATACTGCGCCGCTTAACAATATCTCTTTCTCCGACTGTAGATTACTGCCTGTGCGCCGCAAACTTCCTGTCTCTGTCTGTTTCTCTGGGCTGAATGACTTTGTGTGCTATTTGTTTATTTATTTCTACCACTTCCTCATAAAGTCACACCCCTCCAGTAAATCCTTAATACTGCCAGGAAATAATAAAGAGACAGGGGGAGAGGCAGAGGGTTAGGCAGGGTGCATAATGTAGTCAACACTTCAACCTCTGGCTTCAGTCTCAAGGGGCTGTGTACATGTGCGTGCATGTGTGTGCATGTGTGTTTGAATGAGCATAAAAGCATGTCTCCCTTATTGTCTCTATTGTACTTGTGTTTACTCATGCTGGGCCCTGGTTGCTGTGGTGATATCACCTGATGATGCCAGGCTGTCTACCTCTACCATGAGCTCTCAGTCCCCTCCTCCCCTCGGACCCTTTTTAAAGAAGTCAGCAGAGATTTCCATTCAGAGAAGAAGGTTATTGGACGTGTGTGTCGGTGTGTGTTTGTTTGCGCGTGTGTCCTTGGCTGGCACAAAGTACAGAGCCTCAGTACCAGAGAGAGGGTGGCACCGTGCTACATTGCTGTGCGCACAACTCTCTAATACACAGCGATGGCCAGATTAAGCTGCAAAGGGCTTTGGGACAAATAAGCTGCTGGGTCCCTTTTTAACAACCCTGATCCTGCTTTTACACCTGCAAATCGTATCACTGCGCAGGAGGACACGCGTCTCGTGCTAGTGACAGCGTGACAGGATGTAAACATTAAGGGAGTCCTTCCTCAGCTGAGCTGTAATGTTGTCAGCTGCATGCTTCCTTACCAAGAAAAGGACTCATACCAGAAACTGCTCACCGTAGTGTTTTGGAGTAAATGGGTCACGATTTCTGGAAAAAGATGCTACTGTTGAGTTAGTAAGCAGTTTTTAACCATGTATTTCCATTATAATGAAAAGAAGGCACAGCTAACATCACCAAAACTAGTTAACTTTATTAACACAGAATATCAAAACAGAGGAAAAACCCATACATTTGCTTTTGGTGTGAACTATCCCTTTAAGAATGCTGAATATGTAAGCGCCAGCTTAGCAATCGCTAAGCAATAGTGGGAAGGAAAAAGTGTCGTTTTAGCAGGAAGAAACCTCCGGCACAACCAGGCTCAAGGAGCTGCAGCCATCTGCCATGACTGGCTGGGGGTGAGAGGATGGAGACACAGGACAAAAGATACACTGTGGAGGAGAGCCAGAGATTAATGATTAAATGCAAAGTGGTGTATAAACACAGAACGAGTGAAAAGAAAATCAGTCTGAGGCTGAGCTGGGCTCTTAGAGAGTTCTTGTACATTGAAACTTTGGCCATTTTTAACATGAGCACTGACCACTGTAACAATTTATAGGATAAAACATAAAGATATTGCCCCTCCGTAAGACTATCCTAAACACGACTTTTCTCGTGGCCCCTGAGTTGCCCGTTTGGACTGATTGGTGATTCAGCCTTATACAACCATGTAGGAAAAACACACAAAAGTATAATAAGGTCACACGTCAGTCTGCTGGGGTTTTTTATCTGTGAATTGGCCGCACAGGAAGCAGACAAAATGTCAGGAGCAGCTTAAAGAGAGCAGTTATTAAAAACCTAAAAATCATATAGCTGTGAGCTCCTCAAAGGTAAGTTATGTCACATGAATTGTGCTGTTACTGTTTCACCGGGTGATAAATTGGTTCTAAGGATGCGTTTTAGTTCTATAGATAGTGGTTATCTTAGTGTAGGGGATTGCTCTAATAGCTAAGCAAATAACACAGATGACTACTCAGCACAATAACCTTATAACATTTCAGGGGATAAAAACAATATGTGGGCAATAAGATTAAAAAAGACATAAAAGCAGGACTAAAAATTTGGACTACCTTACTCATCTTTTTATATGTAACACTGTTCGACCTCAATTACTCACCTGCAGGATCACAGTCATGATGTTTGCATGGTAACACAGATGGTGGGTGTGCCTTTTGTAAATTATCAATAGGTTCCATCTGCTTGGTTCAGATTTGGGTCACTGGGTGGCTCCAGGGTATCTGGATTGGTTTAGATGCTAATGGGCTAGAGAGTAAGGGACAAAGGGGTGTATGCATGAGTGTGTGTTTTGTGTGGCGGCGGAGCAGGGCATGGGATCCGCTGATGGCTGAGATGCTCCGTGGGATTAACTGGGTACATGCAGAGAGCACCATTTATCCTTGTGGGATGTAGGCTAATGGACCATATGTACCTGCTCATGAACAAGTGTGTATGTGTGTGAGAGTCGGTGGACCAGTGTATTTGTGTAACGTGTGCACCTGTGTGTTTGTAACTGTAAGGATTCAGACAGGGTTTTTAACAGAGATGTGTTTAAGATGAGAAGTTAATGACTAAGTCGCCAGAAATGGTATGGAAAAGCATTCAAATACGTGTGTGTAAATGACAGCGAAGTTCATTACAGATCTCTGTGTGCGCTCTCTGCTCGTCATACCCCCGTTACACCCCAGCAGGACGTCTAAAGTCCACCATTTGATGACTATAAAAATCCCCTCCTGCTTGTCTCTGTTTTTGGCTCTCGCTGTGGCTCTGCCTTCTCCACCCCTAATGTGCTTCAGCCTGCGTGTTTCACAACCATGACCAC
The DNA here is from genome assembly GCF_963969265.1 of Rhamphochromis sp. 'chilingali'. Lineage (NCBI taxonomy): Eukaryota > Metazoa > Chordata > Actinopteri > Cichliformes > Cichlidae > Rhamphochromis > Rhamphochromis sp. 'chilingali'. The sequence continues at coordinate 14,650,284 of NC_137944.1, forward strand.
AGCCATTTTTTTTATTTAATTATTTATTTAGTTTTGCCAGGGTGATTCATCAGTTGTCTCTGCTTTTGGATGCTTTTCCGTGTAAAAACTGAGAAAGGGACTTATTAGTCAGACCTGGAGAATTTAATTAGACCTTTAAATGATGTTGGCATTTGCTCTTTTGATCACATCAAGAAAAGAGGACATGTATTCACTGCTGCTGGTGAACGGTGGAGCAGTCTACACTCACTGTGATGCCAGCCACAAAGAAAAAGTGATTCATAGGGATCGTTGGTTCAATCTTTTCTTCCCTTTTTAGACGTCTCCTCCACCTACTTCCTTGTATATCTGTTCAAAGCACCTGTAGGTGTGCAGTGCTGCCGGACAGACGCACTGCATATGGGTTCTTACTCAAGCATAGCATTGATTGGAACAAGAGAAGGCTGCTTCTCTGTGGTGTGCAGGTGTGATCTGCCTTAAATGTAGCCTTCATCTGTGTGCTCTTTCTGCTCCCCCGGCTCACCGGATCAGCGCACTCGGGTGCACACCTGAGGACCATGACTTCAAACATTCATAATACCCAGCTGGAAGCAGATTAAATCTTCGCATGAGGGGAGAAAAATAACAGGCAGTGTATGGAAAAAGGACTCTGAAGCCATGCTAGCAGCTCAGTTGAACTGTATAACAGCGCTTTTAGCTAAGTGCTAACGTCAAGATGCTAACAGTGACGGTGCTGATTTTTACTGGGTATGTTTATCGGTTTAGCATGTAAAGGCTGATTTGGACTTTTGTGGTGAATCTTTGTAGAGCCTATGACCTACATACAGTGGCTTGCAAACGTATTCGGCCCCCTTGAACTTTTCCACATTTTGTCACATTACAGCCACAAACATGAATCAGTTTTATCGGAATTCCACATGAAAGACCAACACAAAGTGGTGTACACGTGAGAAGTGGAACAAAAATCATACATGATTCCAAACATTTTTTACAAATAAATAACTGAAAAGTGGGGTGTGCGTGATTATTCAGCCCCCTGAGTCAATACCTTGTAGAACCACCTTTTGCTGCAATTACAGCTGCCAGTCTTTTAGGGTATGTCACTACCAGCTTTGCACATCTAGAGACTGAAATCCTTGCCCATTCTTCTTTGCAAAAGGCCAACTTTGTGCGGTGCATGACTAATAGTTGCCCTATGGACAGATTCCCCCACCTGAGCTGTAGATCTCTGCAGCTCGTCCAGAGTCACCATGGGCCTCTTGGCTGCATTTCTGATTAGCGCTCTCCTTGTTCGGCCTGTGAGTTTAGGTGGACGGCCTTGTCTTGGTAGGTTTACAGTTGTGCCATACTCCTTTCATTTCTGAATGATGGCTTGAACAGTGCTCCGTGGGACGTTCAAGGCTTGGGAAATCTTTCTGTAGCCTAAGCCTGCTTCAAATTTCTCAATAACTTTATCCCTGACCTGTCTGGTGTCTAGATCCAATCGAGAATCTGTGGCAAGATCTGAAAACTGCTGTTCACAAACGCTGTCCATCTAATCTGACTGAGCTGGAGCTGTTTTGCAAAGAAGAATGGGCAAGGATTTCAGTCTCTAGATGTGCAAAGCTGGTAGAGACAGACCCTAAAAGACTGGCAGCTGTAATTGCAGCAAAAGGTGGTTCTACAAAGTATTGACTCAGAGGGCTGAGTAATTACGCACACCCCACTTTGCAGTTATTTATTTGTAAAAAATGTTTGGAATCATGTATGATTTTCGTTCCACTTCTCACGTGTACACCACTTTGTATTGGTCTTTCACGTGGAATTCCAATAAAATTGATTCATGTTTGTGGCTGTAATGTGACAAAATGTGGAAAAGTTCAAGGGGGCCGAATACTTTTGCAAGCCACTGTAAGTGGCCAACACTGTTACTAGTATCCATGCTTGTGCATGGTGCATTATGTGTTATTAATTATTTTGAATGCTGTACCAGCCATGACAGAAACATATTTCTCCGTTCCCTCATGTCCACTCCAGTAGTTTGTTACGGCGTTTGTTACATCTTAGGGTTTCAGAGGGGTGTGCGGTTTTGAGTTGTGTTACAGTGTAACACAGAAGTAAGCGAGGACAAGTGTTCCCTAATTGACAATAAATAGAAATTACAGCTGAATTTTAGTGTAATTCCGTTAATCAAGAAAGAAAAGGTGTGAGGTTGTTCACTGTCAATTACTAGTGGACATGCATGTTCCAGTCACATAGGTGGCTGGCTACCTCCCTTAAGCAGGGGTTGGGAATTAATTTTCCCAAGGGGCGACATGAGAAACTGGGACTGTTGTAAAGGGCCACACCAATAAACTTCTTCTTTTGGCTGCTCAAAGTGGGTTCTGTTTACTAAGGACCCACCAACTTTGAGTTACTTGAACAGAATATTGTCATTTTACACATTATGACTTCCTGATCAAACCTGACTAATTTATCAATGTTTACATTGCATATTATCCAGGTAAGTAAATCCCCAAAAGTTGATTCTGTTCATCTGGACGTAGCGTTTTCAGCGGGAGAAACGTTTGGTCACTCATCCAAGTGACTTCTTCAGTCTCAGCTGACTGCAGGTTTCCCCAATCTTATAAACCGTACATTTGCAAAATCACTGAAACCAGCCCACTGAAGGAACAATGGGCTGGGAGGGCACCTTCATCATAATTATGCAAATTCTCATGACCATTGATCAACAACCACTGATCAAAGCTCATTGATCAAAGACAATTGATCCATGGCCGTGAGTACCATTCACAGAGTTGGGGAATGGCTGGAATCACAGCATTGTAAGATGGCGAAAGATGTAACCTTAGGCCCCCTCCTCGATTCAGAGATGGTCTTTCCCTTTTCGTATGACTCTGCGCTCACACCAGCGTTCCTCCCTGTCCAGGATGTGTACATCCTTATCATTGAAAGAGTGTCCACTGGCCTGTAGGTGTCTATAAGATTGGGGAAACCTGCAGTCAGCTGAGACTGAAGAAGTCACTTGGATGAGTGATGAAACGTTTCTCCCACTGAAAACGCTACGTCCAGATGACAGAATCAACTTTTGGGGATTTACATTGCATAGTTTGTCTACCAGACGGCACTCTACAGCTTCCCTGCTGGCAACATAACAACCAAACAACCATCCGAGGAGAGTCAGACAAACGAGGCCAAATGAGTAAACAAAGAGTTACACGTAACAGATGTTAGGGAAATCTATGTTTTGTGTGTCTAAAGGGACAAAATACAAACGTATAGTGGTTGGGCTCTGCCTGTTAAAGCAAAGTTAAGCTATTGTAACGCATGCCATAATTTCGAAGACATTTCAGCTAAAAGCACAGACATCAGCCTCATAATGATGACTGAGAAGAGGTCAGGTCAGCTATGATTCATCTTCTGAACATCAGGAGCACCTAAACTATGTTTCATGACAGCTGATCTAATTGTTATTATAGACTCGCCTATTTTTTTGTAGAGACATCAGTCAAAACTGTGCATTGCTATAAAAAAAAAAAAGGAGAAACTTTTCAATATGCAAATGGAAAAAGCATTCCCACAAATCGCAGAAAACATGAGGGCAGAAAATAAACAGAAAGGAAGAAATGGAACTGGTGTGAAAGAGATATAAGCAGACAAAGGAGAACATGAGGGAGGCAGCCGTAGTGAGAAAGATAAGAAATGGCGGCTAGAGCACAGAGGGAGCATTAGAATAAGAGATGAGAAGGACAAACTAATTCCAGTGTTCAGGGACTTCAACACTATTGACAGCGTCTCTGTCTTTCTCTGTGTCTGTGTCGGCGTGTACAGTGGCTAAGCAGGCTTTGCAGAGTAATTCTACTATTATTAGCCAGTAGACAGCTAATGCTGCAGCTAGACAGTGAGGAAGACCAGTGCACATGGTGTTTTTTGCATTTGTGATTCGCAGTTTAAAAAGATGGAGAAAACTGAAAACTAACTCTTAATAGTGCAAACAGAATTCTAGTAGGATTCAAGAAGGAGCCTATTCATTGCAGTGTTTTTCTCAGAGGAAAAGAGGAAGGCGCTGCATGTTTTTCCCTTCTCAAACTCGACTTCCCCTTTCATTTGCATAGAATGGCCTTTTCTTAAGCTCTGCACAATGCCTTTATCTGCCAGAAGAGGAGAAATCCAAATCGAAAAGCTGCTCTTCCCCCTAGTGGCGTGAAGGCCACAGTGCACGGACCTGTGGCAGCAGGGTTGCAGGGACTCACAGCAGAGATGGTTTGGAGAAGTGGAGGCAGAGAGTCGCAGAAAGAGATGGAGGCAAGGAAAGAGGAGGAGGGAGATATGGTAAAGATGTAAGAACAGCACAAATATTATCTTTGAAGCTGAGTGCAGTCCCCAAAGAGGATGGTTGCATATCTTGAGCAAAAATAAATAAATAACGATCTCATCTATGATGTTTTTATTTCTTTTATGTTCTGAATATAGAAGAAAGATTTGCAAGCATGCTTTTAAGCTAAAACATATGCAGCATAAGCAATAAACAGGTCTCCACAAAATCTGAGTGGATCCATACGTTTGGCTCAGATCACAGTGCTCCCACACACACAGGCTCTTGATCAAATGAGTAATCATCCCTGCAGGTATCCAGGCCCTGAGTGTGTGTGATTGCTTGTGTGTGTGAGGTGCGTGTTTGTGGGACTTTGTACTCCTCCTCTCGCCTCTCAGTTATGTAGGCTAACTCTCGTATTGGATCCTGTTATGTGTTAGGCCACCGCATGACTTACACAGGATTAGATGTGCTCCCTGCTGAGTTCAGACTCATAATTGAGGTTTCAGACTTGTCTCTTTATAATTGGTCTAAGATTAATTGTTTTTTTCCCTCATGTTTCTCTAGTCTACTCACTTAGCCCTCTTTCTTGTTTAACCTAAATCTCTTTTATACGTTTAGCTTGGCTTATCACCACCTCCTTGCATCGCTCCTCTGCGAAGACTCTCTCCTCTCCTCTAAATTTCATTCCCCCCGTTGCTCTTCCAGGTCCACGATGGGCATCCTGGAATTTGGGCATCTTCATCTGTATCCGCTGTGCTGGTATCCATCGAAACCTGGGGGTTCACATCTCCAAGGTCAAGTCTGTCAACCTGGATCAGTGGACGCAGGAGCAAGTCCAGGTCAGTGGTCTTCACTATGAAAGTTTCATAACCACTAAAAAACCCAAAAGCTTTTAAATATTGGGTTAAATATTTTGAACTGTCCCTGATTATTAAACGCTATAAATGTTGGCTTTCTTATTTGTTTTTTGGTTGTCTGTTTGTTTTTCAAGTTTCTCTAATTAGCTTAACTGACACTAGCCTGGCTCAAATTTCCTTGTATGGTCATTTCAGACTAGAAGGTGGCTTACAAGGCATGGGTTCTGTTTGTGGAAGCCAAGTGAGGGGCATCCAATCAGAAGAAGGTTGTCTATTAAGGAGTGGCACATTAAAGAGACAGCTTATTTCAGATAGAGGATAAACTAAGGGGATGTATTATGACCCAGTAAAACATGTGTAATGGGGGGCGGGGCGGGGGGCGGTATACTGTGGATATAATCCAAATCACAATCAATCAATTAGCTTAGCATAAGATCGAGAAAAACCACTACTGTTCACTTTTAAACTGGTTACTTAAAAGTTGAAGTAAATAAGATTATTGTGTTAATCAGTGAGTTTGTTTTAAAATGGTCAGACATGTTTGGCTGACTCTGTTTTGAGTCTTTATGGTAAAGCAACACAAATGAAATGTGCTGGTTATATCTTTAGATTTTTAAGTTAAATTTTAAAATAGGTGGTATTGTTCATTGCATAAGACTGTTAACAAGAAAACACCTGTTTTCCCAAAATTCTAAGCTGTTGCTTCTTTTGTGAAAATCTTTCAGAAAGTAAAACCTTTAAATAAAATAGATTTCCATGCAATATAGAGATGGATAGAAAATAAACAACAATATAATTTTTTGTAATTTAGTAATTTTATTCTATGTATATATGCTTATTTTATCTGGTAGTTGGTATTTTCACATACAGTATAACTGACGATTTTCCACCTCCGAGTAGCCTCTTTCTCTTTAGTATGCAGCTCATCTCGTCTGGTCTGATAGACAAGACAGTCAGCGTGATGCTTCTCAGTGTGAGGGGATTTCTTTGGTCAGCACTTTTTCTTTAGTTCTCTACAGCTCTCACTGTAAGAATCCTGCTTTTTCATATAACCGCACTTTAACAAGGACACCTTGGATATTGCATTTGAACATTACTAGATTTCTTTGCAATGTGTCAGTTATTTTGTTCTCCGTTGGTATCCCCAGTGTGTTCAAGAGATGGGAAATGCCAAGGCCAAACGGCTCTACGAGGCTTTTTTACCCGAGTGCTTCCAGCGTCCCGAGACAGACCAGGCTGCCGAGATCTTTATTAGGGACAAATACGAAAAGAAGAAATACATGGATAAAGTCATTGACATCCAGATGCTCAGGGTGAGTCCACACAAACAGATCCACGTGTTTGTTCTTGTGTCTCCAGCAGAATCTGCAGAACAGGTTTGGAGAGTGAATTTCTCTTACTTTCCTGCTACCCTCGACCAACCTTGAGTGTCGTCAAACCAAACCACTTCTTTTCTTTGTGCAGAAAGAAAAGAGTTGTGACAACATCCCAAAGGAGCCAGTTGTATTTGAGAAGATGAAATTGGTAGGTGCATCATTCCATGTTCATATCATAGACCAGAGATTCCATTCTGGCCTTTGTTATCTTGGTTTTGTTTATTATATTGTTGCTAAATTGTTATAAGTTGCTAAATTGATTTAAAAAAAAAATCAAGAGGCAACCAAAGTCTAATGCAGTAGTAGTCAATCGTCGCAACCACACTCCCTGTCTTCAAGCCTGAACAACATTTTTAAAAAAAGGTCCAAAGCTAACCCCCAACCGGTTGCCAGAGATGGTTGCCCCTCCCTGAGCCTGGTTCTACCAGAGGTTTCTTCCTGTTAAAAGGGAGTTTTTCCTTGTCTGATTTTTGGGGTTTTCTCTGTATTTTTGTAAACTCTGTACCTTACAAAACAAAACAACTTGAGTCAACTGTTGTGATTTGATGCTATATAAATAAAATTGAATTGAAGTGATATAAACATTTTAGCATCTGGACAGATGATGCATATTGTAGAACATTCTTGTTGAACTTAATTATCAAATACAGGTCATCCCTGTATTTGAAAAGGCGTCAACAAAAGGCAGAGAAAAGCTGGTAACTTTTATTGTGGTGACTTGAATGGAACAGTCATTTTATACCACTAGTGAGTGTGAAGAGTAAAAGAATCGGCAGACAGACTCATTCGCCAGTGCAGAATTGTTGCATTAATTACACTGATTTTCTCTGTTGTGACAGAAAAAGGACGTCAGCCCAAAGACAGATTCCCAGTCTGTCACAGACCTGCTTGGACTAGGTATTTTGCCTTATGCACCTGCACGCATGCGCTTACACTAACACAGAGTCCAAAAAATTTGCACACCAGGAAACTGCTGTCTTAATATAGAACTGCTTTATGTTGCAAGTCTGCACCTAAAAAGCAAATAAACATGCCAGGCATCTATTTTAGGACAGAAAGCTGAATCTTAATTAGATGAGCTGCTTTGAACGTGGATACCTGAAACGGTTGTTATCATCATTACCTCTATTAGATGCCCCAGCTCCAAGCCCTGTGGTGTCTAATGGTGGAGGATGTGTTCCAGACAGTAATGAGAGCCCAGTGGTGTCTAACGCAGCCCTTGCACACTCTGCCCTGGATCTCTTCAGCTCCCTTGCAGCCCCCTCCCCTGCTTCCTCTACAAAAAGCACGGTAGTAGACAACACACTGTACATGCTATAAGCTGCTGAGTTTTTATTTGCGTACATTCAGACAGACTTTCATCTTTGCCTTGTGTCTGTCCAGTCTGTTTCCAGCACCATGCCTCAGAGCAGAGTGACTGCCTCAGTGCCTGAGAATCTGAGCTTGTTCTTAGACGCAGCACCCAAAGCAGAGGAGGGCACTGTCAAGAAACTATCCAAGGACTCCATTCTTTCCCTGTACGCCTCCACTCCCTCGGTACATGCCAGCAGTATGGCTGCACATGGTAAGAGTTTATAAGATTTCTGTCAGATGTGGTCCAGATCTGGATGTTGACACGGTGATAGTCTGCTCATCGTTATTGGTGTCTGTGATTGCTCTCAGCAGGCTTGTACATGAACCAAATGGGATATCCAACACACCCGTATGGTCCATACCATTCTTTAGCCCAGGCGGGGGGAATGGGAGGCACTATGATGACATCACAGATGGCCATGATGGGGCAGCAACAGAGCGGGGTGATGGCAGTGCCACAAAACAGCATGATTGGAATTCAGCAGAACTGCATGATGGGGCAGCAGAATGGCTTAATGGGCGCTCAGGGTGTCACGGCTCAGCCTAGCGGCATTGTGCCGTCGCCCTACATGACAGGAATGATGGGACAGCAGCAAACTGGAATGATGGTACAGCAGCAGAACAGCATTATAGGACAGCAACAAAGTGGGATGATGGGGCAGCAGCAGCAGGTTGGGGGTTTGCCCGCATTAACCCAGCAGCAGACTTATGGAGTCCAGCAAGCCCAGCAGCTACAGTGGAACATCAGTCAGGTGTGTGTTTGTTTTTTGGGGTTTTGAAAGTTGTGAGAGGAGTGGATCCGTTGCTAAAGTTCATTTTGTGCCCTTCAGATGACTCAGCACATGGCCGGCATGAATCTTTACAACACCAGCGGTATGATGGGATACAGTGGTCAACAAATGGGAGGTTCAGCAGCTCCAAGTTCGGCACACATGACAGCGCACGTGTGGAAATGAGCTTGTCTATCTGAGATTCGATGGAGCGCCAACGACCCACAAAAGGAGAAGAGAAACGACGTGGATCAGACTCTCCATTAAACATTTTCTGATGCAAGGGAGGAGGAGGAGGAGACTGAGGTGGAGAAGAAGAAGAAGGTTTGAGAAACCACTACTACCTCTCTCTCTCCTCTCTGGCCGCGCTTCCTCTTGCCGTCTCATGCATAGCCATGTTCTGCAGATTTCCATGTTTGCCTTCAGGACCTTTTCATATGACGACTACGACAAGGCGGTTCTGAGGCCACTGGTTAGGACTCCAGAGCTTTCTTTCTGCCCAGCCTTTATGAGAGAGAGCTTGTGTGCAGAAACATTATGAGGGTATCAAGCAGCTGCAGAATTGCACTGTTTCATATTTAATCAGATGGCACTGGGGTTGGCATTGGGGTTAGCCTAGCTTTAAAAGCTCAAATAGACCGAGATATATAATCTGGCAACCTAAATAGGTGGCTCATACTTTACGCCCTACATTACCAGTATTTACCCAACTGATGGGGCGACATTTAGTGATGATATATACAGTGGCCCTGAGAGGTCAAACACACTGCTGCCTAATAAAACACCAGCAAAAATGAAAAATGGTGCAAAATCACACAAAAAATAATTGAAGTTCAATAAAACCCAATGGAAATGGAAAGAAAAACACTGGAGAAGCTAACAGAAAAAAACCAAACAAAACACAACAAAAATGTTTTTGGCTAACAGCTAACAGTAAACGGCTAACAGCAACCATGTACCTACAGTGTCCATTGTGTTTTGTCAGAATTTTTTTTTCTATGTCCGTTATGTTTTAATCAACTTCTGTGGTGCTTTTGCAAAATGTTAATGTTTTGCTGGTGTTTTCTACAGTTGCAGTGCATGTGACCTCTCAGGGCCACCGTAGACATAGCTACATTTTAACAGCAGCCATATTTGCAAAGTGTAGCAGCTACAACTTTATTCAGCCAATTTCAAGTTCGAGATTTAGAGCTTTTCAAAAGTATATTTTCACATAAGTGAGATGAGCTGCTGCTAATTCACTTAATAATCATTAAAAAATATAAAAGCTAGGCTAGCCTAATAGTCCCTTCATGCTGCATGCAGAAGACAAATACGCATAACCATTTTTAGCCACATATATCTAGAAATTCTACTCATCTAACAATATTTAATTCAAGCAACAAATCCTACCTACACAGCCCGTAATATTGATGTCTTCATCTGAATATCTAGAGGGCTTCTTTTAGAATATTTAATCTTCAAATGTCAAAAGTCCAAAACCATATTTTGGGAGACCAAAGATCAACACTAGCTTTACTGTAAGTGGACAGTATTCCTGTATGCTTTTTCCTGTTCAACCACTTAACTAGTGATTAATAGAAAAAAAAACAGCAATTCAGCAGTCCAGCATCACTGTCTTCACTGTGCTGTTCTTTCACCAAGGGTAGGACACTTAAAAAAATAAAAAATAAAAAAAGAAGAAGAAAGAAATAATTTTGCATGCAGTGTCATCAGCGCCCGCACACCTCCAGTTAAGAATCTGCCTGGTGCATTAGTGGCCTCAAATAACGTTGAATGTCTGTAAATAGGAGGTGAACAGAGAAGTGGGAGTAGAAACGGAAAACTTCAAGGTGAAGGTCAGCCGGGTTTCAGATGTTTCCACTGAATTGCATGAAAAGAATGTGTATCTAGCTCTGATTGTATGTACTGTACTGTATGTTTGTTAAGATTTGCGAATGTGTCTCTCTGAATGTTTCTCCCTCTGACAAAGTCTTTGATAAAGACTGACAAAAAAACAATAAAAAAAATGGGTAAAACATGTGCTCTGAATGTGATCTCGGTTGACTCGTTTGATCGCGCGCACTTGTGTTTCGATGTGTTTTTGTTTTTTATATATTCCTCGTCTAGAAACGTGCACCTTGTGTCTCTCGAACGTCTGTGCTCGATGGCATCCTGTGGGTTTCCAGTTTTGCTGTAACGGCCTCACCTTTACGTTGGGGGCAAACAGTGAGCTGTTGTTTTGTTTTTTTCTTTTTGAGAGGGGATGAGAGTATTCAACAAGCTGGCCAAACCACATCGTGAAGCATAAAGCGATTGTACATCCGCAATCTGTCACATCTGTTTTAGCTGATGCTTGTACGCTTCTCCCACACAAACCATCTCTGTGCCCCGATTTCTCTTAAAAGTGTTGCTAAATCTGCCTTTTCTGATGAATGCTTATGGAAATGCTGTGTTTCTGTTATTTTAATTTTATTTGACACTTGTGTTAAGCTGGTAAGATGCTGCTTTTAATGTGAGTGGCAGCAATATAGGAGGTGCCTATGTGCAGCATATAAGGACTTATTTCACAACAGTGTGACAGCAGCAGTCACCTTCTCCACTGAGAGCAACATTTATATAAGAGAGAGCACATCCAGCACAGCAACAGCAAATCTGTCAGTCAACAAAAGCTTCTGGAAAGGCAATGCAAGTCCACCTCTGTGGACGCTAAGGCCTCACCTGAGCTTTTCCATTTGTGATCAGGCTACTTTTTTTTTTTGGTCCAATATTTTTTCAGTGAAATAAAAACGAATAAAGGAATGTAACTTTGTACGTACTTGTCGATCAAGATACTGTATATTTTAATTCTTTATCAGAATATCGCTGTATATTATGTTTCTTAAACAACATGTTCTGTATATTAGTTTTTCTTTTCCACATGCTTTGCCCCACTTTACACAATTTCAATAAAATTTAACAATGTATATGTGACATATGATAATTGTCCCCGTGAAAACATGCAAATAAATATTGTTTTCGTTAAATTTTATGTTGTTTTGTTTGTTGTGTTCATTGCTGGGCTTTGTCTTTAGTCCCTTTTCGTTATTTCTTACACTATTAAACCACGCAAATGCCTGTTCACACGATTCTTCTGCATGAATTGTTTGCATTCTGCAGAAAATCGCCTATTCTGCTTGACTGCTGTCAACAAAAAAAGGAGTGGCTGCACAGATGTTTAATACTACTGTGGAAGTTTGTTAGTAATTTTTTTCTGGCCTCATGTACAGGTCACAAAGGTCACGAAGCTCAAGGTAGTTTGAGTATAGACACATTAATGTTGCTCTGCATGTGCATGACTTAAACAGTAGTAAATGGTTTCCTTGTAGGCTCTCAAAATCAACTAAAAGTGCAACTGTGTAATACTATAAAGCTTGTTTCTACTGCCCACTAGTGGCCATACATGTTCATGTGTGGCTGACTCATATGCTTTGTTGTGTGGCCTACTTCTTTGTCCATTTTAATCTAACTGAGACCATAATTTATAAAAATGAGCATCTTGTTGTATTAAAAATGTGTGAAAGCAGCAACTGAGGCCATATAACCAAGAGAAAGGTGTTTGCTGAGGTCATTAATGGTGTTTTTTTCCTCATAGACTTTTATACGTTTGACTTCTTTTTCCATAGGGAGGAGGTGCCCCCTGGTGGCCATCGGAAAGAATGCAGCTCTTCTTTTACGTGACTTGAACAAAGATTCATCAAAGATACACAAAGAATGCACGACCTGCATTAGAAAAGTGAAGACACGGAGAATGAATGTCTGTGATTCAAATAAACTTTATTGACTTTGCGTCCAGATGTCAAAGGGCATGCAAATACAGGCTTCTGAATCCCATTGTTTTTTTTCCTTTTCTCCTCAGTTTGGTTCTATTTTCTTACAAAACTACGTGCACCTTAAGTAATCAATTTTGCAGCGTACAAACCACAAAAATACCAGTTTTACATTATCAAATACTGCACATAGAAAACATTTACAAAGCACAGGTATAAAATTACAGCTCCCTTTGTTTTGTTTTGTTTTTTCCTTCATCTTTGCCATAAACCACATCCTTTCATCAGCCAGGCAGCTACGCTATCCTTCGTTTTGCTTCTTGGTGGAACGTTTAAGGCCTGTTCAGAAAAGACAAACCCTCATTTACCAAAACAGCTATTCCAATTGAACTGGGATGATGAATCCGTAATTTGCAGGGAAAAAGAGGCATCGAGTCTACTACATGTGCTTTGGGAATGTGATTGTGGTCCATTTAAATATCAGTTAAACCATTAGTTTGGGTTGTGTTCTGTGCTTTCCTAGGCTTGATAAGATAAGGTTTGCCTTGATAGCAGGGAGGGGAGCTACTATGGCCCTAATACAATCTGACAGACGGCGAAAAAGGACAGAAAGGTTACAAAGCAAAACTTGTGCTGTGATCGCTGACATAGACGTGGATGAAGACAAACGAACTGAGGCCGTCAGGTCAACGGCAATGTCTGTGTTTGTTCTCATGGACAGCTGTAACGCTGGCAAATCAAACACCTGGAATGCATGCGTCTGGAATGCAACGTCGAAGAGAAAATTAAACTTGTTGATCACGAACTCTACTGTCATACAGCAGTAAATCACAATGCACTGCATGCTTTGTTAAATTTATCCCAGCGCTTAAATTTATGGTTACACTTTTATCTTATTTATGGTAGCTCAACTGATACCAGTGTTGTGCCAAAAGCCAGAAAGTGATTTCTGATGTTTCCATGAGTTTCTTTGATGTCTAATATCTTTACTCATATCGGTAAATAGACTGTAGATGTATGAAGGGGTCAAATATGAATAAAGAAATAACTGGTTTTTCATTGCCTTTTGGTCCCTTATAGTGTGTTTCAAGAACTGTGATGTTGTATTTGACGCCCTCTCGGCCAGATCTCTCTTGAAAAAGACATTTTTAATGTCAATGAGACTTTTTACCCGAATATATAAAGGAAATATAACAGTCACTTTGCCAAAAAACCTGATTCAAGCTTCTACCTTGTGAAGGGGAACTTCTTTCTGGCTCAAAATGACTTGATATCATTCATGAGAAATAAGTCCGATATATTTTTCACACAAATTAGGCCAATCACTTTTTGGGCGAATACCGGAAATCACTTTCTGGCGCCACATGCTCAGCTCTGGGGTCACGAGAGAGAGAGAGAGAGAGAGAGAGAGAGAGAGAGAGAGAGAGAGAGAGAGAGAAGCCGTGGGCGAAGGCGCCCACGACAGCAAATGCTACAGCCAATGTTTATTGCCAGAAGAAAAACATCATAAAATGTAAGGCTTGGCTCATGCTACTGCAAGATAACAGTGTTTTTAATCATAAAAGTTCTTTTGCATCTCTCTGGATGCTGTTCTGGGTCTGATCGCCCCCACCGCTGTCGCTTGTTGGTCTCATCGTGATCAAACCATCATTAAAGGTTAAATACAAGGTCAGAAATGCAAATATCAGAGTAACCATGCGGCAAATATTTCCTAGATCAAAATACAAATATAATAATTCCATCAGCTTGATAGACAAAGGGTTGGTGGCGGGGGGAGGGCAAACCCTTCTGCTCAAAACCCATCTTGGCGATTGAAATAAATAAAATAACCGCATCTCGCCAGACGGAATTCATGCTTGTTTACAAACACAGAGCTGTTCCTTTAAAACACAAATCATAAGACATACAGTATTACAGTACAGGAAAAGTAGGGGCCGCCTGATTGGGTGCAGGCGGGGTCCCCGGAAAGTCTCCAGAAGAGACAGTATAGCAAACAAGATGACGAAAAAGAGTTACACTCCTCCTCGGTGTTAGGGTTTAGAAATACATTCATAAAACTATACATATACACATAGAGAACTTCGGTACAATATCTCAAGCAAAATACATTTGTTCAAAACTTTCAGCTGTGTGCTACAAGAGTGAAGCAACGTCTCCTACGCAAAGTAAGGCCATTGTAAACTGAACAAGCCCTCGTTTTTTTGCAAAAAAAGCTAAAAGGCGGGTTTTGCCCACGCTGTCCTCCTTCTCTGAATAATACCTCTGTCCTTAGAAAAATAAAATACATATAATACTATATTTCGATATAGTGCACAAACTATGACTCAGGTATGTGTTATTAAGATGCGTTACACACAATACATTTTTTGGGTTAAAAAGATGCTTTTTTTATAGCAAGTTTGTGGGGTTTTACATTCTGAGCATTGGCAGCCTCTCCATTCAAATGTCACCTGAGCCGTGTCGACTTCATGCATCTGGACACCTTCACGTTGACAAAAAGAAAACGAAAACAGTCTATGCGTCACTCAGCTCCACAAAAGCACGAAGACTGGCAACCTGCTTGATCTCCGTCCCGTCATCCCTGCTGCTAATGAGGCTTCGACCCCCTTTTTTTGTTAATTGTGTGTCCAAATAAATCAAATGACCTTGTGTGAGACAATGCACAATGATCAGGTGACACTACAGTTTATATATAATATTTTTTTTTTCTTTAAATGTAAGGTAAAGAGAAAGTTCAAAGTTAATGTTGGCGTTCATATCTGAAAACTCTGATCCACTCACACCTTGCTGCCCTGTCGCTCATTATGCATCACACTAACACACTAAATGCATCTCTCTAAAAGACATACACCCGCACTACACTTTAAACAAAGGCAATATTTAAAACTTATCCTCTAGGTTGCAAGAATCAAAGGATTTGGGCAAGTTTTGGCTAATCCTGCCTTTCTTATAAGATATATAATACATTTCTTTGCATCTATTCAATCATTAGAATGGGTAATGCTTTGAGGATGATTGATATATAGCAAAGGGACACACATACACACGCAGTCTCATAAAAGCTCCACACATTTTCAACAGTATTTTGATAGTTTACCAAGGAGTGGAACAATCAGCAGGGAAGTTACACAGATCTATAAATTTCATTATCTTGTTTTTTGAGGATTCTTATTCCTTTTTTTTCCATATTTGTATAACATGCCAGCTGTCCCAAGAAAACAAATCAATACATGAAATTACTTCCTAGGCGGGACCATACAAGTACAGATCCAGCAAGGAATAGCTCCGAACCATAAAACAAATGACAACACCTCTTTAACAAAGAAAACATTTTGTATACATATGATAGGAGGATTAAAAATAAACATCATAAATCATCCTCCCAAAAATTCAAGAATGCCAGATATCCCTTTAGTTTATCCAAAGTTCAAAAAGCATTGAAACGTGAATTGTGTTGTTCTGAGGTGCTGCGAGACTAAAAAAAACCTCGCATTTTCCCTTTTTTTTTGCAGAAAGATGAGGAGAGAGGAACAAATGAGGTGGTGATAAAAGCAAATTCAGAGCTCATAAACACGCAGAAGCTTTTAAGAGAGGAACTCGAGACTGTGTCTTTGCACCTCTTCAAAATATGAGCTCTGTTAGCGCCTTTGCCCGTGTTCATGTATGAGAAATATATACAAGGATTGATGTTGGTCAGAAAAAAATAAAATAAACCCTCCCCCCCCCAGACATCTGCACCTTAAATAAACCAGTAAGAAAGCAGTAGCTTAATTTGGATGCTAGTCCCTCTGCTGCCAGTGAAGACTCCATTATCATCACACCTTTAACTGTTTTGTTGATTTTTTCTGCAAACACCCATATAGTTAGTGCAAAGCGGACTCAGAGGAAATGTAAATGGGAAAAGGTGGCTGAACAAGGTTAAAAGCCTTCAAGAAGTCTAAATCCGGCAGCAGAAGTCACCTGGATCAGCTGTTCTAGTGCACTCGACTTACATTTCCATGCTGCAATTCAAAACAATTGCGCAGCGCAGTGTGACCAAATAAAAATGCAAACGAAAATAAAAAGAAGAAGCAGTCAACCGCTGCGTGCTCCGCGTGAATATTTTACAGTAAAGTGCTATTTAAAGAAAACGCAAACACGCCGCCTGACGGGAAATATAAAACGAGAGTGCTGGAAATGTGTCACTGCCACGTTTGCACCTGAAACAAGTAAAACCACCATATGGCAGGTACGCTAGTAAATGTAGTGCTGACATAATAGTCGGCTATCGCAAAGAAATTCAATTCACACTGACACATTTAAAAGAGGTTTAGTTAGCGTCAAAGGGAAAGTTAGGAGGGTTAAAGGTTTCACAAGCTGTGCGCATGTTAATGTTTCCGGTGTTGTCCCAAAAAGTCATTCCCGTTGTTCCTGTGTGTTTTTTATGTATAATCTCTTTGCTTATATTGGTAAACAGACTACAGAGTCTATTGGATTTCTGAAGGGCTTATATACAAAATGAAGAAACTACCTGTTTTGAAAGCTTCTTATCATGATTGTGTATTATTTGCACCTACATTATAATCAATCCAGTCTCTTCTGGCTTTTCTAAAACATTTATGCTATATTTGTTGCAATTTCTGTTGCCCTCTTGGCTGGATTTCTATTACAATAAGACATTTATAATGTAAATGACACTTCTTAGCTAGATAAATAAAGGATTTATAAGAGTCACTTTGCCAAAAACTGAATGTATCTTGTGACAGGAATGTTGTTTGTGGCTCAAAAGGACTTGATATCATTCATGAGAAACAGGTTTGACATATGTTTCACAGATTATAGGCCATTTACAACAGTTTATTTTTTGGCACAACACCGGCTACATTTGATCGGAAAAGGAGAGGTGCAGAGGCACGCCGGCCATTTCCCCACATCCCTCATCAAGTAGGACGGGGAAAAAAATGGGGAACTCAACTGGAAGCTGGAACAAGTCCAGGTGCTGGTAGAGGCCCTTTCCCCAGAATACGCGAGGACGGGCTACAAAGTGGTCACATTTCTCCGAACGCCTAAGGTGAAGGCAGGGATCATAAATGTGTTTGTCCGCTGGCTGGCTTATTTTGTTCTCGTCTTCTGCAGATAGCGATGACAGCCAACCCCTTCGCTCCGCCATCACCACAGCCCTATCCTTCTCCCCAACTCAGTGCGGTGTGCTCCCTTCTCGGCACAAAATAAAGCAGCACTACACTGCTGTCACATTGGTCAAAGCAAGCTAAATGAAAAAGGTTTAAGCACTTTAAAATGTCTCGCAAGCAAACATGCAGAATGCAGCCGACACATATATATAAACACAAGTAAGTTTTTAACTATATATCTATTTTGATATATATATATCTATATATAAACTCTGCCCTGTGAAAATTATAGAATAGCAGTGTTGCTACCTCACATAATAGCCATTATGTGAATATCCGAGCCTGTTATCCAGGTATGTGTATGTGTTTGGCCTCCCGTGCCCAGCTTGTGTGCGTGCGCGTGCGTGTGTGTGTGTATCGTCATTTTTTTTTTAATTTTTTTTTTTGTATTACATCTAAGTCATTGACTCTGCTACATATCCATATTTTATATTGTATACTAGTTCACCTACTACTTATAATAGTAATATTAACAACAATAACAATTGCTTTGGTTTAAAAAATAAAGTTTTTTTTTCTTAGTTTGGCATAGAGAGTTTAGAAACTGGCATCAGGATGTGCCCCGGGATGAGCTGTGCCACGGAAAATCTTGGACTGCAGAACACCCGGTGAATCCTGGTTTTCGTGGTATGAGATGTTGGAAACAGGTGGGTGGAAAAATGCTACATGTTCAGGTAAATTACGCCTTCTCCTGTTTTGGATCTGCTAATCGTTTTGCCAGTAAACACTGAGCGGTGGGTGAGAGTGTGAACGGACAGTCGAGAGGATATTCCAGTAAAGACTATGGCAGCATGTTGAGAGTGCATGTGTGTCAGTGTGGCTGGGATCAGGTATTTGTGTGTATGTCAAGTGTGTCTTCCTGCACGGATGCATCGCTTTGTGTATGTATGCCTACCTGGCTTTGCACTTACATAGTCGTCGTGTATATACAGTACGTGCGCCTGTGTGTGCGTGACTCTGCCTTGCGCGCGCGTGTGTGTGTGTATGTATTCTGGGTGTCTAGGTGCATGAAGGGCTGGTGGCGCTCTCCAGGGAGGACTGAGAGAGGCGTCGGGTGAGGGGTCCGATGCTGGGGTCTGCCAGGGAGGAGGTAGGGAACAGCTTATACCAGCCGCTGACTGTGGCAGACAGGTCCAAGTCCTCCAGGAGGATTTGGGCCATTCCCATGAAGCACTTGTGGTCCATACGCCCATAATCCCCCCACACTATTACCTGGAGAAGAAATGACAGCAATTTTTTTTTTACTGCTTTCCAGTGCTGTGGAGACTTCTCAGCTACTGGAAGACCCCAAATCTATTTTTCATACAACAAATTTACTAACTCAATAATTATAAGTCCTATGAAGTTTTTGATTGGTGCATAAGAACTTTCAGTATCACCCAGTTTAAACCTGTGAGACCAGCAAAGACAGCGTAAAATCAATTATTTGGGGTGTTCGGGATCAAAAGAAAAATGCGTGAGACGTTTCATTTTTGGGTGATGAAGCTTAAAATGTTTGGCGGAAAATTGTAAAGGCTAGAAAAAGAGGATTACTTACCTGTAGGACTTTGCCCTGAGGACTCTCATCGAACAACAAAGCCTGCTGGTAGGTGGGGTCCAGAGTCTTCTTCACTACTTTGGTTTTCTTCTTAGCCAAGCACACGCCGTTCTCCAGAAGATACACCTTCACATAGGTTGCTGCAGAGGAAAAAAGAAAAAGTGAGCCTCATGCATGTGCTGCTAAGCCCACAGAATTGTAGCTTTCATCAAGAAGTGAGTACCTGGTATGTTCTTGGAGCCTGGTTTGGGGGTCAACCCTCTGGCCTGGTTGACCTCCACCTCTAGCTGCCCTCCTCTGTCTACCATGCCTACATTTACATCCCCTATAGATCAAAACAAACCAAAACTCAATATAACACCATAATAAAAAAAATTTTTTTTTTTAAAAACCCTGAAGTTTCAATGCAGCTGAGATCTCTGTGGTACTCAGCTAACAATCAAACGAGAGCCTGGACTGCAGCTGCAACAGACAATGTTCAGCAGCAGAGGGCCACATAGTGCTACAACGCCATCTTCACCACCAGATATAAAGGAGCACACTGCTCTGGGTAGTTATTTTTTCAAAACCAGTAACCTTTGCATGAAAGATTTATAGCTCACGCAGGAATAACTTCATTCCTGCTGAGCGAATACACGATTACTGGGCAGTATTTCACGATGCTGTTGTGCATTTAAGTGGATGCATGCTGCAAAAAGTTTTAAACAGAAACCGGAGGTTCTGATTGATGATGTATTAACTGAATGATCTGACTGTGCTGGTGTGCGATATATTGTCCTGCTTATATGCCTCACATTTCAATCAAACGCTATCAAGTAGAAACAATTGATGACTTCTACTAGTTTTGTATGATAAAAACAGATGAGAATGGAGTGGACTGCACGGGACTAGATGGTGATGCTGGCCGACTTCACGCTTACCCATTGGGGGTGTGGCTAATGTTTGCCGGCCTACAATCTGAGCGGGGCCTAGTCCGTCCAGGAAGTCACTGAACTGGCTCTCAGGGCCCAGGCGTGTGGTAGGGAAGACAAACCTGCAAGAGGAGAAACAGACTCATGCTGGATGAACAGGTATTGTGTATATGGACGAGCGAACGGATACACTGTTGGACGGGACACGCACGTTCCATCGGAGCTGTTTGAGTTAGTGCTGCCGTCGGTTGAGTCCTTGCTGCCCTGCCGTGTCACTCGGTTTCTCATCTCGACGGCGATTCCGGTCTCCGTGCTTCGCCGGATGGTGCTGCGGAGCTTCTTTGTCCCGCCATCTGAAAGCAGAACACAGAGGTCATGTTCCCTTCTTTAAGTACCTTTATTTCAACAGGCTAATCCACTAAGTATAATAATCCAAGGATTATTAGAGCTGCCTGTTAAGGGCGCCAGGGGTTAACGGTGAAATTATGTGACCCTTATGAGAATTTAAGATACTTCGTAAAGCCAAGCAAAGTTTACACACATACACACTCAGTTGCACAAATTGCCTAAAAATGTCTGATGTTTCTCTTTAGTTATTTGTGAGTGTGTTTCTGTGTAAAATGTTTGCTTTTTCAAAGCTACCTACCACAAATAATCAAGAATTCAAGTTTGCCTAGAAAGCTCAGATTCCTGCACTCTTTATTATGAAGCGAGGCCACTCTAGCGAGAAGGCAATATCCACTGGGGTGTCCCTGCGCTACTGAAAAACAGCTCCACATCACAGGTATAACTACAGTCCATTTTAAATGCACAAAGCCCATTTTGCAATGGCTGTTGCAACTAGGGAGCAATAAGCCTTTAGCAGGACCTCCTGAGCCTCGGCTTGTAAGGCAGAAACACAAATTGGCAGCATGGGGAAGAGTAGTGGGTGGCAGGGCAAGGGGAGAGGTGAGAGGCTGAGCTCAGAAAGATGAGGAGATGAGAGGAGGAGAGGGGAGGGTTATCAAGGCTTTGCAAGTCCTGCTGACGTTAGGAGAATGAGAGCAAGCCAGAGAGTGCTAACCCCAGAAGAAGCTTTCAGGACATCATCCCCTGTAATGACACACTGTATCTCCGTGTGACTCGGCATGCTGAAATAGCAGCAGCAGGGCACAGATGAAGTGATTTGGGTTCAGGATATGAAGTGTAAGGTTGTGCAGCTCTTTCCTTCACTTTTACCACTCCACACCTCGGCCTCGATGTCATTCTTGTAGCATTAGCCATAGAGTTTTAGGTCAGTTTTATCAAAGAGTTGGCATTTGCCAACTCTTTGATAAGAGATCGATGTTCACAACTGTAAATTCACACCTTTACACGGGTATGCAGTAGGGGTGCAACGATATTCGTATCGATATTGAACCGTTCGATACAGTGCTTTCGGTTCGGTACGCATATGTATCGAACAATACAACATTTGTAATTTATTTTATCAATTTTCCTTCTGACGATGCTGTCTGTGTTGAGCGCTCAGTGAATCTGTGTTCGACTACTCCGCCTAGGCTGCACTGTCCAGCGCAGATCCACTGAGCGCTCAACACAGACAGTATAGTCAGAAGGAAGAGCGCAGGGCACCTCCCCCACCCTCATTCAGATCTGGCGTTTGGAATTATTTTGGTTTTCATGTGACGTATGACCCTGAAGGTAAGCGAGTCATGGACTAAAGTAAAACAGTATGTTGGATGTGCCATGCAATGCTCAATTACATTGGTGTGAACTAGTGTGCTAGCGCAGTTAGCTCGTTAACGTGTTGGCCGTCTAGCCCCATGCACAGAGCGATCGGCGGTAGCTCGTTAACGGAGATTTGCCGTGTTGTGGCGTTAAGGTCATTTCAACGAGATTAACCTGAAAGCACTAGCGGGAACACAACGAATATGACTGCACATTTACGCCGACATCATCCTAGTGCAAAGACAAGTGGAAGCAGACAAAAAAAAGCAAGCATGCTACTAACTTTAGCCGAGTCATTTAGACAGCTGTTAGCACATGATTCTCCTTATGCTGCTGAGAATATAGCCCAGAAGAAGCGAATAGTATAGCTTTTATTTTGGAAAGAGCCATTTCTCTGTAATAAACTCTCTTTTCCAAAGATGAGTGATTCCTCAATCAGATACAGGGCTTGCAATATCGCTAGCCCGACGTCCCGGAGCTAGCGATTTTTTCAGTCGGGCTACCAAAATCTATCTCTGCCCTGCCCGTCGGGCTATTGTAGGAAGGAAAAATATATGTCAATGTTTTTGCATTCTTTCAGAAATGTAGCTGGGTAATTATGTCATTGGCATCGGTGAGCCACTGTCAATATGTGACATATTGAAGTCGCGTTTGAATTTGCGCTTGTTTTTTTGCTTTCACTTCGCAATCGTGCGAACTGTGTATAGAGAGCGACAGTACTGATCTGTGAGTGATGATAATTTGTGCACCAATTCCTCTGACATCGTCTTATTAATCGTTAGCTTACTATGCAAACATGACAAGTGAAATCTCCCGCAGCAAGCTTAAACATGTGAGAGGTTGATCGCGCAGAGAATCGCTGAGCTTATGTGAGTGCGCGTGTAAAAGCATTTCAGTTCTGCTGAGCCAAATAAGACAGGTCAGGG
This sequence comes from Rhamphochromis sp. 'chilingali', assembly GCF_963969265.1. NCBI lineage: Eukaryota > Metazoa > Chordata > Actinopteri > Cichliformes > Cichlidae > Rhamphochromis > Rhamphochromis sp. 'chilingali'. Next base: position 14,672,956 of record NC_137944.1, read on the forward strand.
TGAAGAAGTGACAGCCAAAGAAAAGCTTACCACAAAACGGAGAAGTTATGACAAATCAGACTATAAGGCAAAAAGAAAGTGCAGCTTTATGGTTTCATGGACAAAAGAATTTCTGTGGCTGCGATATGACGAGCTAAATAACCAGGGCTGCACATAAGTGGTCCGCAGGTGCGCATTCGCTGTCAAAATAAAAAACACGCACAAGGGTTAGGGTTAAATTTAAAAACTGTACTTTTGAGTTAAAATATATATTTATAATTTTAATAAATGACAAATTAAAAATGCATGAACATTTTTTTGTATCGAAAAAATATCGAACCGTGACACCAAAGTATCGAACCGAACCGAACCGTGAATTTTGTGTATCGTTGCACCCCTAGTATGCAGCTTGCGCACTCACACCTCTGTGCAACATGTGCACAAAGTGTCTGCACGTGAACAGCCCGGGCCACACAGTGACAGTTTAGTCACACGGGAGGATGAGAAAGCAGCTGTGAGCTGTCATGTCAGCAAAGCTCACTTTAGAAAAACCTCCACAGTGGCTCTGACTAATTTCTGGGTCAACCCTATGAAAGGAGATTTTCTGGCCAAAAATATTTTTCAAAAACTTTCCAGTGGGGATTAAAAGCTTTCCTCTTCTTTGAGCTTGTTAATTATGAGGCAAATGGCTGCTTATCAAAGCAATAACAAAGAGAAGTAATACATCACAGAGCGCCTTTACGACTACAGCGGTGGTTGCTGTAGAAACATGTACATCTGCCCTGTATAGGAGCCTGGATATATAGCAAAACAGCGCAGTGAAGGCACAGCAGACTTAACAAGTGGTTCCTTATCGCTGCCAGTTAAGCGAACACCCAGCCGTCCCACTTCATTAGCCCGAGCATCTCCAGTCTCATTAAGCATCCTTACCATGCCAGGCTCATTACCATGACAACCACAGACACCCTGCATCATCACCATCACTGTGGAGATAAACAGACAGCAAAACAGAGGCCCTTGATGGTAGTTTTGGGTGTTAAAATGATGATAATGACAGACGAGGACAGATCTATGTATCTCTCTATCAATCTGCTAGACCTTCTCTTGCTTTCACCTGAACAAATCTTAAAATGCTACAGGTTACTGAACAGAGCTCTTTTGTTCCAGCTGAAAATAAACTGTTGTGCATCCCATGTTAACAAAAATGCTGTCGATGTCTGCAACAATCTAAAAAGATGCATGTTAGGTTGAAGCGGACTAGTATAAACCTTTACAAAAAAAATGCTGCATCTGTGGGGCTCTAAAGAAGAGAGAGGACGAGTGCTGAGGATAGATGGGTGAAAAGGAAGATGAGAATGATAGGGTCCCATGGGCATTGAAGATGAGGAGAGGGGTGCTGCCTTCTGGTACCTTCTATTTATAATCCTGCAGTAAAGAGTATTTCCAACAGCCTGTGTGTGTATGTGTGCGTATGTGTGTGTGCGCGTGTGTGTGTGTGCACGAGAGAGAGACACCGAGAGAGAAAGGGAAAGGTCTGTATGTGTTGTAGCATGACACCCAGACAAACTCCATGCACTCCTGCTGCCATGACAACCCCCGCCCTCAGATCTGGACCTCAGACAATGCCACCTGAGACAACTAGCGCCATAGCGACAGGCTCATCCGCTATTGCCTTTTATTTTATTTCATTTAAAAAAAAAATAAGAATCGTAACTTGTACAGGAAATACTTGACTGTAACTTCTGCACTAACTTCCTCTCCAAAACTTTGTCCTCGCTCACAACCAAACCGCACAAGTCTGCTGAAGAGTGTGTTTAAATTTTAACACAAGTGCGACGACGCCTCTGTTACGATGAGTAGTTTCATGCACACAAGTGGGAGAACTCCAGTGTTAAACTATCGAGAAGCTATTCATTTAACTCCATTTCCACACTTGTTACTCGTTTGTCTACCGGCCCCTCCCCTCTCGTGAAAATAGCCCCCTACACAGTATGAGGCACTGATCTCTTCCTTCCTATTTAATCCCCTCCTCCTCCTCCTCGTCTGCTCTTTCCCTCCATTCGTTTCCATGGCAATGCCTTCTGCATTGCACCAAGAGCCCCGGCCGGCATGTTCGCTCACAAGCCTTTCCCCCTTACTCATATTGTCCCCTCCACAAGTCCCACTCTTTGAATCGAGCCTCCACTGCTTTTCCACTGTCATATTCTCCTCTTATTGCTCCTCTTTCTCTCCAGCTTTTTGTCTGCTAGTTATCTTATGAACCCCTTCCTAACCAATTCCTTTTCTTCTTTTCTTATTGTATCTGCCTCATCTTATTTCCTGCTTCATAATCATTTTGGATGTATTTTCTCCCAACCTGCTGGTGAATTCAGTCTGTTATACTGTTAACATCAAAACACACATCCCGGAAGAAGTAATTAGAGGTTGTCTGACATATATGCCATTTGAGCAGCTAAAACAAAAACATTGCATAAGCTGTTGTGCTTTATTGTGCTACAGTAGAGGGTTTTCAGTTTCTGTGTGTTACAAAAACAGTTAAAGTGTCTCCTGTTGGCTTCACTACAATGAGTAATACCCCGCCCCTGTAAACAACCTCATGAATCTCGCGGAAATGCGAAGCACGGGAATAAAAAACACTAAACTTTTTTTCTCAGCTGCTTATGCACATGTTATGTATCATGGTAGAGGAAAAAAATATAAGGGTGTAACACAAAAGTGTTAGGGTGGAAAGAACTAATAGGTTCAACACTGAACACTATTAGGAAGGTGAGATTGCTTAAAAATGCCAACAATGCAGAAAAGAGCCACACACTGTGACTGCATGCACACTCACACATGACATATAGCTTCTTTGTGTGTGTGTGTGTGTGTGTGTGTGTGTGTGTGTGTGTGTGTGTGTGTGTGTGTGTGTGTGTGTGTGTGTGTGTGTGTGTGCTCAGTAGATCATTAAAACTGCTCTGACATTTGGAGAGCACACTGATGAAGCCATTCTCATTATATGCTGTAATATAGAATGCTGTTTTTAGACTCCCGGGTTACGCCGACATGCCTATTGGATGCACCGGTGACGGCAACGATCCACCATGCATAGCAACAGTAACCAAGCATGGGTGTTGGAGATGAAGGATATGTTGTGGTATATTTACTGCCAGACCCCAGCTAAATTTGGACTAAGGGAAGATTCAAAGTGGAAGCTTAAGTAAGACCAAGAGGTTATAGTGTACATATGAATCAGAGATTCAGAGCCATATTTACAGTTTACACAATTCATGTGTCATATGACACATTTGGAGCTATTCCTGTATTATGGAGTTTATTCAAAATGAGTCAAGCCAGTTAACAAACAGCAAATAAAAACTTAGATTAAGTTTAAAGGTTTTGTTGAACACCCCACAATGTAACCCTCTAGTTTTTACAAAATAATCAACAATCACTAGCGACCTCCTTTGCTTTACCTTAGGAAGCTAAAATCCTGAAAATTAAAACTCCTAATTAGCCTGGCATTATTGCACTATTTGTGACCACAGACTGTATATAAAAGATGGAACACTCAAAAAAATCACCCATTGGTTTTTTGACTACTGCTTTAACATCTCGAGTCTGGTGCTTTGGTCATTGCTGTCGTGGTTTAATAATGTCGAGAAGTGACAAGATCTGAATAAAACTGAAAACATTATCAGGTAATGCTGGTTATCTTGATTAGCAATGTGCGTCATATAAACTGATATACCCGCCAATTACTCACAACGCAGAAAAAACACAATGCTAGAATTTCAAGTAACAGAAAAAGATGGATGATTAATACATTAAGTTCACAGCAAAACATATTATTAGTAACATCACTTTTTTAAATAACCCAAAGCAATTTAATTAGTTAAGGTGCAATTTGGTAGACAGCTAGCACCAATTATATTAGCCTCCGTGACACTATTAGCATGCTTCTGATAATGCATCAAGTCCTTACACAACACAAACTTCACAGCAGCCATTTTGATATGAAATAGTAGGTAAACACAGGTTTTTAGCATATAATTAATTTGTTCTTGTTACAAAGGCAAAGGTTTAATGAGTGTGACAAAAGTATCATTGGATGTGTCTATTATTTTATGTCAAATTGGCTTAAAAAAGCAAACTAGCTAAACCGGTATAATTCAGCCACTGATGAATACATGGTGAAATTAGCTTAAAAGGCCCACACTGTTAAAAAAAAAAAAAAAAAAAAAAAAATAGGACAAACAAGCGTGGCAATCTTTAGAGAATGATTTCTGATCTTTTAGAACCAATTTCAAACGGCTGTTGGAGGATCAGCAGTTTTTACTCCAGTTAGAAAAAAAATAGTCTAATAGCAGTTGGTTGACTGGCCAGTTTCACTCTGTGAAATGTAACCAAACCACATCTACACAGACGTAACATTTTTTTAGTGCAGGGCATAGTTGTCTTTTGATAAATGTCTCAAATGTGCATTTGTAGTTTTTGCCAAGAAGTCTGTAGGATAAATACAACTCTCATTTCAATACTAAAGACTGGATTGATTCAGATATGAAGAGATATACAGATATTTGCAAAGCCAGTTATTTCTTTATTTATATAGAACCCCTTCAAATATCTTCTTCACTACAGCCCATTTACCAATATCAGTAGAGATATTAGACATAAAAAAAACTAAAAGAAACATCAGAAATCACTTTTTGGCAATCCATTGTGTCAGTTGAGCTACCACAAATAAGATAAAAGTGTAACCACATTTTCAAACACTGGGAGCAACTTAACAAATCACGCAGTGCATTGGGGTTTACTGCTGTATGACAGTAGAGCTTGTGACCAACAAATTTAATTTTCTCTTTGATGTTGCATTTCTTTTAGAAAGACGCATGCATTCCAAGTGTTTGTTTTGCCAGCGTTACAGCTGTCCATGAGAACAAACACAGACATTACCGTTGACCTGACGGCCTCAGTTCGTTTGTCTTCATCCACGTCTATGTCAGCGATCACAGCACAGGTTTTGCTTTGTAACCTTTCTGTCCTTTTTTGCCATCTGTCAGATTGTATTAGGGCCATAGTCGCTCCCCTCCCTGCTATCAAGGCAAACCTCATCTTATCAAGCCTAGGAAAGTTTAACTTGGAGCCTCTAAATGAAGATAGCTATGATAACATTTAAATAGTGATAACATGTGATTAAATAGATCATAATCACATTCCCAAAGCACATGACTTAATGCCCCCTTTTTTCCCAATGATGAATTATTCAATCAAGTTGAATTGGAATAGCTGGTCTTGGTAAATGAAGGTTTGTCTTTTCTGAACTGCCCTTAAACATTTCACCGAGGAATAAAAAAGGCAAAGCAACACATAACAATATAACAAGTAAAAAAAAGCATGAAAATCACTACAGCCAAGTTAACTCAAACATGTAAACAGCAGAAATTTACCGAGCAAGTTGGCTCGGCTGGCTTTTTTGTTTTATTGATTCCAATCAGCCCTCCCAAGAGACCCCGGGCATCTGTCTACAGTCACGAAAAAATAAAGGTCCACCTCTTTCAGTTCTAAGGTTTTAAATATTAGTAAGTACACCCCATGATTCAGTATCTTGTAGAACCAAATTTAGTCATGACTTTATCAATGTTTGACATCATCATGGAGGAAATCTGGGCAGCTCATGGGGCCAAAGAATTGCTTCAGTTCATTTTGCAGGCATTTGTTTATGCACAGTTGTTATCAGTTTGATGTTTGGACTCCGAGTGGACCAGAGCAACATTTTTATTTTCTTCTTTAGAAATTCTGTTGTAAATGGCCTGTATTTATATAGCGCTTTACTAGTCCCTAAGGACCCCAAAGCGCTTTACATATCCAGTCATCCACCCATTCACACACACACACACTGGTGATGGCAAGCTACATTGTTGTTGTAGATTCTTTGCTGTGCTTGGGATCATTGTTCTGTTTTAAAACCCAGAGTTGGGCAACTTTTAGCTGTAAAGTAGATGCCCTCACCTATTTTGTCCCGTGGCTGTAAAATAAGGCCAAATCATCACCCTCCACCAAATGTAACACTGTGCTTTATGACCAATCACCTCCACTTTGGTATCCTTTGAGATCTGCACAGTCTGAGATAGAGCCTTTTGTTCTTTGCAGTTTTTTTCTTTTTTCTTTTTGATCATTGAATATATATTGACATTGGATTGCATTTGCTGAGATGACCACTCCTGGAAATCTTAGTCACAAATATTTGACTAAGATTTCCAGGAGTGGAAATCTTAGTGTAGAAAGCTGAAACTCAAACTGTTTGAAAATGGACTTATAACCTTTCCCAGATTGTCTTCCCAAAGATCGTTGATGATATCTTTCCATCTTGGCATTGTGTTAACACACCTGGTTGTTTACTAACCTTCCTGATTTCTATGGAAGCAGTAAGGGTGTACTTAATTTTTTACACAATGTTTTGCATTTTGGTTTGATTTTTGCTAAATAATGTTGTAATCATTTGGTTTTTGCATTCACCTCATTTTAAAACCAGCCAAGGATATGATTTGTATTTATTTTATTTTTTACTGTACAGTGAAAGCAGGACTTGATCAGCCATAATCATGGTTTGTTTCCCCATCTGTATGCTAAGATAAGCTAACTACAAGTATTTCTCACTTTGAACCATTTGTTTAAGGGCATATCAGCTTTTTGACAAACAACAGCCATAGAACGAATATAATGTAGGGGCAACAGTTCAGAAAGTGCATAAAAACTATTTACAGTACAAGTAATTAGGTTAATGATCGTGACTTCTCAAAATTGGTTTATTATGTTGTATTAATGTGCAATCATAAGCTTTGTTTCCTTGTTTTTTCCCCCATTTGCTGTGCTGCATCTGTATTTTTATCCTTCCAAAAGAATCCTTTTCTCTATAATTTAACCATTTATGAAACACTGCCAGCGTTCCACTTTTCCAAGTCAGTTATTTAACTCTAACAGAGCATGCAAAAACAAATAAATGTGGTCGAGGGTTAAGTGTAGCCTAGTCTTACCCCGTCTTTAAAGATAATGCATGGGAATTAAACAAATCGAATTTCCCCTTTGTGTGCACGTGTGTGCACGTGTGTGCACTGTCGCTGTGTGTGAACTGCAATGCAACATTTCAGGCAAAGACCTAAGTTAGGGAGTGGTCAATGTGAAGTAAGTGATTAGCGCTTCTCAGCATCGGGTTGCATAGGAAATTATTTCATGAAATCAAAAAAGACGTTCATGTATGGCAGGATGTCTGTCAGCGAGTTAATATGCCACACAGGCTCTTGTCTAACGGCAATTAATTACGATGAGGAAAAGAGTAATTTAATTTAGATGTAATTTCCTCTTGATTACTTGACTCTGTGGCTGATGACCAAAGGATTAGGGATGGCAGAGCATTTCATTTTTTTTGAGAAAAAGCAGATGAGAAAAAAATAAGACAATATGGGCAAAATATGGCGAAAAAACAAACGAAATCACAAGACCTTCTGCTGCTTGTTAAACTACCACTAACACACAGAGCAAAACATGTAAAGAGCAAAACAAAACTGATCTCAAACCTGCCTTTACATAACTGCTTTGTAAAATTCTACTACTGGGATGGAATATTTTAATTTCCTTCTGATTTAATTTAGCTGTTTTCCAGGTTCCAGCCAGTGTATCTTCAATAAAAGCAGGATTATGAGAGCAATAACTTTTCATGAAGAAAATTTCATTTAGGTCAAGAAAATTCCCCAAACAACCTGATCAGAAGGGGAGCTCTATATCTAGCTTACAGATACTTTGTGCTCCGGTTCAACAGGAGATAACATTTCAGGGTAGAAATTAAATCGCTTGTTGAGCGCTTCCTGCAGTGCAGCAGCAGCAGCGTCTCTGTGCCATGAAACAGAATTAGAAATCAATCTGCCTGTATGTTCCCATTGCTTGAGAAAGAAGCAGAACTGTGTGCTGCTCCTATGCACCAAAAGCTGTTCTCCCCATCCCCATCCAAAACACCACACGGCAGGCAGCAGTAGGCTTGCGTATGCTCTGTGTAAGCGCAGTGTTTACTGTGCTTTTTAATTTTACCTTAGACTTAGATATGTTACATATGAACACGTTGACTCATGCCTCGCTTATTGACATGAGCAGTTTGGGGATATTTATTGAGAAAAGACCACTCTGCTGTCAAGTACAATTACGTGACTTTGATCAAGTGTAGAGGTCTAACATTTTGCAAAATGTGTTTATTAAATACACAGAACAGCAGACAAACAAGATAAAATACTGCATCAATGCACCGATGTATGCAGAAGAGCGTCTCTGAGTGGACAACACGTTGAACCTTAAAGCAGATAGGCTACAACAGCAGAAGAACACACCAGGTGCTCTTCCTGTCGGCCAAGAAGAAGAAAGTTAGGCTGCAGTTCATACAGGCTCACTAGAACTGGACAAGAAAAGTGTCACACTTTTCCCTGTTTCATTACCACTCACTGGCTAGTTGGCAGTGTTTGGACAAATGTACAAACCAATTTCATCTAGCGACAATCACCCATCTCTGGCAATCACCTGCAAACTGGTCGGGGAACATTTTTCCCTTGCGACCTGTGGCTAGTGGGCGCTTGCTGACTTGTCTTTAAGCCTGTGTGAGTGAGGCATTTGGGGTTGTCAAAAGATTTATAGCCATTTGGACAGTGGGCAAGCCTTTTTGCAAAGTCATAACATAACGGTAACATAGGACACCATATCAGCTAGCATATCAGGCGAGATGAGCTAACCCCCATCCCCACTGAAAATCATTTGAAAATATTGGCAAGTATGCTGCTGTAAACAGTTGCATCTTAAAGACGGTATATCAAATGTCAACGTTGAATCAGATTGCAGGCAGTGTGCTTTGAATCCACATGCTGTTTAGATGTAGTGTTTTACATGCAGAAGCTACACTTCCAAAATTGCAAAGCCACAAAGAAAGAAAGAGTGAAATAGTTCACCAATCTGTCTCGCTAAGAATAGAGCATTGATGGGTTGGTGGGCGAGATTGAGAAAACGTGATAGATGCTGCGTGAAAGTGAGAGCCAAAGAGATTGAGATTAATTGCGGAGAGATAAAGGGGAGGGGAAATTACGATGTCGGCGAGCTTGTGGAAACAAAGGGAGGACAATGAGGAAGTGGAGACATGAGAGGCAGAAAGAGGACAGAAAGTGATCGTCGGTCAGTTTAGCTGTGTGTTTGGCGGCCTCCAGAAGGACCAGTATGGAGGAGAAAGCTTTTAGAGACAGGAGTAAGGTTTCAGTTTCTACAGTATGTGTCAGGAGAGCCAATCACACAATGTCGCTTTCAAAGCAAAAAGACGTGCCAGCGCTTGAAATTACAAAAAAAAGAGCAGTTTCACCTGAAATAGCAGCTTGAAAGACGCAAGGACTTTTTCTTTGATTAGTCATAGTGGATAAGAATAGCAATCAAGTGAGTCATCCACAGAAATAGCTTTCATTATCAAAAGGGCAGCGCGTGTGTTACTACAGTTCGGATGCTGCAGAGACTCAGCAACTTTCATTGTTATTATTCTAACAATTCATAGTCTTTGCTCTTGCTCTTTTTGTCCGGGCTTTTCTGAGCTAAAGTGACATTTAAGAATCTCCCTTTGGAGGTGAGTTTTCCCTCAAAGGATCTAAATCACTGTAAGCTTTCCAAGATGCGCCTGCCAAAATTCCTAATGTGTGTTTCCTAGCTTTGACTCAGAAACTGAGCTGGAAGTAGGGCATGAGTCACCACAAAAACACCCTCAGAACTGAAACGCAAGGTCTCTTTAATCTACTATAGTATAGTGTAGAGGACGCGCTTTAACTTGTTGCCTTTAAGTGTGTTGTTGCTGGGCTTATTTCTCCTGTCAAAGCACCCTTTAAAAACAAGAAAACACTATTTACAAGATTGTGAAGAGAGAGAGATCATTTCCTTTCAAAACATTTTCAGTTAAGAGTGAAGAGAGAACCTCAAAAATGAGAGAAAAAGACTTAACTAGATGGAAACGGCTCCTCCGAAAAATGTATCCTTTGCTATCTTCCCTCTGCATCACATCATCCTGTCTAGCCTGAGCTTTTTCAGACTGGGGGAGTACAACCTTCATATTATCAGTATTTAGGAAACTAGGAGAACTGCTACTGGCCGCCTGGCATTGTCCTGCAGATATACCGCTATCAGCTTATATAACGTCTTATCTTCTTTTTTTCTTTCTGAGAACCTGATGCTTGTAGCAATTTTAGAAAAGTTGTCACCAAATCTCTGGCTCCACTGTTTAAAATGCTCTGTGCACTGTCGGCCACACATGTAGCATCACAGCTTAGCAGATGTTGGTGCAGAGTCAAGCAGTCTCTTTGCAATAAATTGCTAAATATGGGTCAAACACTGGCTGAGTTTTCATCCACAGCTGGTTGCATCTTATTGTAGCTAACAGAGTGTACAGTCATATCTAAAAGCACATTTGCATTGGACTCTGTGCAGTCATGTAAAAAAACTAAGCACACCCAGATTCATTGGCTTTAGAAGCAATAACTTGAAGTAATCTGTTTCTGCATCACTTTATCAGCCTCTCACATCTTTCCCTCATGCCTTTACAGCGTTGCTTCCGTTCATTGTGGTTTATGGGCATCCGAACATCCAAAGCTCTCTTAAGTTCCCACAACAGCATTTCAATCAGGTTGAGATCTGAGCTTTTACTGACTGGGGCAACTGCAACACTTTGATTCCTTTCGTTTTCAGATTTGATGCTGTGATTGTGATCATTGCCCTGCTGCATCACAAAATTTCAGCTGAGCTGTCAAACAGATGGCCTCACATTTTAATATTTCGGTACAGAGAGGAGTTCGTGGTCAGGCGCCCAAATTCTGTGCACGGTTGTCGAAAAAATTGGTACCCGGACACTAATCAATAATAGAAATTGCTACTGAATTAAATATTCTTTTGCAACAGTATCAATACCAACAGTGCCATCTTCGCCTCCTGCTGCTGACACACAACCTCAGACAGCCCCTCTCCTCACTAGCAGCTAAAGTAGTTGACGTTTTCCTCACACCTAATGAGAAATTTCAAGAGGTCACTATAGCTCACATTTCAACAGCGTTGAACAGTTATCATAAATGTTAATCTGTCCGGGGCATGCGAGCCATTGAACTATTAGCAGTTAACCAAAAGTAGCATTAGCTATCATTAAGTTAGCGGCTAACAGCTATAGCTAAATAATGTGATAGCATTAATGTGAAAGGTAGGCAGTTATCAGTCCCACCCAAATATAACAAGAATAAAATTGTAAACACTTTCCTGGTATTGGTACTGAGTTTAAAATACTAGTCTTGTGACAACTAAAGCTTTGTCGCTTAAGTACAATTTGTCCTGTGTTGAGAAACAAAAGGCTAATTTAACATAAATTAAGTATTTGCTCTATTTTTTTTCTCCTTTGGTATACAACAACAAAGTAAAATTCACTGGAGGAAACACCTGTGTTATTTTCTTGAAAGACAAATATAAAAATGAGTCAGAAGCACTTAACATTACTGGCAATGGTGCAAGTCCCTCTGCATATTTTTCACAGCCTGGAGCTAGAGTTACAGGCTCAAAAATATTTGTCTGACGACAGCATACTCAGAAATGTGGTTGCTATTGGTCACAGAGCGTAGCTGGAATCATTTTAATAAGCAAAGGAACAAGTATTCTCGTCACGTGTCAAACATATTTCCATTTCTGTCTCTGTTTCTTTTCCGTATCTCTGGCATCCTTCCAGCAGGAGCTACAGCGTCATAGTAATAAATAATAAATAAACACACAGGAGTCAAGATTTTAAAAAGGAGGTCAAAGAAAAAAAAGCATGGACGCTGAGCTAAATAGAGCAGGAAAGAGTAAGGTGTTTTAGACACATATGAGCTGGGGTGTGTGTGGGGGGGGGCTTTCAGTGGGACACACAAACATGCATATCTATGCCTGGTTTCCTTTAATCTAACTCTCTTGGTGCACTGCATCACATGATTGGTGCTTGTTTCTCTGAATCCACGTCCCTCTGTGCAGACAGACAGTGCACTGGGAGCGCTCTGCTGGCTCTGTTTTCGCAGTCATGGATAAACCTGCTCAGAAGATAAGACCATGTTCAGCTGAGGAGTGACTCACCCAATAAACCTGGGAAACCGTTTCTGTGTGTGTGTGTGTGTGTGTGTGTGTGTGTGTGTGTGTGTGTGTGTGTGTGTGTGTGTGTGTGTGTGTGTGTGTGTGTGTGTGTACCTTCTCCTCACCGGTACTAATAATAGCAGGTAATAAATAGAACACAGACAGAACCAAAATGCCATCCCCAACACTGTTACAAAACCCAGAATAATGAGACAGTGGGAGTCGGGGCTTTGAATGGAATAACATGAGGAACACTGAGCTGCATTATGGTAGAAAAAAATACACCAAGTCGGTAGGAAGCGTGAAAATAGTCAAGATAGGGAGCTATACATGGTATCAAATGTTACACAACAACAGAACACAAAGTGTACTGTACTTTTATACAACATGCAGGCACTCGCAGTGTATGTAACCTTATTTTCTATACCACTAGATAAACTTGTAATGTACATACTGTAAGTGTCTTTACTCTGACCTGATGCTTTTATTCATGCAGTTCTCTTTAAAGAGGCAGTTGCTGAAACATTTCCACTGAATGACAATTACCCATTTTGCTGCAAAATAGAGACCTGACCCCTAAAGTCTTTTTTTTTCTTGGAAACACCTAAGGGCGCAATTAAATTTCACGCATTAAGACGACGAACTGGCAGAGGTCTCAGCTGTTGTCTGACAGTTCTGACAAGTCCTAGAAAACGTCCTTGCCGTACTTCAAATATGTAAAATCAGTTTATGTATGAATAATATACTTGGATAGGTGGGTCAATTCCCAAAAGCACTAATTAAATAAATTAATAATCTTGTTGCATTCTTCACTGCGCACAGTTTGTTCTCATTTTCCACCTTGTGACGAAGGAGATTTGAGCATGTGTCAGAGATCCTGAGTGCTTTGCCACTGGGAAATTTACCCTGAAGCAGGTTTAACCAAACAGACTGATCTCAAATGATTGGCCTGATGAAAGACACAACACCAGCTCTCCAACTTAAGGGGTTGTGTGTGGCAACACTGATACTTAATCAGCAGTTCTGCCTGGAAATTTACAAGTAGCTGATTAGGAAAGGAATTTTATCTTTGTTACAACCCTAATGACAACTCCTACAGAAACATGATTCAATGTAATTAAGCCTACCTTGACAAACGGTCAAGAACCCCACTAAGAGCATCAGATGATGCTGATGTTGTTATTTGGGAATCAGATAAAATAAATGTGCTTGAACGCATCTGTAGAAAAAAAAAAGTTTGCATTAGACCTTACCTTAAGTGATTCTGCAGATCGCTGTAAATTGACTGGATCCAATTCACAAAATAAGAACGTACCTGGTAGGAACTGTGACACAATAATACCACAAGTGCATTACCTCCTAAAAGCGTTTTATCGGTAAGATGCTGGCATATTCCTTCAATGTCTTTACATTTTGGTGTCTACCAGTTACCTCGTTGCTAAGTCACATTCTTCATCATTCTCCTTCACCGTGTTCACGTTTTGCACACAAACTGTATTGTTTGCAGCAGCAGAACCATCCATTTTTTTAAACTTGATAACAAGAAGGCTGCTTGTGATCTCATTTTAAAAGTTATGAAAAAATAGAGCACAACACATGCAGAACACTGAAGTTACTGTATATGCATTTAATAGATTTGCGGAGTGCTGTGAGAGTCTGTGTTTCTCCTCAAGGTTCCCTTCCCCAACAACATCCAATCAAATCAATCAATAAGTCATTTAATGAAATAATCTATGTTGAGTTTTGGGTTCGTTTTCCTTTCCCATTCATGCATCCAGTCCAAGACCAAATCTGCATCAATATTGTGTGCTATTGGTTATTAGCTGGTCATCTTTTCCCCACATACCTACCCCCCTCTGGTCAATCGATGCTGGTGTCATTCTAAACATGGAGCACCGAGAGCTGACCGGACTAGGTCATTATTGACTGCCACAAAGAAAAGAAAGGACCCTAATCGAACCCGACCAAGTGAGAAGGAATGTTGTGTGTGGGTCACATGCCTAATTATCTGCATCTGATATGTCCTTCTAGCTGGTGTAAACTATGAGCTGATGACATGTTAGGTTGGAGTAAACAACCTTGTTTTTTTTCTTCCAGCAACAGGTTTTCAGTCTTTACCTGGTTAAGCTTTGAGAAACAGGCAAATTCCTAGTAGAGCAGTGACATAATCTTGTTGGGTGACTGTTATGTAAAAAGACCTGGACAGTGATTCAATTTACACCTAAATCAATTGGAATGTTGACTGTCTGAGCCTGAGCCTACCCTCCACTTAATCAGCTTGGAGATGCAATGGCCAAACTGATTCTGATACTCGGGATATCTATCAGTACTGAGTCACAAAGCACCATCAGTTCTCTCTTTTTCCCCAAAACATTGAAATCGATATAACACTGATGCCACTGTCAGCAGGCTCTGTATCTACAAAGCTGCAGTTGACTCTATGAGATTCTGTTAGATGGGCTGCACACAATTGACCTGTGTGTGTGACCCATCTCTCCTGCTTAAGTGACACTTTATAGCTCAGTTTATCAGATTGGCTGCTAGTAGCTTATTTTTAATAAGATATTGTGTCCACGGTCATGATCTAAACCACTCTACTTTAGAATATCTTGTTATGGGACTGAGAACAGATTTCTTTATTCATATCTCGTACTGAGTCTCAGCTCATCAGAGGTGTGCTTTAAAAAAATCATTTCATAACCTGTTGCCAGCGCAGCAAAGTGAGAAAACTAGCGAACTTCTAATGCGGTGAGATGTGGTATCGACAGAAGAAGAAGAAGAAGAAAGAGCCATCTACGATACTGTGATTTTGTTCCAGGCACAATGTGCTGCTCCGGCAGCTGAGAACATCTAAATTTAGATGCACCCCTTGTCTCCCCTTCCTCTTCTCTACCTCGTCAGCCCCTCCTAGCCTCCCCATCTGCACTTTCCCTTTGTTGTGCTCTCTTCATCACCGCAAACACGACACGAAAGCCCCCGTGGTGAAAATATCGACAGTTCTCCCTGCGTCAGACAAGTGTCAGCTGTGATGAGTGAAGCAAGCTCTTTGTTTGTGTCACTGTGTATGAGTGTGTGTGTGTCCACAGAGCCCTGGTTACAACAGCCATTTTAAGCTGATTTCAAAGGCAGGTAATGATAGGGGATAACAATGCAGAATTATGGTGAGTGGATGTGTTTGCATTTATCTAATGGTTGCTTTCTTCTTACTTATCCTTCAGGATAAGCTGTCGCTGAAGACAGAAAGAAAAGCTAAACTGCCTGGCTTTGTTACATTTGCGGTACAAATAAAAGCCGATTAATAAGTGAATCAAATGACCTTGTTTGACAAACATGCAGTCCTACACATATCAAGATGCGCTATAGCCAGAAAATTTATACTTCGGCTGCTATACAGTGTTTAAACACTGACCCAAATTTTTTACTTAAATAAATATAATGTCAAATTATAACTTACGGGACATGCCAAATGAGTTCAATAAAGAATCTGTACATAAAAGATGGATGTAGCTGCTGTGTCTGAAGAGTTGATACAGATGTGCTTTCTTTAAATGTTACAATTTACCCCCTAAACTGGAGTCAGTTACAGAATTTGCTTCTCTCAGTTAAATAGCTCCAAAATAAAGTGGTCTGCTACTGAAAAGCAGCACAAATAATTACCCGGACAAACCTGACATTTTTCACTTTACCAAACAAAACCAGGCCGACAGAGTTATATAACAAAACAAATTTCAAGTACTTACATCATTTTCCAGCATGTTTTTAAATTCACCAGACACTTGCACTTTGTAATTATCCCCATAACTGCTTTGATCCTCTTGCTCTTACCAGGGCAGCTGGCCTCTGGCTGGCTCTGAGCTCTGGACAGCCACTTTGCTTTTGTAAGCCTCTTTAAAGTGTCCATGTTCAGGCTGAAGGTGATTTAAGTGTCTGATTAGTTCTGTTTTTCTGAACATTTTCATGGTTGTCCCCCTACAGTTTACTTTGTCAAACTTTGTTTTTTCACTCTGCGTGAAGAGCTACCACACTAACTGCATGCTAGCGTATGAATGTGAGCATACAGCTATGTGCCTGCGCCGCTGTGCATGTGTTGCCCATGCATGGAGCAGACCAGTTCATAATAGGACTTTCATTAGGCTGAAAAGCTGGGCCCTATTTCAGGAAGCCGGTTTAGTGCAAACTCTGAGTAAGTATACCCTGAGTTAACGAAAACTCTGGGTTTTCGGTTTCACAAAGCGAGTTTAGATTAATCCTGAGTGAGTTACTATGACGACACACTCCGTGAAGCTAACCTGCCCCCTAGCAGGTTTACTTCAACTAACCCTGACTTTCTCCGCCTCTTTGTCGGAAACCTGACTGTAGGAAGTGTCAGACATGGCGTGCTCCTTCCTTGAAGAGCCAGTAGATGTTGAAGCCCAAATTCTCCGCAGAGCTCTCCGCCGGGAGAGAGTGATTAGAGCGCGTTCGGACATTTTATCATTTCCTGATGATTTCCTGTGTGAACGTTACCGTTTTTCAGCACAATCTATAATTTATTTGAATAACATCCTCAGGCCTAATATTGCTCATAAGACACATCGCGGACATCCTCTCAGTTCTGTACATATTATTTGTATTGTACTTCGGTTTTTTGCAAACGGGAGCTTTCTGTATAATATTGGTGACGCTGAGCACGTTTCCAAGGCTACCGTCTGTCGGGCAGTCAGGAATGTTACAGTTGCACTGAAACGTCTCCTGTACTCGTTTGTGGTGTTCCCCGGTCATAGACCCACAAGATTTATCAAAGAGGGATGCCACAAAATTGCAGGTATCAGGATGAACAAAACTTAATTCATGATGTGGTGATACTTGAACTACTACTTAAATTTTACATTTATTCTCACGGTTCCCAGGCGTGATTGGCTGTATAGATGGCACTCACATTCCAATCATTGCTCCTTCAGTAAATGAAGGAGACTATGTGAACAGGAAGTCTTTCCACAGCATTAATGTGCAGGTACATAGTTCCCTGTAGCATTTCAAACTAACAAATTATTTCATTATAGTAATGGATGCTAATTTGTGTTCTCTGCACTGTGAAGATCATATGTGATGCTGCCAACATTATCACAAATGTGGAAGCCAACTGCTCAGCCTCTGTGAGTGGTGGTGGTGGAGGACCCCCACCTGTTTTTCTCATAATACAATTACACCTTACCTGTTTGGACTATATTTTTATATTTCATTTTTACTTGCTGCCAGGAACGTTTGGGGCCTGTTGGGTTGCACCTGCGCTCACATCACATCACAAAATAAAATGTATGAAATAAAAAATAAAATAAAATAGAATAAAATAACGTGTTAAATGGGTGGAAATCCCTAGATCAATGTTTAAATTAACACTCACGCATTGACTCTGTCGGCTATGTTTTGCCATGCATGCTCCCTTTCTTTTGCAGCTGAGGCTGTGTTACTTTTTTTCCGCAAAATTTGCATGTTATCGGCATATACTGCCATCAAAATTTCGGCCTCAAGCGCTGTAAAACACATTGACCGCGCCTCCTTTCCCTCCGTCTCCATGGTGACTCGCTTAATCTGTGCTCCACTAATCAGGGCTTTATGTATCCTCGTGTGCGCGCTTAATTTGGGGTTAAAGCAACTCCGCGTTGACTGAACTAATTGTTATCAGCCTTTCTGAAACCGAATATTCCGAGTTGGACAGTTCGGGGTTACTCAACCCCGTGTATCATTTTTAACTCTGAGTTTTCTAAACCCGCTTCCTGAAATAGGGCCCTGGTCTCTGGTTAGGGCACAAAACTGTCATATGCCAGCCGTTGGCCAATTACTCGGTGGAGTTCTAAGAATAAATCACAATTCTATGAAAAATAATATGCTTTAAGGTCCAAACTTAGCATCCCACAGAGTATCACAGTGTCAATTAATAGCCACTAGCTCAACTTGGCAATATACCATCAACTATCACAAAATGTGCATGGGGTCGTTGTAGCAACGCAGCCAAAAGTCCTGTGACATCATTTATATTCAACACCAACACCACAACAATGGAGGATGTTGAGACGATGGTATACCTGCTGCTCGTTGTATGGCTTTTTGTCAGACTCGGGAACCACTGTGCTGCTTTTTGTGTAGCCATTTCCCATATTGCTGGAATGTATTTTCATGAAGGGACTCATAGGGCTCATGACTCATTAACTGAAGCCACTGACTAGCCAAACAGTTGGATGCAGTCTGTTGATGTCACATTTTCACCTCAGATCGCTTGGAACCCTGGCCGAGTAGGTACTAAAAAAGTACCTGGTACCAGATACTACCACTTTATGGAAAGCCCTAAAAACAGCATCAACCCACGCTGGTACTAGTGGAAAAAGGCTATAAGATATCTAGGGCTAGAGTTAGGCCCCACTTGCATAGCCAAACATGCGCCATACGGCAATAACAAATTGCGAGGGGAAAATGTGCATTCTCCAACCGATTGCTGGAGCAGTCACTGTGAAATCGAATGCTCCACTCACAAAAGCCTTTAGACCGGTTAATAATGCCCACTTGTAAGCACTGTTACCCAGGGATAAGTGTGTATTCTGCAACCAGTTAGCAAGTGATTGTTGGAGGCTGCTGGGAGTCACTAGTGTTAAATTTGGCGCAAAGAGCATAGCACAACTTCTACTTTGAAGGTGAATGTTCTCCGGTTTGTGCTACACCTTTTTTGGTTTCAAAACAGCTTAAAAAATAAATGGCAAGTGTTTGCAGATGAGTCAACGCCGTCTATTGTGAAATCTTTCAATTGCACAGTTTTGTCTGACTGACAAATATACACAACTGAGCAGGTACAATAAATACGTATTTGACATTTTTGTTTAAAATAAAGCGCTTATATAATTTAAAGTACCGGTAAAAACACGCTGCTGCACAAAGCAGCAGAGAGCCAGATCTTGTGATATATTTCAACACTTACACAGAATTAGACACAGACGGTGTACAGCTAGGCAAGAAGAAAGAAAGAAACATGCAGACACGAACACTCTGTTCTGTAAAAGTTACAGTTTGATGTGCTGAGACGAGAAACAGAATGTGTAAGAGGACACGAGGAGATGAACAACTTCTTTCATACTGACAGATAGAGGAATGAAAAAGAAAAAAGGAAAAATTTGGCTGCACTCAAATAAGATGCATCCCCTGCTCCCCTTGCCCCTCCTGCCCATGCCTCTCAGCCTTTACAAAGTCTCAGTGTGTGACATGTTTTTCTTATTTTCCACCAGGAAAGAGTAGGTTTGTGTTCGCCACTGAGGCGCAAAGTGAGAAACGCTTTTCTTGCAGCTGCACAGGATCTGTAATTATACGCCGCAGGAGACGCATTAGAACATAATGCTGCTACCAAACAATCACCATGCGTACTTGCTGCTGCCGCTGCAGAGTTCAACACACGGCGACGCTCACAAATGTGCTGCAGCCTTTCAAAAAGGACTCGCTACAATACTAACACCTTAAAAGATAAAGCTTGTTCAATCAAATACTGTAGCTGTCAAAATAACCCCAGATACACTTTAGAGTGGATTATGCTAATGTTAACTATAATAATAATTATTCTGTTATAACAGTTTTAGTGTCATTTTAACAATTGCAGCAAGGTATTTAAATCAATTTAAAGGAACAAGGGTTAAAGAAAATTCAGGAGGATAAAAATGATCCTCCTTCCTCTTCGAAATAACAAAACCCCAATTTTAAAAAGAATCTAAAATCTTCAAACTTTTAAAATCACAATAAAACAGATGGGGAGAGACCAAGGTTAGAACTAAGGAAAGGATACAGAAAGAAAAAACAGAAGCTATGAGGATGACGGCTGGGGAAATGAGGAAAAACAGATGAATTTGCCTTGGTGAAAGTGTCAGAAAGAAAGGTGGAATCAGAAAGTGAACATACATAGAGAGAACGACTGACAGATTAAGTAGTTTAGACTGTAAACTGACCTTGCTGGTTGAGCTGCTGTGTGCTCTTGCTCCACTGTGACAACCCCACAATGGCCACCATCTTGGCACCCAAACTGGAGCGCCGCTTCTTAGTCCCAGTCAGCGATGCAGAGTCTGGGCCCCCGCTGCCAGGACTTTTCTCCAGGCTGTACATGGCCCCTGAGATACTGGAGGAGCGCACCACGTTCCGGGCAGCCGTGCTCAGCCCGCTCAAGCCACTCATCCCTCCCGGGCGGGGCACCTCCACGGAGCTGCTGAGCATCATGGTCCTGTTGGACTGGAGGGCCGATAGGCTGGGGGGGGAGAAGGGGCCGGAAAGTTTGGCTTGACAAAAGAGACGAGAGAGGACAGAGAGTCAGGTGATCGTGAAAGAACAAATAGGGGAGAAGAGCTCAAATAAAAGGACGTCTTGACGTGCAGTGTGTCTCATAAAACACAGTGGAAAAGCTTGTCTTACAGCCGCAGCAGCAGCTCCCCGGGGCTGAAGGACACCAAGTTTCGATTTCAACCACAGTTTGGTTTTACACACTTACTGCAGAGGCAGAAAAAATGAGTTCTTACACCATAAAAGACACAGTGAAAAAGTGAAAAGCTCTAAAAAGTCTTTTTCATCTTCAACAGTTTTGAAAACAGAAAACAAAGAACACAAAGGTCAGCAGGCGAGGACAGTGCAGATGGCAGCACACTGTCCAAGTGAGGTAAACTATATCTGTGGCATCACACACACTCACGCACACAAATGTCAGGACTGGCCTGCTGTTGAGGGGTGACCCTGTCAGCTGGTATTTGTCTCCTGTATTTTTTTTAATCTTTTTTTTTTTTTTTTGTCTGACCTTAAACAGCAACAGATGATAAACTCCAGAGCCAAGTCATCACTGGCTGGCTGAATCAAGGCAGTGCGCGCGTGTACTCGCTCGCCAAACTCTGATCACCTTTGTATTCTCAAACTGATGTGTACGCCACCTTTTGTACTGGCAGAGGTACAATTCTACTAATAAAACTTTTTTTCACTAGCTATTAAATGGGATTCAGCCATTGCTTACACCTGCAGTTGTGTTAAGCCAAAAAAAAACAAAAACCATCTGTGACTTGGGACCTTCTTTAACTCTGCTCCTTTTCTCTCCCATCACAAGAGCGATCATACGGAGGCTAAACCGACAGCCTGGAGGCACATTAAATATGTAGTTGTGCTGTGGCCGACATTGTGCTTTTATACTCGCCCTAAATATTTCTTGTTCATCACTGCGCATTTTCTATAACGCTTATCTCATTGCCTCATAAAATTTGTATCACATATCACACTCAGGTAGCTTAGATGCCTAAACTTAAAGTAATGCAGATGAGAACTAGGTTAAGACAGTCAGAATTACATCACTTCGACACATCTATTGAACCTTAGAAGATAGCTCTCTTTCAAATGACAATGGCACAAATAAATGTAAAACAAAAAGAAAAGAGCGGTTTGGCCACCCTTTCTTTTGCAAATTTAAGACCTCACAGTAGGATAATATACTGCATTAATTTAGAGCCTTAGAGCTTTCAACCAAGTGCCCCCTTGTCTTTGGGTCTCTTTCTCCCGGACCTAACTCACAATACTGATTCTCTCCCGATCTTTAAAGCCAGTCATAAAACACATATTTTATTTAAAAATGGCCTATTCTGTTTGAATTTGAGGTTATGATGTATTAGCTTTTTATTCTATGGCGTTTCTTAACTACTTTATGTATACTGTGACTTTGGTAAGTAATTCCTTGTCAGGTGTTCTTATTTAAAGGTGAAAGTCATCTGTACATGAAATGTATTATTAGTAGTAGTAGTATTATCCTATCACAGCACTTCACTCTCAGACTGTAGGCTTACTTGTTTTTCCTAGAGTTTTGAAAAGTAAGAGCCTTTAGCTGTCAGGAGACAGACAGCATCTCTACTTTCAAGATCAGGCTTCGAAGTTTTTCATATTTGATAAAGCAAATACTTAGAGTTGGATCAGCTGCCACAGGCTTAGGCGTGCCAGAAGATTTCCCATAATGCAATGAGCACCTCTTCTCCACTTCCCTCTTTTCAGTCCCCGCATGTTTAAATGCCATGATTGCATGCCATTGAGTTTTGTCTTCTCTCTCCAATGGCTTCTGTTTGGTCCTTTGTTTCACATAGCTGCCCCTCACTGAGCCTGGTTGTGCCGAGGTCTCTTCTTCTTCCTTCCCACTGTCACCTAGTCCTCCTCATAGGGCATCTATTATTCTAACATCTTTACAGTCTAAAGCACTTGGAGGCGATTGTTGTTGTGAATTGGTGCTATATAAACAAAACTGAATTAAATTGACTTTGCCTCCCTGTGACTTTATTTACTTCCCAATGGTGAAACGCAGTGAGGTCCAGCACACATCAGAGGAATAAATACAAATGTGGTTTTAGGGCTTTTTTGTTTGTTTGTTTTTTTACAGAGTGATCCAAAAACTGCAAGCACGCTTATAACATTGCAGAGGTGCATGAGAAGATCATCTTAAGAGAAAGATCAGTCCAAGTGTATGTATAAGGTAAGGTTTTGGATTTTTAATAGAGTAATGTCTGGGATTTTTGGTCTTCTCGCATATGATGCTAAATGAAACAATTAACTCAGGACAACAATCCTTCATCTCAATTCAGCCAGACCTATTGGAGCAGCAGAATACAGTTAATCATTCCTTACAATTGTACTGCAACCACTGTGATGTCACAGTGATGCATAGTAATGTGTTTGACGCACTGCAGCTGAAATTGCCCTCTTTTAAGCAGTTTTAATCGCCCTGTCCTACCATGTTTACCATGCATGTTTAGCATGCTACAATGTGCTAGCCTAATCTGATGGTATAGGAGAGCTATGGAGTTCCTCAATGTCAGTAGAATTCATCATTTTAGGATTTTAAATGTCAGTGGAAAACTTCATGGCAATCCTTCTATTCATTATTGCCAAAAAAGCAGTGGAAATTTCCGTCTCTCCAGCCGTCCCACATGTGTGGCTAAAAGACTCAGTCGGTGATCGCTGGAAATGGCACAAAATGAGTTTACTATTAAAACATCCTCACTGCTGGAAATCATAAATAATATATACATACATGCAGTAAAATATGCCCATTATGCATTTTTGGAAGAGAATACATGTAAAAGCAGTGTGTTTCATTTGTCTGCGTGAATCATTCTCCCAACCACTTTCTGCCACGTCACCATAAGCCCAAAGTAGCTGGCTGATTTTTAGAAGAAAACAAAGCAAAAAAATGACCAGAATAGGCAAAGTGGATTATTTTGAGGAACAATGAACTGATGTAGCAA
The DNA here is from genome assembly GCF_963969265.1 of Rhamphochromis sp. 'chilingali'. Classification (NCBI taxonomy): domain Eukaryota; kingdom Metazoa; phylum Chordata; class Actinopteri; order Cichliformes; family Cichlidae; genus Rhamphochromis; species Rhamphochromis sp. 'chilingali'. The sequence continues at coordinate 14,696,328 of NC_137944.1, forward strand.
AGGGCAGATTTTGGTATTTTGTAATGAAAGTCATAATAATAAGCTGAAGAGGGGGAGGAGGAGGTTGAGGCAGCGGGTCTGCATGCTTTGACATTTGTTACTGAGAGGAAACAGAGGCAGCAGGAGGGGGAGGAGCAGGGGCTTGAAAACAGAAATCCAGGTGAACATGTACTCCCTGTATATTCTTCTCATGTCTTTCTCCTTTTCCCCTCTCTTCTCTTCTCTCCTTTTTCTCTATTCCAGCTCTCTCTTTTCTGGCTCTCTTGGAACATGCAGTGATAGAGCGGGAGAAAATGAGGATAGGATAGAGATAGAGAGAAGGCTGCGAGAGATAAATAGAATAACTGTGGGTTTTAGAGAGGACACACAAGAAAAGTGAAGGAAATGAAAGGATGGGGACTGAAACGTGGGAGGATGAGAGATGCTTCATAATGAATGGACAGTGTAAAAAAGGGGGGGAAACTGCACAAAGCTGCAGTCTGATCTGTGTGAAATAATGGAGAGAAGGAAAGAGGAGAGGGAGAAGAATATGACACTGACAGTGACAGTAACTGAGACATCTATCCCAGCCTCCTTATTCTTTCTAATGAGATCTTCCACAGTATCAGTGAGTGTGGATCACAGGCTTAAATGTGACACAAGCTAAACTGAATGTGTGCTTCATATATGTTAATTTGCTACATTAATGTATTGCATTAGAAGCTAACAAAAGTAAGTATGTTTGTTTCTTTTTCACAAACAAAGAGTTAGAAACAGGCTGTACATACAATCAGTTACAATTCATTATTACTTATTTTCATTCGTTATTAATAATCTCGGACTCTCTTCCACCGCGTGTCTTTTGTCCTGTCTTCCTCCCCTCACCCACAACCAGTCATAACAGGTGACTGTGCCTCCCTGAGTCTGGTTCTGCTGGAGGCTTCTTCCTGTTAAAAGGGAGTTTTTCCTTCCCACTGTTACCAAAATGCTTACTCATAGGGGGTCATCTGGTTGTTGGGGGTTTCGCTTTTTTCTCTGTATTTTTGCAGGGTCTTTAAAATTTAAAGCATCTTGAGGCAACTGTAGTTGTTATTTGGTGCTAACTAAAAATTTGAAAACACACTTGATATAGAAACCAGCTCTGCAAAGTGGAGCCAATTCAGAAGGGACTTTAATCTGTGTTCATTGTAGTACCCAGCAAGGGGAAAACTAATCTGCTTGTCGAAACGACCTCAGTTGAATTGGCAATCATGCTCTTAAGGAGAGTAAAATAGAAGATGAAAAAGAATATTATTTTGGGTTTGCTTACATCGTGATTAACAAGCCATGTGAGATTCACATTCATGTCATTCAGATTCACCCATCTGGTTTAAAATAAAACAACAACAAAAACCCACAAGACAAAATACTGTCTCTGTTTTAAGGCTTCAGAAATGGACTTCCAGTGGGTGGCGTCACTGTGGCTAAATCCATCTTTTATATACAGCTATGGTTCAGAATCAATGTCTTAAGCACTTCTCCACTTCCTTACACTGTACCTTAAATATAGAGCCATGAGACGTTATCTTAGCCCAGCGTTGCAAAAAGACTGCAGAAACAGCATACCTGTCTCAGTCCATATATAGTAAATCTGCCTACCAGCAGTTCTGGTTGTCTCCAGTGGTTTCCTGGCAACCAAGTCAAATGGTTTGGGATACCACGTAACTGCTACCCCCACAGTTTGTTTCAACTGTCAAATCTTTGTCGCATACCACACATCCCTCATTCTTTGCTCATTTCCTACCTATCAAAAAACCCTTAACCTCCTAAACAGCCACACATTTTCGGTTTTTACATTTTGTTTTGTTAAACAAAGCAGACATAATGATGAGCTTTAAAGTCACTAAGGCTACGTTCACACTGCAGGTCTTAATGCTCAATTCCAATTTTCTGTCTGCTTGTTCACACTACAAATAAAATGTGACAGCAAACGCGCTCTAGTGTGAACCCTCAAAGCCGCCCGCGTGCGCAAAAGAAGACGTCACACACAACGCGCTCTGTTTAGACCCAGACCAAACAGTATTGTTTGACTGATGCCCGTTAATATAAAGACTTGTTTCCCAATTTTGCTTTAAGTTATAACGTTATTTTGTTATTTACATATGGCCTAATAATTATCCTTATTGCTGTTTTAGAGGAGCGGTGCTTCAAAGGATAGTTGCAGATTTCTGTCAGAACCTGCAGATTATACAGTACAAATAAAATGTTCACGTTTCTCCAACGTTGTCTTCCAAACAGTTTCACTAACATCTACACTGGATGGCCAGGAAGCATTCGCGATGACATAAAAGACGGATTTAATGCGACATGACCATTTAAACAGCAGTCGCTTCTAAAACATCAGATATGTATCGGATTCAGCACGGCATACGAAAGTGACCCAGTTCGGTGCACACCATTGTTTTTCTTGTGACATTACCAATAAGTTTGATGTGTCACATGGCCCTCTTCCTATTGAAAAAACAAAAGTTGTATCCAAGATGGCCAACTTCTAAATGGCCACCATGGTCACCACCCATCTTGAGGAGTTTGCCCCCTCACATATACTAATGTGCCACAAACAGGACTGATTGGAATGATTTTTTTCCCGTACAGTGTGCCATGATGTATCAAGCCCTACGGTGGCCCCTAGAGACAAAGCATGTATAAACTCCAAAACACGTACAAATTCCAAATAGCACGCACAAACTCCTCAACACATACAAAATCCAAAACACATGCAAACTCCAAAACACATGCAAAATCCAAAACACGTACAAAATCCAAGACACGTACAAGCTCCAAAACACATACAAAATCCAAAACACGTACAAAATACAAAACACGTGCAAAATCCAAAACACGTGCAAAATCCAAAACACGTGCAAACTCCAAAACACGTACAAAATTCAAAACACATGCAAAATACAAAACACGTACAAAATCCAAAACACGTACAAAATCCAAAACACATGCAAAATCCAAAACACGTACAAAATCCAAAACACGTGCAAAATCCAAAACACGTACAAAATTCAAAACACATGCAAACTCCAAATCACAACGGAAGTGCTCCAGGACGCTAGGGGCAGTGTTGAGCTCGATTTGTAAAATAAACGGCAAGTTTGTTGCAAACACATGGGCTCTAGTCTCCGTTGCGCTTCCCAGGTTGCCTAGCAACTATGATACTAACAGCTGGAAACGTGTCATACAACTTTTTTTGACAGAAATGAAGGAGAACATATTTTTTTTCATTTGTTTGTTTGTTTCTACAAGAGCTTTGTGTGATTTGATAAGTATCTGAGGCTGAGACCACAGGACAGTAAAACATGATTTTTGGGCTTCATTTCTGTACTGAACAGTCATTTAAGATTAGCTAGTAAATAACAATTAGCTAATGTTGTTCATGAGACTAAAGTCATATCACTTTGGTAATGTAAATATAATATGGACAATATTATGGTTATTATATTAGTCATTATTAGGTATTACAGCAGTGAACATGAACTCTTTGTCAAATACTGAGCTTCAGTACAGATTCAAGTTGCAGTTATTTACATGTCTTACCACCTTAAATCTTCACTCAAAGACAAGTATATAGGAATGACTGCCAAATTTATTTGCCACTGAAGCCGAAGGATGGCATCTGAATAAAACCTCTCTTGACATGCCTAGATGACATTAAAGCTTGGTTGGCTCTAAACTTTTTAAATTTGAATGAAAAGAAAACAGATTTGTTGGTGTTTGGACCCAGTGGCCCCTGTGAGTCCTCTTCTTTTCATTTGGAACCCCTGGAGGTTTATTTTAAACCTGTTGTTACTGCCCTTGGTTTTAAGTTGGACCAGTCCATTTTTATCATTTAAGGCGACTGGCAAGAGTGAAATCGTTTCTTTCTAGGCAGCACTTTGAAACCGTGATCCATGCTTTTATTTCTTCCCCTGTGGACTACTGTAACGCACTTTATGTGGGGGTCAGTCAGTTGTTACTCTGACATCTGCAGCTGGTTCAAAATGTATATTGACAGTGCATATATAGGTGTATCATATATAAGAGACAAATGTTGTTCCTTCAGTATGTTGGCATTACTAAATTTGGCTCAAATGCTTACATACATGTGTAAAAAGAAAATGTACAAGCTGTGAGCTGTTTCAAATCAAATCACTTTTATTGTCACATCACATGTGCAGGTACATTGGTACAGCACATGTGAGTGAAATTCTTGTGTGCGAGCTTCACAAGCAACAGAGTTGTGCAAAATACAATAATGTAAACAAGCAAAATACAAGAATGGCTACATCTGAAACTAATAAATATATGTACAATATATAATAGTATATATATGTTTCTGATAAAATGAAGAGTAGACTGATGTATTAAATATTCCTTTATTGGGTGAGAAAATCAGACCATGTCATAACTGCTTTAAGTCATACAGAATAGATATCAGAGCTTTAAACAGGCTGACGTCTGCTAAATGGGTCAAACTGGGCAGAAAGTATACAAACACATAACATCCTTATAGAATATGATGTAACACTATAGATCAACTTACCTCAGAATATATAAAGCATATAAACAATTACAGCAATATGATGCAACAAACACAGCAGTGCTACTGATCCAAAATACTCAAAGCTTCATAGAACTGAAACAAACATTTATTTTTAGTTCCATTCTGCTGCTGATACAGACTTTAGGTTTCTGAACATTAAACTTGTTGCTGCCTTTCATAGTGCGTAACTTGAAGGCCCTGAGTACTTTCTCCCACACTGGAAACACTGGAATGATAAAATTATTTGAACATTACCTAATAAGACTGATTCAGGACAGACAATTAGTTATTTTAAACGTTTCTAGCAGTCCTTCACAAACAGGGAACAGTCTGTCTATTCTCTCCATCTGTCAGCTGCTGCTGGCTCTTCCTCCTCCTCTTCCTCACATACTGCTGAGATTGTCCTGGTGGATCATCAGGGGTGCAAAGCCTCACAGATGATGTAATGCAGTGGGTCCCTCAGTCTGTTCTCACTCTGGACACTTGCAGGTGTCACACATAGAAATCAAATGTGTGATAAGCTGCAGGATTCAAACACAAGTGTGACTTATAAATACATGTTCATACTTTTATTCCACAATCAGAGAGAAAGAAACAGAGAGAGAGTGCAGGACAGACAGACAGGTGACAGTCTCAGGTGTACACACTGCTACAAAACAGCACCAGAGAAGGAGGATTTAGTGTTTGTGTCATTACGAGTGCTAAACAAGAAGAGTTCCCAGATGGTACAGTGGACACATGTGTGACTCCTGTGATTAAAGCATCTTTCTTTCAGCTTAAGGAGTGAACCGTCAGCTGACTGACATGACTGACTTTAATTACGCATAAAATCATCACATTCTCTGTAAGATTAAAGTCAGCTATTGAACGGCGAATATTTTGAAGTGAAGGCTTTAAAACCAAGTTAGTACAAACGTCGCTAATGTCACATAACTTTCCCGACATGTTGCCAACAGTAATGTTTTAATGTTCTTCATTATAAAAACATTTGCGCATAAATAAGTGACATAATATTCAGTACTTACTTCTGGAAGTTTACTCTTCGTCCGCTCCGCTTCCGCCGTTTTTTTTCGGCAAAATTATCCAAACCACCGCCGCGCTATGAAGTCTGGGATATGTTGGGCCATGAAGGCTACACAGACCCATCCTTAAAATTCAGGGAAATTAAGGACGCATTTGAGGGCCGCATTTCGAGCAGCCTTTGAATTGGGACAGTCTTTGTCGTGTCGCTGTGACATAATCGGCCTTAAAATGCGGCCTTTAAGGCTGCAGACCCCAAATCCGGTCATTGGTACTTCCTAGCTTGTGTAGTTACTAGGTAACAAAAGCTCAACACTGCCCCTAGCGTCCTGGAGCACTTCCGTTGTGTTTTGGATTTTGCATGTGTTTTGGAGTTTGCGCGTGTTTTGGGGTTTGCACGTGTTTTGGATTTTTCACGTGTTTTGTATTTTGCACGCGTTTTGTATTTTGCATGTGTTTTGTATTTTGCACGTGTTTTGGATTTTGCACGTGTTTTGTATTTTGCACGCGTTTTGTATTTTGCATGTGTTTTGTATTTTGTACGTGTTTTGTATTTTGCATGTGTTTTGTATTTTGCACGTGTTTTGTATTTTGCATGTGTTTTGTATTTTGCATGTGTTTTGTATTTTGCACGTGTTTTGTATTTTGCACGTGTTTTGTATTTTGCACGTGTTTTGTATTTTGCACGTGTTTTGTATTTTGTACGTGTTTTGTATTTTGCATGTGTTTTGTATTTTGCACGTGTTTTGTATTTTGCATGTGTTTTGTATTTTGCATGTGTTTTGGAGTTTGCACGTGTTTTGGATTTTGTACGTGTTTTGGAGTTTGCACGTGTTTTGTATTTTGCATGTGTTTTGTATTTTGCATGTGTTTTGGAGTTTGCACGTGTTTTGGATTTTGTACGTGTTTTGGATTTTGCACGCGTTTTGTATTTTGTACGTGTTTTGTATTTTGCACGTGTTTTGTATTTTGTACGTGTTTTGTATTTTGCATGTGTTTTGTATTTTGTAAGTGTTTTGGAGTTTGCACGTGTTTTGTATTTTGCACGTGTTTTGTATATTGTACGTGTTTTGTATTTTGTACGTGTTTTGTATTTTGCATGTGTTTTGGATTTTGTACGTGTTTTGGAGTTTGCACGTGTTTTGGATTTTGTAAGTGCTTTGGAGTTTGCATGTGTTTTGTATTTTGTACGTGTTTTGTCTTTTGCATGTGTTTTTTATTTTGTAAGTGTTTTGGAGTTTGCACGTGTTTTGGATTTTGTAAGTGCTTTGGAGTTTGCACGTGTTTTGTATTTTGTACGTGTTTTGGATTTTGCATGTTTTTTGTATTTTGTACGTGTTTTGTCTTTTGCATGTGTTTTTTATTTTGTAAGTGTTTTGGAGCTTGCATGTGTTTTGGATTTTGCACGTGTTTTGGATTTTGTAAGTGTTTTGGAGTTTGTACGTGCTTTGTCTCTAGGGGCCACCGTACAAGCCAAACAAAATATAATACATTTAAAGTGGGTCAGATCATTTCAGTAATAAGTAATTCTTTTGTTCGTTTGTATACTGCAGTGACATGGTTACACCACCTAACATTCTTTCAGTCTGTCTACTTCTAAAATCTAAGATATAATGTCACCGCTCAATATGGCACTATGCACCTGTCCCCATACAGCGTTTTCCTCAACCTACAGGCAGACTCAGAGCCCATCCATCCTCATCTCTATGTCAGACAGCTCCCTCGCCATATGTCTCTGTGCTCTCTAACTTCTCATCTCAAAGCTCATTTATTTCCCCTCCTGTCAGCAAACCACCCTCTCCGCCCATTCTGGTGGCTCTGAGCTCACCCTCCACACCTCAACATAACCCGTCTCCAGCCCGCAGAACCCCTAGCTTTCACTTATTAAAGTGCATCAGGTGGAGTCAAGTAAAAGTTTATATCTATAGTACATTTTAACAACCTCAATTGATCAAAGTGTTGTACATGTTATACAAAACATACACTAGACATAACAGTTACTAAATTAACAATAAATATACCGTACAACTCATCCGGTAAAATAAAGTGAATAAGACTGCTTAGTCAAAGCCAGGGTATCCTTCTCAACTGGAACTGAAAGCAAACGGGAATAAGTAGGTTTTCAACTTTATTTAAAAAACAAAAAACAAAAACCTCTTTCACTCCCCTAAGGTTAAATATGACTTAAAGTTAGCATGTCAAAACCAATTCACTGTTTCGTTCTTTACCTTTTTTTAGGCTTTTGTGCAAAGTCTTTTTCTGCCCTGTGCCTTCACATGTTTTTAACACAGATTAGAGAAGCATCCATTAAAATATGAATTTGATGGTCCTCTCATTTAGCTTTCAGTAACAACACAAAGCATGTTTACCGATGTTCACGTGTTTCACAGTTAACAGCTTATTTTGGTAGTTAACTGGTCAGAAAGGCCCATAAAAAAACAAGGAGAGCATTTATATATTCAATTGAGTTCAATTCAATTCAGTTTTACTTATATAGATCCCAACAACAGTCGCCTCAGGGCGCTTTATATTGTAATTAAGAGACCCTATAGTAATACAAAGGAAATCCCAACAATCAAATGACCCCCAATGAGCAAGTAGTTGGTGACAGTGTGAAGGAAAAAACTCCTTTTTAACAGGAAGAAACCTTGGGCTGAACCAGGCACCTGGAGGTGTAACCAGCTGGGGCAGAGAGGAGGAAAATAGGATCAAAGACACAACAGGACAAATGACAGATACACTTCATGTTTTGAGTCTTCCAGGTTTAAACTAATATCAGCTTCCAGAAAACCATGTAAAGAACCAAAAACAAAACTGGACTGTTTATAGGCAGCATAATTCAGCTGCTGAAAGAAAGCCCAGAGAAACAAAGGAGCGGGGGAAAAAACTTCTCTTTTCTCTTCCTCTCGTAAAATGCCACAACCTTGTAATTAGATATGGCTGAGCAATCCATTAATGGTCTCTTAAAAGTTGCTCTCTACTATGCAGACTACACTGGCCGTGCACTTAATTAATTGGCAATTTAGCAGCAGTGTAGATATTAAAGATTTACTGTACAGTAGGTGTGAGTGTGTCATCAGGTGACTCACCCCTCAATGTAAACTGACCCCGATAAACAATCTTACCTATTTTAACTTGTCTTTTCTCATCTGCTAATGCTGTTACTATTTACTCCCTCTGCTGATAGTTATTACTGTTTTTAGTTAGCTTATATTATTTTCTAAGAGACATATCTATTTTCATGCATCCTTGCCAAAAGCTTTTGGCTGAATTTTCCCACATGGGACAGTGAAGGGTAAAGTGAGCTAGATCACAACTAAATTAATATGGGGGAGTATATTAATTAAGACAATGTTGTTCATTTGATATCAGTCAGATGACATCAGGCATTTAGAGGCACACAATACACAACTTACACTATGACAACCAGATGTTAACTATAAAGAGCGTGTATATTACTGAAGTGGATAACAGCTGTCCTGGCTAACAGCACTTTTTGGTTCATTTTAGAGATGACATGATACCACTTTTTTATGTCCGATACCGATACCGATATCATAAATTTGGATATCTGCCGATACCGATATGAATCCGATAGTGTTTTTTTAATCAATAAAACTGTTTTTTAATATCTTGCTGCATTTTGTATAAGTTCATACTCAAATTTAAAAAAAAATAACTCTAAAGATATTCTGTTATACCTGTATGCAAAAAAATACACTGCACCCAAAATATTTCATAATTCAGCAATACTGATCAGTCTAATAAACTTAAACCTACACCATCCTCCCTATTCTGGTATTTTAAAGAGTAATTAGCGTAAATATTAAGCAACCTAACTAACAGGGTTCCAACTCCCAGCAACAAAAAAAAAAAGGGAACCACCCCCCACGCTCCACCTCATGATGCTTAATCAACGTAATCAACCTTAATTTGATGCAGTGTGAAAAAAAATGCACAGAAATCAATTATTTTTCAAGAAATATTAAATAGATTCAACATCTTTCTTCTACAGAATTGCAGACTGCACAGTTGTTGCCTTCCCAAAGGAAACTTAATAGTTACTATATACAGTAATGGACTTCTATTCATTTTACATCAAATTAAAACTTTGGGTGTAAGATTCAGATAATTATTTAATACAAGCGAGAATAAGAAAGAAAAGTATGTATTTTTGCCCCCTTTTCCCTGTTAATGCCCTACCTGCCCCCTTGGCTAAACTTTGCTAGATCCGCCCCTGCACAGTTACCAGCCGTCAGCTACGTAGAAAAGGATCCTGGTGTAGAAAGTAATATTAAATAGATTCTAACAACAGCTTATCAAGGTTAAACGTGCTGCTGTTGTTTATCCGCTGGTTTCCTCTTTCTGGTGCAAAGTGGGTGATAAACAAACAAGAGAGACGGAGTCGCGACAGAAAAGCCGATCAGCTGATCATTGATCAGTTTCACGATTGAAGTAGCAGCACGAGAGGGAGGGAGACAGAAGAAGCAGTCGATCCATATATCGGTTGTTAAGCTTAACGTGGGAATGCTTTACAAACATTCAGAGATGAACTTACACACTTGCTTTACTTCTCTCTGGGATAACTTTGTCGGAGATGAAATGCCGGGTTGGTAGCAAGGCTCCAAATGCTCAACCAGACCACCGACAGGTCTTGCACGCCACAGCCGCTCTATCACGTGATGCATACTGCTCCGACGTGCTAAGGTTATGAGCCGAGTTACGCCATGTCACAAGTTTTGTGAGGTGCTTTCGTTATATTTAATGGATCGGATTACATTTTTTATTTCTCTGCGATATCCGATCCAGTAATTTAGGCCAGTATCGGACCGATACCGATATGTAATATCTGATCGGTCCATAGTTCATTTCATTATAAATTAAGGAACTGTGCAGATAAAATTCCATCCAGCACAGAAATTGATATCTGAATTCTGACTAAAGGAACAACATGCCAACTGATTAAAAAAAAAAAAAAAAAAAAAAAAACAGAATCTGAGTTTGTCATTGTTCCCTGTGTCTCCTCGGGATGTTGTTGTTGTAATCTCTCTCTCTTGCTCTCCTCTGCCAGGGTGGAACTCATTGCGGGTTCCAGCAAATAATCACGCACCTGCTTCTTGTTCTCCGGACACTCCAGCTACTACTTAAGGTGATGGCTCAGTGTTTCTCATCGCTGGATCGTTACGACACTTGTCGGTGTAACCCCATCTCTTTCTTGTGTATTCTCATTCCCGGTGTTTTTCCTGGCTTCCAGTCATGTTTTCTAGTCTATAGATCTTGCTGGACCCGTCCCCGTTTCCACCCCTGGAGTTGTGACTGTGAGCGTGAGTGTCTTTGTACAAGAACCATACAAGGACCATGTTAGGCAAATTCTCCAGCAGCTACTTGAGAATAAACTGTTCATTAAGGGGGAGAAGTGCAAATTCCATGTTGAGACTGTTCCTTTCCTGGGGTATATCATTGAGGAGGGGAACCTGAAACCGGACTCCGTCAAGGTTCAAGCTGTTGCTGAATTGGCCCGAGCCCACAGATAGCAGGCAGCTCCAACGTTTTCTCGGTTTCTTTAACTTTTATCGTAGATTCTTTTCGTGACTTTAATAAAATTGCTTTTCCTCTAACCCACGTAACCTCTCCTAAGATTTCTTTCCAGTGGGATTAGGATGCCCAAGCTGCCTTCACACTTCTCAAGGAGCACTTCGCCTCAGCTCCCAACTGGATCTGGGTCTCCAATTCAAGGTGGAAGTAGACACTTCCAACTCGGGGGTGGATGCCATGCTCTCCTAACAAAAGGATGGTGTAAGCTCCCTCCATGTGCCTTTTTCTCTCACCATTTGTCCCCTGTAGAACACAACTACGACATGGGAGATCAGCGTTGCTGGCAATAAAATTTGCCCTGGAGGACTCGAGAACCGGCTCAAGGGCACGGTCCAACCTTCATCTCATGGACGGATCACAAAAAGCTAGCGTACCTACAGTCTGCCAAACTGTTAAACCCCCGGGCAAGCCAGATGGACCCTGTTTTTGGCCCTGAAGAACACTCCTGGATTTTGCGGTCAGTGGTTCTGGACAAAACCAAGCTTTGAGAGTTCCACCCCTGCATCCTGGCAAGAATGATGGGTCGCCAGCAGGCTCCCATTTAAGTTCGGGGGGTACTGTCATGGTTCCCTGTGTCTCCCCAGGCATGTCTTTGCTGAGTGGTGTGTGTGGCCGAAGAAGAGTGTGCCCCCCCACCCCACCACCACCACCAAGTTTTCACTCACACTTTGTATATGGCACCTGGTGATTGTGTAAATAAACTGTTATTTTTTGCAACATCAACAGAGTTCTGCGCCTGAGTCCGGTCATTCATTGTGACAGAGTTTTAAACACATGCAAATCTAAAATAGGTACAAACCTATTCTTCTCCTTTCCACCATCACATTTGTATTCTTAGACTCTAATAAGAGTGGCTTAGCATGAATCACCGTTCAAAATAATCCTCATTTACCATAGATTGGGTGTTGGTGCAGCAATGCCATTCTTGCAATATCTCAAATAATCCATTTTAGATCCTCTCCCTTTAAGCCAGATTTCTTCTGACTGGCTGCCCTGGCAAACAGAAGGTCTGAACAGCAGGTTGATCATCCATCTGCACTTGCAGCTAGAGTTGTGTGCCTGAGATGAGCATTTTAAGGATGTTCCTCACCCTCCTTAACATCATGCAGAGCCAAGAGTAACAGGAAAAACTGTCTGAATTTGAGTCTTCACAGTAGTTGGAAGAATTAGCTTTTTACTCACAGGGATTAGTTACACATCCATCATTTTCTCTAAACTGAACACCCACATAAAGAACAGTATGTAGGCCTATATATATGGTAGAAAATAATAAAAATTGAATAACATTGTCGCTTTCAACGACTTAGTATATTAGTTTCTTCACCAGCTGAAACAGCATATCCTGATCATACACTTTGTTTTGTACATCCTGGTAAGTAATGAAGAATGAAAAGAAATATGAAAGAAATTTAGTACACAAGGGCAAGGCAGCACCATTAAAGCACTTCGTCTTGGGGCCACTATGGAAACTTCCCAGGTTATGATATTGTACGTGTGAACCCCAGCGCCTGCTGCCATTGTATTATACCAGACCTTATGCCGTGTGTGTGTGGGTTAGGGGAGTACTGTATCTCTGTGATCATAAGGGGTCTGTGAAGGCGAGGAAACAGAAGGCCGGTTATACAGCTACACACAGAGGAGAGCGTAAGACTGCCAAGCTGTGGGAAGACTGGGAGCCAAATGGATCACACACGTAATCGCACACAGAGAAACGCAGCATAGTGCAAACACACATATGCTGTGCTGAACGTATGTGCCAGAGTGGGGCAAAAGACAGAACCAAAGTATTGAATGACATAGGGTGTTGACACTGATGTCTTGGCTGCTGGTCTTGAGCTAATATCCAAATCTTCTGTGAACCACTCGGCTCACACACTCAGATCCGATTTCTTCAGTCTCACTTCGACTTGAAAAAGTACAAAGTATCAGAAGGCACGCTGAACAATAAGTGAGAGCACCACTCAATATTCACAAATTTCCATTTCACACTTTGCAGAGCAATATTATGCCTGATGCACACAGACACAAATCTGAATCAAATGCTAACAGCCATGAAATGAACAGAAAAGAGAAAGCTTTTCGCTTTCCCTCTCCCGTTGGCCCAATCAAATTTTTATCCAATAAAATCTTTAATGAGGTGAGTCACCAAGTCACTCCCTCTACATCACCTTGTGACAGCAGACATAAATTCGATTCGTCACACCACGTTTTCGCACAAACTGCTGAAATCATGTCGAATCGGCTGCGGCAGGGAAGCAAAGCTTTGAATTTTCCCCAATCACTGCTACAATTACAGCTCAAATTAGCCTGTCGGAGGTTGTTAACAATGAAATGTGGCATTAAAAAGTGCACATCTGTAAGCAAACAGATGGATGACACTGTGTCTTACTACCATCAGGCAAATGTCAGCCAATGACCAACATCTCTTTAAAGTTTGTTTTTAATTGCAAAAAGAAATATTTGTGATTAAAAACAAATTGATGATAATACAGAAAAAGCACAAAAAAAAGCTAATGTTAGGTATTAAACAAAATGGAAATTTAGCTTTTTCTCTACCTCAAATAAACAAATTGCTTAATATAGATGGCCAATCTATATACAATGGCCAGCAGGGGGCGACTCCACTGGTTAACAAGAGAGGTTCAATTGCATGGAAGGTTGTGAGAAAATTATGCTACTTTATGAATTCAGGACTTCAGCAAACATTTTCCTGATGAGCTCTTAGATTAAAATCTTCTTTAATAAAGTCTAATGTTTGCTTTGTAGCAAAGTGACCCATTCAGAGCAAAAAACAGACTCTAAATGGTATACGATAAACTTTAAGGTATAGCCCACTTCCAATCGATAAGTTGCTTCCTCGTGGACATCCAGTTCAGCAGTTAGTTTTGCTCGTAGATACGAAGGATGTACGGGCAAAACTAACTACGAAGGACTTGCCAATCAGTTTTTCTGTGAAGCGCATTTTGTTTTTTTGGGGGTTTTTTTGTTTTTTTTTTGGGGGGGGGGGGGGGGGGGGGGTTACAGTGCATAATGGATACATCTCACTAATCAAACTAACAAGCAGCAGCTGCAGCTTATCAGCTCTGCCAACCTTCTAAATGTTCAAAATATCAAAAAAAAAAACTGCACAGGTTGGTGTTAAAATATATTAAATATTCACTCACTCATCCCCACTTTTCCAAACCTATTTCTCTATCATTGAGCTAGAAACATTAGACTTTCATTGAATTAAACACCTTGTCCTGGATTTGAGCCCACAGCTTTTTGGATGAGGCTCATATCATCATCGCATGCCCCACAGAAGCCTCACTAGCTCACAGGGTTTCTCTCTACGCATCGCCATGGGAAATCTGGTGTGAAAACAAGACACACTTTATCACTGCGCTGTCTTCTTTATCTGCCTGTAGTGACAGAAGCGAAATAAACTTCTTTTAATCATTATGTTTATCGTAAAAGCTGTTTGGTAGAAGACAGTCCATTTCCTCGCCGTTTCCCTTGTTGCACTACAAAGGTTGACCCTAAATCACTTTCCACTTTCATCTCTCACTGTAACCTGCAATCTGTCCAGCACTGGACTATTCTCGTTGCACTCTCTTTCTCTTTTCATCACCATCAAAAGAAGGATGCAGAGTTACTCAGTCAGCAGGGGGATGGAGAGCCAGCAGAAAATAGAAAAATAAAAGTCGGAACGGCTGGGCTGAAAGGAAAGTGGGTTAAGAGGGACGTGATGGATGAGACAGCGAGCTTTCCTGACTCATGGCCTGCTTTTGCTGGTGACTAATGTGGCCAGTGACATCTTTCTCACTATCCCTCAGCCCCCACGCCCCTCTGTCTCATCCCACCTGGGACACTGGTAGTCTGCCTGGGGCGGAGTATCACATAGGATCTCACCCAGCTCAACATGTCAAATCACCAAGTTCCAACTTAGAATGCAAGGGCTTGTGTTGTGAGGTTTTCGAGGGCTGCAGTAGGTCTGTAGAGAGATAGCTAGGTTTAACCAAAGCACAGCTTTCTGTCTTATTTACAGCTAAACATTTTAAAGGGATGTGTGCAATGGAATGCATACAGATCCTCCAGGAAGACAGGATAAGAGTTACATGTTTATCTTATATATATATATATATATATATATATATATATATATATATAAATATAAATATACAGTGGGGCAAAAAAGTATTTAGTCAGCCACCGATTGTGCAAGTTCCCCCACCTAAAATGATGACAGAGGTTTGCACCAGAGGTACACTTCAACTGTGAGAGACAGAATGTGAAAAAAAAATCCATGAATTCACATGGTAGGATTTGTAAAGAATTTATTCGTAAATCAGGGTGGAAAATAAGTATTTGGTCACCTCAAACAAGGAAAATCTCTGGCTCTCACAGACCTGTAACGTCTTCTGTAAGAAGCTTTTCTGTCCCCCACTCGTTACCTGTATGAATGGCACCTGTTTGAACTCATCATCTGTATAAAAGACACCTGTCCACAGCCTCAAACAGTCAGACTCCAAACTCCGCCATGGCCAAGACCAAAGAGCTTCCTTTAATTTTTTTTTATTATTTTGTTGTTTTAGCAACATTAAATTTAAAAACTGTACTTTTGAGTTAAAATATATATTTATAATTTTAATAGATGACAAATTAAAAAGGCATGAACATTTTTTTGTAATGAAAAAATATCAAACCGTGACACCAAAGTATCGAACCGAACCGTGAATTTTGTGTATCGTTGCACCCCTTCTTTTTTTTTTTAGCTAGACCTAAATGTTATTCTTGTTTTGCTGATATAAATGATTTCTTAATAATAATAATAATGACTATTATTATATTTCAGGGATTTATTTTTATCTGCAGCTGAATCCATACTGTGTTTTTACAACATAACATGCAATCAATTATTATGTTTTATTATTATAAAATGACAATCCTAGGTTTCTTCTAAGGTTTATCACAGTTCGGGTTCCTCTTCTTTTTCTTCTAAATGTGTGTCAAGCAGCAGTGCTGAAACTAGCTCGTGACACAGAACATCACCACTTTGGTGGGGAAAGAACCTGAGTCAGTGTGAGGTTGAGAGATACTGGCTGGATACAGTCAAGCTCACCTCAATTCATGGCTTGGGCTCTGGAGCTAGCGTCCTGAAGAGAGGCCGAACTCTAATAAGAAGACCTTCAGTTCCCACATTCAGCTTTGACAGCATTCCGAGGGAGGCTGGGGACACTGAATCTGAATGGACCACGTTCAATGGCTCAGGAAGCTACACAGAGCTGGCCATCAGAGGTGATGAGAGCCATTAAACGGAATAAAGGGTCCTATCAAGGTTGGTTACCCTACAGGACTCCAAAGACAGCTGCCAGATACCAGCAGGCCAATCAAAGTGCAGCTCTGGTAGTAGCTAAAGCAAAAAGTCAGGTATGGGAGAAGTTTGGCCATAGAGCCAGACTGTCAGTTGGCCTTGAAGCGATTCTGTCAAATCATCACACAACTCGGGAGGCGGAAGCAATGCTCTGCCCACACAGTGTTAATAGTGCAAGTGGGATATTGCTGCTCACAGTAGAGCCAATTCTTCTACACACTGAAAGAAGCTAGTTGAGGTGGTTTGGGCACCTGACTAGGATGCTCCTAAGCACTTCTAGAGTGCGGTGTTTTAAGTATATACCACCAAAAGAAGGCCCTGGGTTAGACTCAGGAGATTATGTGGAGAGATTGCTGGAGAGATTATACTGTATCTCTCAACTGGCCTAGGAATACTCCATTGGCTAACCTGAAGGAGTGTGGCTGAGGAGACAGAGATCTGGGCTGCAGCTGCACAACCCAGTGCTTGATAAATAGCAGATAGCAGGTAGCTGGATGGATGGATAATTGGGCCAAAAAATGAATACACAGACACTAATGGATAGTAAAAGTTAGTGTTGGATTAAATACTCATTTGCAACAGTACTGTTACCGACACTGCCATCTTCGCTCCTCTAACTGACACACAACTGCCCATAACATCACTGCACACAGGCCAGAACACTGGTCTTTCAACCTGGACAATTCCCTCACTGTGTCATGAAAAATGTAAACTTCAAAAATATAGGTCAAAAACCCCCATCACATCCATATGGGCTGACCTCTTCTGGGCAAGGTTCAGTCCAAGTATGCAAAATAATCTTATATAACACCTTAGTGTCTCAGTGGTAAGTCCAGTTTGGAGTGGGAGGTGAGGCGCGAGTCAAGCCAAACAATAATCGTCAGCCAATCACAACCACCGCCATTGATGACACATACCAGTTGGCTAGTGAATTGTGCCCCACAGATGGCTGTCCACGAGTGCACACAGCGACATACGGTGCAACAATAACACACATATAAATAAGCACCCAGACACGCACACCGGAGCCTGTTCATTGCTATGATAAGTGTCTAGCTCTGCCTCTTGGTTGTTTTCATTTGATTTTCATTTCAAAGAGCACCAGAACCAGCAGCGGGCAGCTACAGATCTGAAGTGTGATCAGATGTGTCAGTGCATTTATGAGTGTGTGTGTGTTGCACTGCACTTTGCCTTTGCCCTTTCCAGCTATTGGTTTTTAGTAGTGTGTGTGTGTGTGTGTGTGTGTGTGTGTGTGTGTGTGTGTGTGTGTGTGTGTGTGTGTGTGTGTGTGTGTGTGTGTGTGTGTGAGCTGAGGCTCTTTGATGGAAGATGATATAGTGCACAAAAGTCAGGCTGGCCTTTGGAGCAGCTCATCTGATAATATGTGATGCTACTCTCCCCACCACTAAGACTCAAGACTATGCACAATCATACAATTGTGTTCACAACTTTACATAATATGATGGTAATTTGAGACTTTTATTCATTTCTTTCAACTTTTCTTTGTCCACAGTGAAATTATTGTACAGCAGACATGTTTACTGACTTAGTGGCTTATTTTGGATTTTCTCAAATCCATACAGTATACAAACGGACGTATTCAAACAGAAGTTTGCATACAGGCTCAAACATATACAT
The DNA here is from genome assembly GCF_963969265.1 of Rhamphochromis sp. 'chilingali'. Classification (NCBI taxonomy): domain Eukaryota; kingdom Metazoa; phylum Chordata; class Actinopteri; order Cichliformes; family Cichlidae; genus Rhamphochromis; species Rhamphochromis sp. 'chilingali'. The sequence goes on from NC_137944.1 coordinate 14,714,483, forward strand.
AAACTTACTCAAAATCTTTCATTAAATTGTGCTGGATGTTCTACAAGAACTACTCCAAGGTCATCAGTTTGAATAATGGTGTGTCAAAGTTATTCGGACGCGTCTCCACTTTGCCCAGGTCTGGCAAAAGACTCAAACTGTCACCCTCAGATGAGAGGAAATTTGTTGGGATGTTAAGGAACAACCCAGAAACCACCAAGACTAGAGCCTGCCATGAACCGAAAACTGTTGGAACGCCAGCATCACTGTCCACAGCGAAGCAAGGTTAACAACGCTGACTGAGAGGGTACTCATCATTTTATGGTCAGAAAAGAGAAAGATTGATGTTTCTGGCCACAATGACAAGAGATATGTTAGGAGGAATAAAGATGAGGCTGTACTAACTGTCAAGCATGGTAGCGGTAGCATCATGCTCTGGGGCTGTTTTGTTGATATTCATACACTGCACAAAGTGGATGGAATAATGAATAGTAATCAACGACTAGACGAAACTTGGAAAAAACTGTGCGTTCCAGCAGGACAATGAACCGAAACACACATCAAAACTGGTTTGTGACTGGATTAAACTTCTGGAATGGTCTTCCTAAAGTCTTAACCTCAATCCTACAGACTATGCTTGAAATCCAGGTCCATGTCACGGTTCTGGGTCGGTACGACCCAGCATTTTGAGTTTATTATGTTTTGATTTATTTTTGAATGATCGTTTTGTTACTCTTGTGCTTTGTTGATCATTATTATTATTATTATTGGAATTCTATGTGTCTGTTTATTCATGTTTTAGGAATTGTCCTTCGGTTGTGTCTGTATAGTATAGTTCAAGTTCCATGTGTCATTTTCTGTCTATCTCTCAGTGTCGTGTCTGCGTCCTTGTGTAGTGTTTTCTTGTTTCCTGTTTTATTGTGAAGGTCGGCGTCTCATGTGAGTGTGTTCAGTTTTGTCTCGTCTCGTTAATTACTCCCAGCTGTGTCCACCACCTGTGTGTAATCTCCCTGTGTTTCTCTGTGAGTATTTAAGTCGCGTCTCCTGTCATTGTAGTTGCTGGTCTGTCTGTGTATCCACCATGTCTCACTCGTGTGTTTTCCCTGCTGTCCGTCGTCATTCTCCGCTGCTCATCCTCCGCTGCTCATCCTCCTTCATGTTCATGTCCTGGTTTGTGTTCACTAGTTTAGTTGTTCTCAGTTTAGATAGCCTTCTGTTCCTTTTGCCGTTTGCCCATTTTTATTTTGTGTTTAATAAACCACCCTCACACCTTTACAACTGCCTGCGTTTGGATCCTCCTTTATTTGCGAGTGAGATGAGTTCATGGAAATCACTGTATGTAAACTTCTGAGCACAGCTATATATTTCATCCAAGTAAATATTTTACAATAAGAGGCTTTTGTTCCATCCCAGACTTGCAGCTCAAAAGCTGCTTGGAAAGCCACACCCAACCAAATCTGGAGTAAAACTGTGACACGAGCACATGAATACTTCATAAGCAGACATGTGAGCTAAATGGCAGCTTTTGAGGATATAAAATGGGATGAGTGATCCTTGGTCTCTCTTAAATCGGTACAGAATAGCAAATTTATGAAAACTGGCTTCTGTGAATGTGTGAGTTCAAATTAAATGGAAGTACAGGGCCACAGCTTTCCACAGCACAAGTTTCAGTCTTTTTAAGATTTTATTTACTCAGTTGCGTTTCATTGGATTATTCAAAGGATCGAGTCTGAGTCACGGTAGCATTTTAAGAGTTAAGCATGAGGATAATTATTCTCTTTCTCCTTGAAACAGGCCGAGAAGATACAGTCCTTTAGTGCCAGTTAATGCACTTACTCGCTCTCGCTTACTCATGCTTAATACTAACAATTACAAGTGTCACAAATATCAAACTGCCTTCATACTATTCCCTTCACACGATTGAGAGAAAGTCAAAGTACAGCTACTTTGAAACCAAAGACTCTTTATTTTAAAAGGCCTTAGAAGTGTTAGAGACAAAACCTTTTTCTTTCCATCACTGTCTCATGCTTCAGAAATATAATATCTTCAGTTTTAAAAATGTTTAAATATTTACTTTTGCTTGTTCTTTTTATAAGATCCTACATGGACTTGCTCCACCCTCACTGAGTGAGTTCACCATGTTTAAATCCAATATCAGTGGAAGAGTAATCAGATCCTCTACTAGAAGGGATTGTACAGTACCTTTGGTATCTCACTACCTCTGGCAAAGATACTGAGATGTGGAATGGTATTCCAGCTGTATTAAGAGAATGGACTTCCTTCAACACATTTAAAACTAATCTCAAACGATGGCTAAACAGGAATCAGATTTGCAATCACTAGTTTTATATTAATATGTGTTATTTTTAATGTTACATATTTTGGGTTTCATTGTAATATAACATTTTGTGCTGTAATTTCATGTATTTGTTGTCTGGACTAGATTGTTGTACACTGTCTGAGGGTTTGCTAAATTCCGTATTTATTGTTTTTGTCTGACCTGCCAGGTGCTACAGATGTAAATTTAGCCTGTTGGCTAACTCTGGCATATTTACATTGATATATGTTCATTAATATGCGCTGTCTCTTTTTATTCAAAAGAAGATCCTGAGTCACATGTTTCAGTTTCCTTCCACAGGTGGGGAGCACAGTCTGCGCTTCCATTCTGGTGTTTGCATCTCCCTTCATTTGTGTGCATACACGTTCATGCAGCCATCTGATACAACCTCACACCTCAGCGTGCACTTGGCACAGGCAAGGGGCAGGCATCTTAAAATATGCTCAGTTTCACTCACACTCCCTCCTTCCTCTCCATTCACTGTCACGTGCAGCATAAACAAACACCATAAGAAAGGGGCAGCAGTGCATAAACTGAATTATAGCGAGGCACCTTTATGCCTTTGACCTCATGCAGCCATCCACAGATCACCAGAAGGGCACAGCTGACCTATGACATGCCTGAACTTTCTCCCTACATGTCTAAATCAGCAGAGACAACTGGTTCCACATCTCTTAAGCAAACATCAGTGTAGACTAAGAATCATCAGAATCAGAATACTTTATTAGTAAAAGTGAAAGCAAGAAAATTGTGTCTATGAGTATTTAGGCCACAATGCTATATCCACCACAGCATCACTGTGCATCATATATACTGTCTCTTATGACCGTATTAATCTCTTTAAACACTTAACGAGATTAAAGTAAGAAAAGACATGAACCTGTAAGCTGTATCGTGGCAATTGCTTACTAACAAAGATGAGAGCATAACAGAGGAAACCAAGTATTTCCAGCTGATGTGCTGCAAATAATCTAATCCAGTCCACTACCTCCAAAATGCCTATAGCCTGTACACTGCAAGATTAAACACAGCTTAAGATATCTGCGCCATGCTCCTCTCATCTGCTCAGATATCAGTTGTATTATTCCGATCATCAGTCCATTGGTGCGATCATTGTCCTGCACGGACACTGAGCACCGCGAGCCGCGCAATTAAGAAGGAATCAGTGCACTTACCACTTACAGCAAGGAGCGGCGAAGGCAAGGTGCGGGGAGTCGGAAGTTGTCAAATTAATGTTTGCTTCTGTCGTTTTTGTAAGTATGTCATCGTTTGGGTTTTATTTTCGCTGTGCTGGTGTGAGGACGGCGGTTCGCAGGACGGCTTGTCGGCTCTGTGATGCTGGTCACACGGCATGCAAGGCGCGGCGAGAAACGCGCTGCTGTGGCGAAAGGGATAGGAGGGTGGGAAGGAGGGAGAGGAGAGATGGATTACAAGCAGGCCCAGCCGCTTGGAGAAGACAGGCAAACAGCGACTACGCGTGGACATGTGTGGAGAAAGCGTGGAGGGAACTGTAAATGTTTACCTGTGCAAAAGCGTCCACCTGTCCTCACATTTATCATTGTGATTCACCTTTGCCATTCTTCGTTTCGGCCTCAGGAGGAAACTGTTTTCAGGCTGGAGAAAGTTACATTTTACGTTTTATTAACTGCTTTGCACCAGCTTTTAGCCCAGTGGTTTTCAAAAAAACTATTTCTGGCATGACCCAGTTGTGAAATAAATTTTACAAAATTATAATTTTAGTTAAATAAAAAAGTAAACACAGCAACCTTTTATTAAATAATAATGCTAATGATAATAATGTAGCTGCATTTAAAAAAATATGTTACAGGAACTGCCTTTTTAAAAACCTTAATTAGGCACTATAAACAGCTAGCAGTAGTTGATATGCAGTTAGCATATAAACTAGCTTACCAAGCTAGATAGCAAAGAAAACAGGAAGAATAGAAGAATTGAATAGCCAATTTATAACGTTAATCGCATAAAGTAACAGCTGTATGTGTAAATAAGCAAACAGGGTTTTTGGGGGGGTTAGCTAAAAAGGTTATGTTGATGTTCTTGTCATAGTACTTTTTTTATTCCCCCAAAGTGAAATATTAATCATAGCTGGTGTGTTAAATCCATAAATTTAGGGTTTTCATGTAGCAAATTCACAATGGGGATGAGACTCACTCCAACAAGTCACAGTCCATGGCTGTGAAATAGTTAACACACATTATAATGTGTTAATTGGCGATTTTTAGATGTGTTGTCATTTTTGCAGAGAGCGGCAATAACTTTGCCACTCTTGCTGTTTTGTTAAGCTAATGGTCTCCTGGCTGCACAGCCTCATACTTAATGGACAAAAAAGAGAGTAAAAGAAATCTTCTAATGTTAATTTCAGCAAAACAACTAAAGGGTGTATGTGGCAAAATGTCAAACTCGTTTACTCTAAAGCGTTGTAATGAGTTATATATATTTACATGTGTCCTAGCTCCTAAAGTTATTTAATCCAACAAGTGTGAAGAAAACAGTTACTTTTCTTTTGCAGCCACTCATGGTGAACTTCAAGAATTGTTGAACTCTTTGGCGGTCGCTGCCTTTTGCAAGACTGAAATTATTCTCTGATCTAACTCAAACAGCTGCAAGCAATCGCAGGCTGGAATACGTACAGTAGGCCTATGCAAGTTGAGACTCTTGGCTTGGACACAGCATTTAAATTTTTCCATTTCTGTAATGTATAAAACTCAACAAGTATACTGGATGTTTGCTAGAGATGACTCATAACACATCACATTGTTACTGTCTGAGTTACCCAGTCTGTACAGCACCAGTACACTAGATTAATGTGAAATGAAATTTCAAAAAAAAAAAAAAAGCAGACATGATCTTTACTGGAAAGTATTTTGAATTTATATGAGATCTAATGAAATTGAAATGGCTATGCTTCCGTTTCCACTTAGTGAGTATGCAGCAGTGTCTGCACAGTTAAGATTGATGCTTTGAATTTATTTTCTATCCAGCCTTTTTGGATCTCCAGTTCAATATTTAAAACAAGACCAGCCTTAAATGCAGCATGTGCAGTATATTCTCTAAGCCAACGTTTCTTACTCTCAGTGTGTTAAGCGGAAGACACTAATCCTACTATGAAACCATAAACATCCTCAGCATGGAAACACAAGGCCAGACATGGACCTATAAAAATATATTTGCAGGTGAAATATGTGCCACCAAGGCCTCTTGCAAAAGGCCAGTCAGATAGGCATAAATCAGAGGCCTTGGATCAATGCCCTGTTTCCCATAGGCAAACTGCTGTGGCACAACACAATCAATTCTACCTCTGGATTCATAGCTCCAATTACTAAGCCTTGTTCTCTGCTACAACTATAAAAGGGGTGGTGTGTGTGTGTGTGTTGGAGGGGTCACCTGGAATCATACCCTATTTATAGTAGTTTTGGATTCAACTCAGTTCCTCTGAAATGTGCAGTGGGGCAACCGAAGCGTTTCTTTCTTTCCAGTGCTGACATCAGCTAATGCAGACACCACAGTGGCAATGGAAACAGCGTGCATTTAGTCACCCTATAATAAAGACAAAAATTGCTGATCTGGAAAAGTTAGCAGCAGGCAGAAGTCATAATTCAAAGGGCTGCTACACAGCCGGGGCATGCAGTCTAAAGGAGGGCATCAACCAGACAGACAGCTCCTGTTTCCCTCTTATCGATAGGTGTGTTAAATATATTAAAGCACCATATACTGTGTACATCTGGTTCGTGTTGCTGAAGTCAGGGCACAGTCAATTGGATTACAGTGCACGCTGTGTTGTTTAAGCAGTGATTTCACAGGAGGGTTGGGAAGGGAGGACTGAAGGAGCATATGGACTCAAGTCTTGACGCTGTATTTCCATCATTTTAAATCAGAATCAGAATCAGAATACTTTATTGATCCCTGGGGGAAATTATTTTTTGTTACAGTGCTCCATTTTAAACCAACATTAAGACAAGACAGACAATACGCTAACTAAGAATAGTACAATATATACATATACATACATACATACATACATACATACATAAGTCACTTATAAATAAATAGTTGGAAAAGAAACATGTGTAGCTGTAGCAGCAAACAGTGTGTTAAGTGGATGCGTTGTACAGGGAGATGGCCACAGGCAGGAATGATTTCCTGTGTCGTTCAGTGGTGCTTTTCGGTAATCTCAGTCTCTCACTGAACGAGCTCCTGTGACTGACCAGCATGTCATGGAGTGGGTGGGAGGTGTTATCCAACATTGTCTTTATCTTGGACAGCATCCGCCTCTCCGACACCACCTTGAGGGAGTCCAGCTCCATCCCCACAACATTGCTGGCCTTACGGATCAGTTTATTAAGTCTGTTGGCATCTGCGACCCTCAGCCTGCTCCCCCAGCATGCAACAGCATAGAGGATCGCACTGGCCACAACAGACTCATAGAAAATCCTCAGCATTTTCTGGCAGATGTTGAAGGACCTCAGTCGCCTCAAAAAATAGAGACGACTCTGGCCCTTCCTGTAAAGTGCTGTGGTGTTTTTAGCCCAGTCCAGTTTATTGTCAATGTGTACTCAAAGGTATTTATAGTCCTCCACAATGTCAACACTGACCCCCTGGATTGAAACAGGGGTCAAGTGTTTCCTGGTCTTCCTGAAGTCCACGATCAGTTCCTTGGTCTTTGCCACGTTGAGCTGCAGATGATTCTGCTCACACCACGTGACAAAGGAGTCGACCACAGCCCGGTACTCTGTCTCATCATCCCTGCTGATGCATCCAACCACCGCAGAGTCATCAGAAAACTTCTGAAGATGGCAGGTCTCTGTGCAGTGGCTTAAGTCTGTGGTGTAGAGGGTGAAGAGGAAGGGGGAGAGGACAGTCCCTGTATGTAGGGTCCCTCTTGGGGAATATTTAATGATCCATGGGAGGAAAGGAGGGTACGCATGTGTGTTAAGATTACGCACAACTGGTCAGACGAGCAATCCCACATCATCACTGAGGTGATGTATCTGAGAGTGAGTAAATGATACCAATGAAACCCCGTGCGTTTCTGTGTGTGTATTCAGGTATCCACAGACTCATCCCCTCACTCATGCATACCCTACGTAAACACAAGCAATGCTATCGATTTGATGCCGTAGCAAACCTGCTTATTTGGTGTGGGGTGGGGTAACAAACACTCACAAGCGCCCTTATTTATCAGTTAGATTGCTTTAAAAGTCACAGGACAGCAATACAAACACATTTCAGCGGCACGAGGGAGCAAGTGCCTTTTCATGAGAGCGTGTCTTTTTCAGTCGTTCATTAATCAGCTGAATTATTTATCATCTTCTAGCAGGGGGTGGGTGGGAGTTTACTGCTGAGGGACAGAGGAGCAGGAGAGAAAATGACTGTGTTGCACACTGTTGCTCACAGTTAATGTTCAGTATTTATAAGAACACAAAATTTGTATTAATTATATCTACAAGGCCTTTTTGACCTGGCTGTAAAACACGGACACACAAACGCAGGCAAACACGAAACCCAGCTTCACCTCCAACTGAAGCTACGCACTCCCCGTCAGCTGAAAATATGCTCGAGTCAGCAGAGGTAGAGCCCCCTCAGCAGAATGGTTTATTGCTGTCACATGGATCACTCTTGCTGTCCCACCATTTGCTCAGCACCTAATAAATACATTCTGAACAGCTTATTTATTCTCTGTCATTTGGAAGCTGCCTCACTTTGCTCTCTGTTAGCAGAAATCTGGTGTGAATAAATGTTTGTTTTTGGTTTCCAGGCCTTGATTTTGTTGTTTTATCACATTACATTGCAAGGGAAAAGTAGCCTGAAGTTAAAAAGTACTTCTAGGTTAAAACACAAGTACACTTAAATGCAGAAAAAATAACAATAATAATAAAGAAAAAAAAACCCTCATGGACAGCTTGTATTGTGACACCACCTTCTGACTGACACATGTAATTACAGCAAGAATTCCTATCCCATGAAACCTTAAATGAAATACATTTATTTACCTTTAGCCCAACACACAGATAATCTCAAATTTACTCCACATAAAGTTCAAGAAGCTGATTTGCTGAATTTTGCATGTTTGATCATTAAAAATTAAAATAAACCTTTAAAAGATTTTTTTCCCCATCAACTTTTCTTGCTGTACCCTTAGGTACTTAAAAGGGAAAAAAAAAATCAACAAATTAAAACCCATGCAACCTAAAATCGTTCAAAAATAGAACTTTTTATGACAAAAGATAGCTCGAAAGTACACAGCACACTTCCAAACTGAGTTTTCTCCACCTACACCGAGGAGAAGTGTGTGGATGTCAGCCACATCTTCAAAATTACTTGCACGGAAAAGGTTTAAAGCTTAAAGTTTACACAAAATTATAGTTTTTAGTTTAATAATCTACCCATATTCTCCACAGTATCACACCACTAGCAGGTTAGAAGGGGGGGGCTTCAGTGGAATCTGTCCCAGAGTGAATTTCTTAGCCTTGAACTGACTCAGTTCCTCTTCGGTCAGTTTACTCTCAGGGGAAAACAGACTATCTGACGCCCCTTCGGCAGACCCAGTTCCTGAAGTGGGCTGAGTGGCTGCTGCCCCAAATCCTCCACTTGTCTGCCCAAAAAGACTGCTGCTTCCTGTTGTCGCAGGGGCTCCAACCCTGAAACTGCTGCTTGCTCCAGTGGGGAAACTAAATCCAGAGGCAGATCCAAATCCTGACGCAGGTGCTGGTTTGTCCGTGGTGGTAGAGGCGAAGGAGAAACTTGAAGCTGAAGGTGTAGAGGAGGACGCAGTGCCGAACCCAGAGGGAGGCTGTGTGGGAGCTGCTAAGATGTCACCAAAACCTGTTGAAGATGACTGTGTGGCTGCAGAGCCAAATCCACTATTTGAAGCAGAAAAGCTGAAACCGCTGGCCTGGGCTGGTGCACCAAAATCTGCAGGAACAGAAGGACTTAGAGTTATCATGGAGTGATGGATAATTTTATAAAATACCTTTTATTATGAAATTCTGAAAACCTATACTTTGATTAATTTAGTGCTAAAATACTAAACTACATGCAGTCTCTGTAAAATCTGCTCAAGCATCATAACTCATTAGAAATGGGAAGTACCTTCAAAAAAGAAAGACAGTTTATGATTCAATGAAGAAATCGTTAATCTTTACCTTTGCTTCCAAAGCTGGAGATTGAGGATCCAAATCCAGTTGCTGTTGTCGAACCAAACCCACCTGAAGATCCCTGAGGTGCGGCACCATTTAATTCTGCAAGCTACAATGAAAACAAATGAAGTAAAAAAAGAAAAAAAAAAAAAAAACCACTGAATTAAAAGCCCCAAAACAGACAGGAGCAATGCTAGTGTCAAATCAGAACGTCAGCATTAAATCTAAACCAGGTGTTCGATACGTTCAAAGAGTAGAAGGAAACTTTATTAAACGAAAATGTATTCTGACATTTCCATTGCTGCACACTGCTGACATGCACACCTAATGGCAAAAATCTAAACACATCTTCTCAGTGCTGTTTGGTTTTCACGTCTCATTAGGGACCAGTTATGGACTCTGGAATTGTAACAAATGATCTAAAGTTGGGAAGCGATGTTTGTGAGGATCTGTGTGTCTTACCAGTGCCGCACGAGTGGCTGGATTCATAATCTTCAATTCCTGGACTCTGTTTTTCCACTGACTGAGCAGCTGATTGATGCCATTCATCTAAGCACAGACAAGAGGAATTTCTTATACTCTTAGAAATACTTAAACACATTTAACCTTTTGCCTTCCGATATTAAATTAGAGCTTGATTATAATAATCAAGCCCATGTAACAAAAAGACTTGGGGCCATGCTTCTATCCACGACGAAGATGTGATACCGCGGAAGCACTAGCTGGTAGTCGGGCCGTACGCGTGTCTTTGTGGATTATGTTCAACTGCACTAAGTCCGCTTGTAGTCGAAAAACAAACAGGCAAACATTTATTTCCACAGTTTTGAAATACAGTGACCCGTTTGAATGTTCCTGTACACTGCAAACACAGTAAGAAACTGTTTTTCTCCACAGCTAGTTAAAGCCCCCGTAGCTCCACACTGCCCGTCGCGAACGTTCCCCCCGTGCACAGTTACCGTGTGTTAAAGGAACAGTACGTAAAAATTAAATAAGGCAAGAAAATACAATTTAACTGTAAATCTTACGCTAAAGAAATTATAAAGTAAAAACTGAAATTCCCCATTATCTTACACTTATCCTTATCCAAAATGATTCAAATTATTAACAAATATACACTCTGTGCAATCTGAGTAAACTAAGAGATGATTAGACCTTTATCCTATACAAGATGAATACTGACCCAAAGCCAAACAGACATGACATTACTAAGGAACACTACACTTACGTAGCCCTGCAGATCTCCTGAAGGTCTTGTGGAGTAGTATTCCAGCCGGAGCTCTTCAGGGGAGAGGTCAGTGAAACCTGTAGTCAAAACATAGGAAACATGTTCAGGTCCAGTGTTTCAGTTTTTAAAAATATACATTTAAAATGAAAAATCTCATACACACCAGATACAAGTGTCTTGAAGCTATAATAACACGAGAATCCCCACTGGCCAGACTTCTCCCAAACATCCATGTCCATCTGAATAACTTCCCTGGATAACAAATATGACAATGATTTCCTTACGACTGATAAAAAAAATTTGTTTAAAAAAAAAAAAAAAAAGAACATTATGTTTTCTCATAAAGACTCACAGTTTTTTGTCGTCGTCTTCATCACCAACTGTTCCTCCCGCTGGCCTTCCTCCCCCCCTGCTTCCCCTGTCAAAGGTGCTGGGAGTATTAAGAGCTGAAAATCTGTTTTGACTTGAGAAACTAAAGTCGGAGCTCTTCACATTTTCTCTTCGCCCTCCACCACCACCACCACCTCCTCCTCCCCCTCCCCCACCTCCTCCATGACCCCAGTCGTCACTTCCGTGAGAAGAGAAGGATGAAGGCTGGATGTAGTTTCCTTTTTGCTGGGAAGGATTCACCCAGACTCTGTTTCCAAACCCTGGAATCAAAATACAAACCAGTGTCACAAAGCATTACAAATTGTGTAAAATACACTCCATAGTGCATCATCATTATTAACCAATTTTAATCCTTGTTTAAATCACTTTATTAGCTCTCTGGATAGCTTTATCCTCAACTTTCTGCTTTACTGAAAGCTGGTTGTCTGCTTTACATTCATTTATTTGATAACCACCATGAGGTCTCATGAAGTGGTAACATGAAATTAAATTGCTGTTGTTTAGCACACACCTGACCTTTGTAAAATATGTATTTGTTTCTAGTATAACTGCATTGGAAAAGAAACTACGACACAGTAACATTACCCATCCCTCCTATACTAAATGTGCATTCATGTGGCTTCAGAATAACAGGAAAACCTCTTCTGTGATGCCCATTCAAGTTTGGGAAAAATAAAAAAATAAAAAACCCATATGCCAAGTTGTTGACATACTTAAAACTTAACAGAGTTGATATTTTTGACTGGGCCCCGTGCTATGAAGTGAATTCAACATACTCAGGCTACCCTTCCATTTCTAAATAAGCTAGCATGACGGGGACACACCCCAGTAAGAAGTGAACCACAGTTGAAAATCCAGGGTTAACTCCATGGTTAAGTTACCTAGATAAGCACAATCTCAGCCCACTGTTCAAATACCCTACCCACGAAGCAAACTTAATTTGCCTACAATTCAGTGGAACAGTAAAGGAAGGCTAACAAAAGCTAGCTAAGAGAGCGAAAACATCACACGAAGAATGCTAAAGAAACTGAAAGTACGTTTAGATGAATGTTAACTTATCAAAGACGTTACCTCCACCTCCACTTCTGGGCTGTTGCTGACCAGAGGAGCGGTTGCTGTAGTTGTTGTTATATCCTCCACCACCTCCTCCTCCTCCTCCTCTGCTTCCTCCTCTTGGGTGCTCATTCCAACATTTTTCGCCGTAACGACAGCGGCCCTGAAGAAAGAAGTTGCACACAGGCATTTCCAAAAGGTGCTAAAGGCGTCTTTTAGAGCGCAAAAACACCACTTCCACTCGGCAATATTTTCTGGCCGTGTCTGAACTGCGGTCGCACGAGATTTACGTCACCACTCGTCCCACGTGGTCTTTTTTTTCGGGTGGGATTCTTTTTTTTTTTAAATTTCTTTACCAGATAATTTCTCTATCAGATATTTTTTAATTTTAACAAAAGTTATATAATAATATAAAATAATAATATTAATAACAAGAAATTAAATAATCATATTAAATTAAAAACACATTTTATTTCATTTTTTGTAATTTAACCTTTACCAAAGGAAAAACAAATCTGTATTTTTATTTTATTTTATTTGACCAAAATGTAAGGAGAAGAAACTACAGATACCTGAAAATTGTAGTAGTATTAGTATTTGTACTTGGTAAAGTATGGTAAAGTCCTTGGTAAATGTTGTTAAATAATGTCACAACTACTAATAACTCACTCAGCTACTAACTTATAAGATCTTATTAAACATGACTCAGCTAAAATAATCACTTCTAAAATGTAAATTACAGCTACAGCATGATGTGTAATAATGTTAAAGTTAAAAGTGATTTAATGTTTGTAAGACCTTAGAATATTTAATCATTATTAAATATTTGCACAAACTCTGACTAAAATCCAAGATACACCTTTCATCACGCCTTTGGGGTTTGGAATCTCAGAGTTGGAGAAACTTTTTGAACCTATGAAAAAAAGCACACTGAAGATGTCAAACACTTTCTTACCTACAGTTTGTAGCTGTCAGTAAATAGTAACCTTAAAAGCTATGGTGGAACTATAAGAAAGTTACGGTGCTTACTGTAATGTAAAAAAAATAAGTAAACACTAATTTAAGATAATTAGAAATGGTGTAAATAATCTGTATCGATACCTCACTGATACACAGCGACTACACCACACTCGTTCTTAATTTCCAAAAATGTAAATGTAAAAGATGATCATTTATAGTTTTCAATACAGAAATCCCCCAATGCACTACTTTCTCTAAACGTGTACAATAAAATGTAGCTTGCATCACATTTATTTTTCTATGGAGGACACAATTCACAGAAAATATAAAAGTTTTATTTTTGCTTTCCGTGTTATCAAAATGATATACTTTGATACAGACAACTACATGCAAAACACTTTCTTTGAAAGCCCAGTAATATAGTCTTTCTTAACAATAAATTAGAAAGTAAGTACCAGTAAGGTCATGAGAAAAGGAATGTCATAAAAACATATAGTTCATATATGAAAACACACGATCTTCTTAATAAAAGCTCTACTTTTTAAAAATGTCAATACTGTATTTTATAGTGTAGCTTGTTTTAACAAAGTCTGGTCTTCAAGAGAATATTAAAAATAAAGCTTTCTTTAAGTAAAAAAAAAAGTTTAATGCTATTTTGATTATTAAGATGAGCAGCAATACAATGCCGTACCATTTAAAATTAAAAATCCTTGCATGAATTGGCATGTAGCATGTTTTTCACCACATAGATATGGAAAGGCTAGTTGTTTTACATACCATAGGCATGGAACAAACTTCGATTTTTTTATGTTAATTGAAAAGCTTAAAATTGCAGAAGTGTAGAGCTGCCAGCCAGGCAAAAGAAAAACAGAGCTATATTACGTTATGACATGAAAAATCTAAAAATATACTTTTGTTGTTTGTTACATATATTTTAATGTTAGTACAATATCCTTTTTTACGTTTGAATAACATAATATCACGTTATTACAATATACATAATTATCACGTTTGTACAATATAATATTTATATTGTACGAACGTAAACGGTTTTTTGTTATAACGTGATAATTATGTTTATTGTAATAACATGATATTATGTTGTTCAAATGTGAAAGATATATTGTACAAACATATAAAGTATATTGTTAGATCAATAAACGTTTCACGTTATAATGTGATATAGCTCTATTTTTCTTTTCCCTGGGTGGCAGCTCAACGCTTCTGTATAAAATCATCAACATGTAAACATTTCTTGAGCTGAGAAATTTGAACTACCTTTAGCTTAATCGCCTTTCAAGTGATCCCTGGTTAGTAAATTTTCTAAACGATGAGATTTACTAAAAAATTTAAAAAAAACTGTGTACCAAAAACTAGCAGATAAGAACGTCTGGATTGAACTTGTAGGACAGATTACTGTAAGGCAGTTGTCTCGAACTCAAGTCCTCCAGGGCCGCTGTCCTGAAAAGTTTCCATGTGTCCCTGTTGCAACACACATGAATACATCATTAGCAAGACTCTATAGAAACAATTCAGCCATGTGATTCATGTTACAGTAGCTCATGAGTGAATGAACCTGGTTCAATAAAAGTACTTTTAGAAGTACATTTTTCCAAACACTTATACTTGAGTAGGGTTATGGGTTGCCACTTCAGCATGCAATCAAGTTCTATACTCTTGCTAATGACCTACTAATTTTATTCGGGTGTGTTGCAACAGGGACACATGTAAAAGTTTCAGGACACCAGCCCTCAAGGACTGGAGTTCGAGACCCCTGCTAAGGTGTCTAATCAAACTCTGTGAAAAGTAAGAAAATGAAACAATATATCATATCAGGGCTTCCCCACAATATATCAAATCCTCCTTCAATTAATCACTATCTATCAATATATATTTCTTTTTTTCAAAATACATGTTATACAATGTTTGTTTTAGATAATAAAAACATATTTCTGAAAAAAAAAATTTCCCCTGCTCTGTAATAAATCTAAAGCAATGTTTTAAAAGTAATAATGATAATAATATGAAAAAGTCTTGTAACAAACGATAGCAAGCTTACATGTAATAAGATTTTAAAATAAAAAAAGAAATGGTGCAAATACAATCAATAAAAAAGGAGAGGGAGTGCACACTCAGGCACTACAACTATTAAAGTGCATTGCAGAGCAAACACAATCCATGGATGCTGAGGAAGAGGACCACTGGTAGGACTCCTGCATTATCTCTGGTTTCCATCCACAGGAGGTCAGCGTCTCTTCTTAGCATCACACTGGCAGAGGAAAGTAACTGCTCTGCCAGCTGAAAGGCCTGGTTATCCTGCAGCAGGGCAGGAAGAGACTGAATGTTGAGAACATCGCTGCTCTTTAGCTTGCACACCTGGGGAGATAGGTAGGTGGATCAGTGGACAAGTTTTTTGTTGCAAAATGTTGGTTTACAGATTCAAATTCTACTTTCCTCAAAGAACTAAAATAAAGAAAGATGAAATGGTTTAATAAATACTATAAATTTATGTCATAACATTAGATATAGAGCTAAAACCTCATAATTGGTTGTAGTTAGCTTAGCATAGCTAGCCTGGTTAAAGCAGCCACCAGAAAGTCACAAGGAATTTTGGGGGGTAAAAAATACATAAAGTAGAAATATTATTATTAATTGAACTTTAGAAGGTCAGATAGGTGTGTATTTTGACACCTCTGGAACAGAGATAGGCTAGCTAGTTCCCCGTTTATACTAAGCTAAACAGGTGCTTGTCATGTTTAGAGATGTAAAATTTATTTTTAATACATAGTTTTCTTTTGTGTGTGAGTGTGTTCTACGTAAATATTGAATTATTGAAATAACTCAACCACCAATGTACTAATCATGGTACCAATCATTACCAACAATGTGTACTAAACTGAAACAAGTTAGCTAACCAGCATGTTGAAAGCCTGCAGAAAGTCAGGAGCGCTCTTGCTCAGAAGTTCCAGAGTTTCTTTGGGCAACTCTATAAAAACATTAAACAGAACACATGATGAGGTTAAACCCACTAAAAAAAAAAAAAAAATCTGCAGCACTGCTTTGTATGCTGAGCTTTTTTTTGTCTGTAACTTCCTCTTACCTTCCATGGCACTGACCAACAGGTGCGCTGCATTTAGGGTGCTTTCAGTGGGACTCTCTGCACTGGGCTGCTCTTCTTTTGGGGTCCCATTGTGTATTTCATTGCTACACAAATCTTCAAGCTGACATAGAAAAAGGGCTTCAGATTAGAAGGAAAAATAAACATTTTGGGATGCTGTGGTTACACATTTATTCACACAACCGCAAGACAGACTATTTTAGCCGACTGGCTAGTGGTCACCACGAAGATAAGATAAGATAAGATAAGATAAGATAAGATAAGATAAGATAACCTTTATTAGTCCCACACGTGGGAAATTTGTTTTGGTCTACAGGGCATTACCAGTTTCACTCACCACAAGCTGCAGATATGACAGAGCAGCACTGTCATTCAGAGTTTCTTGGAGCTTCTTGAATAAAGCCCATTGGGTCGGCTGGGGGAGCTTTGCCAGAGGAGAAAGGACTTTTTCCTGCGATTCTGCAACAAACCAGAAGATACTGTTTGTTTATTATCGATTATTATAACCATGTGACTGCTGTTCTTTCATATTGTCATAATCATTTTTTTAGGTATTACAGCTAGTTTTAGTGGCAGTGTTTACTACTGAGGAAAGTCAGCTCAGCTATAATGTTTGAGAATAAACCACAAAATGCAACGGCATAGGCAACGTTTCAGTGAGACGGATAAAATAACAGTTGTATTTGGGACAAAAAGGAACCTTCCTCGGTTTGCCATAAGTCTACTGTGTTTCATTTGTTATATTTTTTTCCATCAACAAGTAATTGTGTGAATGTATGAATGAAGGGACAAACCATTATGAAGTGCAATAAGGGGGGCTTTCTGTGGAACCTTCTGCTCGTTGCACTTTCCATCCACTGTGTCGAAGCAATCATCAGAAGGCCAGGACCTCGAGATGGAGTCTGACTCAAAGCCTCCAATTGCACCAGGTTGTAGACATATGTCTGAAAAATACAGAAAACATTATAAACACATGGGCAAACACATATCACACACAAATGTTATCTGATTATTGAGTGTGTAAACAGAAGAACTTACTGTTGCTATTCTATCCTCTAACCATGTTTGGCTATCTATCACTAACACTTCTATTCCCAACATTTTATTTTCCCTTTCAAAGCATCTAAGTCAAGAAGAATAACTGCTCTTTATAGTGCGGCTTCCATGTATGGGTGTAATATAGTGTGTCCTATCTGATACACACATACACACACACATAGCAGCAGCAAAATGGCTGGACAGGAGATGGTAAACTGAGATAAAACTAGAAAAATTTACATTTCCTGCGAAAATGCTGTGTGGATGCCTTAACGCTGAAGTTGTCTGCTGAAAAAGCTGAAAAAGTTGAAAACTTGCAAAAAGTTATATGGCGGTGAAGAAACTGAAAATTCTGCTGAAAACAGGTGAAGAAGCAGAAAATTTTTGCTGAAAAGTGGTGAAAAGCCAAAAATTCTACTGAAAGGGGTAAAGACGGAGAAATTTTTGCTGGCCCTCCTGGTCTCAAGGCGGCTACTCATCTCACTGAGCCAAACTTATTCTCACAAAGAAGAGGTGGAGAGCCTGACAAATCTGCTGAAATGAGCAGGAGCTGCTGAGAATTGTGCTGATAAGAGGTGAAAAGGCTGAAAACTTTGCAGAAGAGGTGAATAAGCAGAATTTGGGCTGAAAAGAGGTTAATGAGCAGAATTTCTGCTGAAAAAAGTTTTTTTCTGAAAACAGTAGAAAAAACTGAAAAATTTGCTGAAAAGGGGTGAAAAGGCTGAAATTTGTGTTGAAAAGAGTTAAAAAAGTTTAACTGTTAACTTAAAGAAATGTTACCATAAGCGGGATTTGAACCCGGGCCTCCCAGTCTGAGAACGGCATCTCATCTCACTGAGCTAAAACACAGGTCAACCTGGCGAGGAAAATCAGTGACCCCACTGACAATGTGGAAGAAATGGGCAAAAAATATTGCAAAAAATTTTTTCAATATCTCAAAAGTATAGAAGTTATGAGCACCAAAAGTCATAGGACCCATTAGCAGAAACAGCAGAATTTTTAAAAGTTTGAACAGTGAAAATTGGCTGAAAACTGAGGGAGTAGTTAAGTGCCAAAAAACGTACGGAAGCAACTAGATTATAGTGGAATAAAGAATAAAGAGAAACAGGAACTCAATAGTGTGGATGCCTTTGAGGCATCCACACAATAAAAGATTACCCTCTTCATAAGTAGATGGCAGCTACATGTGTTACTATAATTACAACAACACCTGACGAGCATGTACACCCTCATTAACCTCTCCTGTCTCTAACAGCAGTACAATACCTGTAAGCGAGCATTTCATCCGTGGCAGGGGAAATGGCCAGAGGACAAAAAGACTGATAAGACTGTTGATTGAATACAACCTGCATCATTGCTTCATTGTTGTAAATACTACCGCTGCCATCTTGGAGGCTGCTGTAGGATAGTTGTCGGAAGCTCACCTGGGCATTCCAGGCAATATAAGCTAGCCCCAAGAGGAAACTAAAAAAATGAAGCCAACATGGAGTCCCAGTTTCTAAAGTTGCACTTGAGGCTAGTTCCAAACATGAGTCAATCCCTATAGACTGCCATTATAATCACACAAATATCAGCAGGGTAACTTCAGGCCATTGAAGCAAACACCTATGTGTGTTTAATCAAAGCAGAGACCGTAGAAAAGCTATGATATCCATTTAAAACCTTTGCCACACACAGCAGCAGTTTTTCAGTGATTTGGTTGTATGCTTGGTAAGTGAGATCACACCAGAATGTTAAAGTGATATTGTCATTCTCACATTCATAACCACACATGTGGTTTACCACACACACTCTCACTCACACACACTCACAGTATTGTCCGTCTTTTTTAACCTCCAGTTCCAGGATGCTGTACGCGATGACTGTACCAGAGGGGATCTCCACAGAAACATCGCTGTCTATCTCAATGCTGTTGCTGTCCTTCACACACACCTGGGAGCACACATATACAGGGAGTGCAGAATTATTAGGCAAGTTGTATTTTTGAGGAATAATGTTATTATTGAACAACAACCATGTTCTCAATGAACCCAAAAAACTCATTAATATCAAAGCTGAATGTTTTTGGAAGTAGTTTTTAGTTTGTTTTTAGTTTTAGCTATTTTAGGGGGATATCTGTGTGTGCAGGTGACTATTACTGTGCATAATTATTAGGCAACTTAACAAAAAACAAATATATACCCATCCATCCATCCATTCGCTTCCGCTTATCCTTTTCAGGGTCGCGGGGGGCGCTGGAGCCTATCCCAGCTGTCATAGGGCGAAAGGCGGGGTACACCCTGGACAGGTCGCCAGTCTGTTGCAGGGCTCAAATATATACCCATTTCAATTATTTATTTTTACCAGTGAAACCAATATAACATCTCCACATTCACAAATATACATTTCTTTTTCTTTTTTTTTTCTTTTTTTTTTCTTTTTTTTTTTAAAGAATCACGGTGTTGCAATGGCCCAGTCAAAGTCCGGACCTTAACCGGATTGAAATGCTGTGGTGGGACTTCAAAAGAGCTGTGCAAAATGAAATGAAGCAATGTTGTAGGCCAGAATTCCTTCACAGAAACATGAGCAACTGGTAACGTGTCTCACGGTGTTGTGGAGACAACTTGATAACTTGTGATATACAAGCTATTAAATCATGCAAAATATGCAGTTTTTTACAGACAAGAAGGAGAACAAGAAAAACAATGGTCTACTATCTGTAAGAGGTTATATAATTCCTTTAAATATTTAATATTTTAGACATAAATTTCCAAAAGCAATTATTATTTTACAATAAGAGGAAGAAGTGAAGCAATGCAAGGCAGTGATACTGACTAAACTCCAGTTGCTTCTCCTGAACACAGATTACGAGATATTTGTCGAGTTATGACATTAATGTTTGCACAGCATTTACCACTCAGAGGGCAATATACATTTCTGACATTCAAAAACAAAACAAAAACAAATCAGCGACCAATATAGCCACCTTGCTTTGCAAGGACACTCAAAAGCCTGCCATCCATGGATTCTGTCAGTGTTTTGATCTGTTCACCATCAACATTGCGTGCAGCAGCAACCACAGCCTCCCAGACACTGTTCAGAGAGGTGTACTGTTTTCCCTCCTTGTAAATCTCACATTTGATGATGGACCACAGGTTCTCAATGGGGTTCAGATCAGGTGAACAAGGTGGCCATGTCATTAGTTTTTCTTCTTTTATACCCTTTCTTGCCAGCCACGCTGTGGAGTACTTGGACGCGTGTGATGGAGCATTGTCCTGCATGAAAATCATGTTTTTCTTGAAGGATGCAGACTTCTTCCTGTACCACTGCTTGAAGAAGGTGTCTTCCAGAAACTGGCAGTAGGACTGGGAATTGAGCTTGACTCCATCCTCAACCCGAGAAGGCCCCACAAGCTCATCTTTGATGATACCAGCCCAAACCAGTACTCCACCTCCACCTTGCTGGCGTCTGAGTCGGACTGGAGCTCTCTGCCCTTTACCAATCCAGCCACGGGCCCATCCATCTGGCCCATCAAGACTCACTCTCATTTCATCAGTCCATAAAACCTTAGAAAAATCAGTCTTGAGATATTTCATGGCCCAGTCTTGACGTTTCAGCTTGTGTGTCTTGTTCAGTGGTGGTCGTCTTTCAGCCTTTCTTACCTTGGCCATGTCTCTGAGTATTGCACACCTTGTGCTTTTGGGCACTCCAGTGATGTTGCAGCTCTGAAATATGGCCAAACTGGTGGCAAGTGGCATCTTGGCAGCTGCACGCTTGACTTTTCTCAGTTCATGGGCAGTTATTTTGCGCCTTGGATTTTCCACACGCTTCTTGCGACCCTGTTGACTATTTTGAATGAAACGCTTGATTGTTCGATTATCACGCTTCAGAAGCTTTGCAATTTTGAGACTGCTGCATCCCTCTGCAAGATATCTCACTATTTTTGACTTTTCTGAGCCTGTCAAGTCCTTCTTTTGACCCATTTTGCCAAAGGAAAGGGAGTTGCCTAATAATTATGCACACCTGATATAGGGTGTTGATGTCATTAGACCACACCCCTTCTCATTACAGAGATGCACATCACCTAATATGCTTAATTGGTAGTAGGCTTTCGAGCCTATACAGCTTGGAGTAAGACAACATGCATGAAGAGGATGATGTGGACAAAATACTCATTTGCCTAATAATTCTGCACTCCCTGTACACACACATATAGGATTGATTAGAGGAAGGCTGACTGATTTCTTTTTTTCTTATATTTTGGGGGGTGCATAAACAGAATTTCACAAATTTATGGCGATCAAACTACAAAATAAGACATATGCTGATAATAATTTACCTGATAGAATTATTGAAAACTCTCATGGCATCATGACTAAAAAAGCTTTTAAGAGGCCTACCTTAACCGAACTCCCCAGCATGCCAACCAGCCCGAGCACCCCTTGAAAGGTGCACTCTTCCACTTTTGTCTGGGTGATGGAACAGGGGCTGGTGGTGAAGATCCTCTCCTTCACTAGCCCCACCACCTCAGCCCGCTTCTCTATCTGCCTCACCAGCACGTGCTGCATGTCCACCGACCTGATATGAAGAGAAGCTGGTGTTAATGGTTTGAGACAGACTGATTGACAAATGGAAAATGACACCACGCCGCTGTGGTCTGAGGTGTTTAGCATGTGATGCCTGAAGTCCACATTTATAAGGAGTTCATTACATCACCATTGATGACCTCATCTCCTTAATCTTTGATTACAACCTGTATATGTGAAAGCAGTTTTTAAAAATAAAATAAAAAGCTTTTAAAATATTACATCATACCTGTTGTCCGAGTCAAGTAATAGCTTCTTCACATTCACCTCCTCTTTCTTCAGCTGGCCAAAACATGACTGGAGCTTGGTAGTGCCACGCCCCTCCAGTCTGATACTTGCAGAGCCGGCTTCGGGGCCCAGATCACTAGCAAGTTTAGCTCCATATGTCCCCTTGTAGGTCAAGAATTCTGACTCTGACACTCCTGCAAAAACACAAGGTGTTACCCCGATATCAGCTTTGTTGAAATGTGTCTGGGAACTCACATGCACGACATTTTTCCTGTAACAACTTAAGTTTGAATCTGCACACCTACCCGGGATGAGCTCCTTGTCACCCAGCAACAAGTCGCCGAGAGTGAAATCTGTTGGTTGGTACCTGGGTCTCTGCCAAAACCAGCGCTTGCGTTTGATCACGAGGGCCATGGGAACCAGTTTGTGAGAGTCATTTACTCGAGAGACGTGGATGAGAAGTCCTTCGGGGTCAATCTCACGGACGAAGTTGGCAGTGGCCTTGGAAAACATGACTCCAGAAGATGAGCACCACAGACAGCTGGAAGAGAAAGAAATTAAAGGTTTCAGCTTGGGCTTAATTTCTCTCCAACAGCAACCCTAATGTGTTTTATTTAAATATCTAAACAACTGTAGGTGATTTCCAGTTGGTATTCTCTCCAGCTCTCTACCCTTGATTGTTTATGAGTGACTGAGAGGCCTGTGTGTGTGTGTGTGTGTGTGTGGGGGGGGGGGGTTAACCCCCAAATAGCAAGAAATCAGTGACTCATCGGACATAGAGGAAGTCCCCTGGATGTTAGGATACAACTTTAACAACAAAAACATGAGTGCACACAGACACCAAGGTCCACTAATACTGCAGTCTCAGTTTTCATTGTTTAAATATTCACAATATTTGGATGTACAATAAAGAGGGGAGGGGAGTTTGGAGGAGAAGGCTGCGCAGCATTAGATGGTAGAGGAATGTTACATAAAAGAAGATGATGGAGCTCAGGCTTTTGAAAACTATCCTCATGAATAAAATGTAAGAATGTTCAACTTCGCCGTTGAAGATTAAGGCAAACTAACCATGACTTGACATAGATTCACTGTGTTGAGTCACTTGGGTTAAATTATTAAGCAGCTGCCGTAATGTCACCTGGGACTGTCCTTTAACCCCAAACTCGCACTGTAAAAGCTCACATTCTGAATATTTCATGTTTCTTTTGTTTAGTGTGTTCTGAACCAAGGAAACAAGGGGCATAAAAGGAATAACTGTCACATGCAGTAGATAGATAGATAGATAGATAGATAGATAGATAGATAGATAGATAGATAGATAGATAGATAGATAGATAGATAGATAGATAGATAGATAGATAGATAGATAGATAGATAGATAGATAGATAGATAGATAGATAGATTTTCTATAGTAATGTAATGTGTCGATGAGCATAACCAGACGCTTTAGGTTGCTAAAGTTGGACTCTGACAGTCCTGTTTTCGGCTCAGGCTCCACGACCACCCCCATACACACGTGTGCCAGCCCATTTCCCGGTGTTGTGCCAAAAAGTGATTGTCTGCCAAAAACTGATTTCCGGTATTTGCCAAAAAGCGATTGCTCATATTTAAAGTGCTATAAGTAACTTGTTGGGCTATAATATGTTAAACATATGTCAAATGCATCCCTTATGGATGACATAAAGTCATCTTGAGCCACAAACAACATTCGTGTAACAAGATACAAGCCGCAATCAGTTTTTGGCAGCGACTTTTATATAACCTTTATTTATGCAGTAAAAAAAATCTCATTAACATTAAAAATGTATTTTGTAAGAGTAAGTTGCCCAACAGGACAGCAGAAACGGCAGCAAATATTACAATAGTTCTGTAAAAATATTTTAAGTGGGGATAAAGGACCGGATTGGTTATAATGTAAGTACAAGTTGTAAAGATACTTAAAAAACAGATAATTTTTTAATTCTTTATGTAACCCCTTTGTATCCCCTGTTCACTGAAGTCTATTTACGAACATACGTAAAGATATTACACATAAAAAATACACAGAAACACTGGAAATCAGTTTTTGGCAGACAATCACTTTTTGGCACAACACCTCCGGCAGCCCACTTTTTCCAGTTCAAGCTTTCAAGCTACAGTAGCTGGGGCCGCGCACGAGCTGGCGTAATGAGTGAGGTCAATTGCGCACGAGCCTCAAGACGCATGACTTGGATGAATTTAAAGGGAGCCGGAGACTCAAAAATACTTTGACCGCAAAATAACAACACAGGTTGGGACAGTGAAACCATTCTTAGTCTCGTCATCGCACAGAAACACAGACTGACACGCAGTAGCCAATAAATAAAGTTTTTACCTTTCTCAGAGTTGACAGTCAGTAACGAAATGTGACCGATGATGACGTAAAAAATAAAATCCAAAAGTAGTCCTTTGGCTTTCTAAGTGAAAGTTCACACACAGCTATTTGAGCAAATGACGAAACTGTGAAGCAAATCCCCGAAAGACAGCACTGTCCGGGAGAAGCTACAGGCGAGTGCTGAGAGGACTGTATAGCCAACCCTAACCCTAACAGAAGACCGCCTCCTGGAGTTAATTCTGATCATATGAGCACACTGGGACGTGTATCTGTGTGTGTATCTGTGTGTGTATCTGTGTGTCCGTTTCGGGACATGAGCAGATTTGCCTGTTTGAACTTATTAATATTATTCATTCATATGTGATGAGTAATCTTTAAAACGGATGTCTTTTTCAGCAAAAGTTCATTCAGCAGCCAAACCACATCTTGCCTCACAACACAACCATTGAGGTGGTCAAGCAATTTTAAGTCTTTATTTATTTATTTAAAATGAGCTAGAACATTAAGCTCAAAAAGATAATTTAAAAAAATAATAAATGAACTCATATTTAAAGGATACGAGAAAGTTTCGTGTATTTAGTCTCTGTGTTTTCATTCAGGTCGTCTGTTTTCCTCCCTCTAAGTAACTTCAGGTTTAAAGTCTTTCATGAGTCTGTTCAGGTCATGTTCATTTTTCGTGTTTTCTCTTCATAGTTCCTCGCATGTACCTCTTCAGAATCATGTTCACTTTTGTCATAGTCATCACAGTTTATGTTTTCCCAGTTTAGGTTTTAGTTTTAGTTCTCACCCCCTGTTCACCTTGCTTTGTTTTTGTATTCATGTTTTTTCAGCCTAATAAACGGCTCGCCTTTTGTTTAAAGTCAGTTCTGTCTCCTTTTGGGTGTGCATTTGGGCCCTCCATCTCACTCCAACACAGTCTACTTCCGCGGACCGTGACATATGGTACTATAACAGGCTCTGTGATCAGGAGGTTTAAAGTTCATAAAAGTAATTTTCATGTTCATTAGTGAAAATGTAGATGCATGAAAGTAGTTTAACCTTTAGTGCCTCTACAATTTCTTAATAATATTGGGAGAAATTATTTTTTAAAAAAGAAGAAGAAACCACAGGGAGGAAAAACAGCTTAGTAAAAAACAGGAGGTGAAACACAAATATACCTGTTCACAAAAAGATGATGGTGATTGTTTTTGATTCATATTTAAAAATCATCAATGGTGATTTTTTAAATTTTGGATATTTGTTTATAAACAGAACATTAAAAAAAGCATAAAGAAAAAGAAAATATGTTCTGGTGCTAAATTTATGATACTGAACTCATCTGTGAAATCTTCCTTTAATTGTAGATGTTATGAAATTTCATATTTTACAGTGGAAAGTTTTAAACAACAGACATCATTGTAATATTACATGCATTATTTTTGTATTGCAAATGTTCTGAAATTATCTATTTGATTATGGAGTGACGATGTAATTGGATTTTTGCCACCGACTTTGATTACAAATATTACTAAATGTAAGTTAGGTCCTGACTGTAAAAACCAACACATTTTCAAATGGCAAACGGCACAACAGTCTGGTCTGCCATTTTTACTATTTAAATTCTGTCTTTTACATCTTAAGTTTCAGTTCCTTTAAGAGTTCAGGGTTGGGTCATTCTGACCTCCAGCGATCCCTTTAGTTGGCACAGGAGTGTAACTAATAAAGGTCCTCTTTTCTCTAAGTCAGAATAACTGATGATTGAGGCAACAGGATGCCTGCTTGTCACCATGTCCCACTTCTTTTTTCACACATTTTCATTTTTCTTCCAAGTGTCCAAGAAAGTAAGATTAATAACCTGACTTTGCCTCCATTAACAGTACTCGCAGCACGCATTGACTATACTGCACAGAAATCAGAATATATTTGATCAATCTGAGACTATTAAAGCAAACTGCAATGACGCACACATGGACACACTATTTTTTATTAGGTACACCTTTCCAGTACCAGGTTGGACCTCATTTAGCCTTAAGAGCTGCTTTCATTCTCTGGTAGTACGGATTCAACAAGCTGCTGGAAACATTCCTCAGAGATTTTGGCCCATATTGACATAACAGCATCACACAGTTGCTGCACAGGTGCTCTGTTGGATTGGGATCTGATAACTGTGGAGGTCATTTGAGTAGAGTGAATTCATTCCAGTATTTAAGGAACCAGTTTGAGATCATTTGAGCTTTGTGACATACAACGTTATCCTGCTGAAAGCAGCTATGAGAAGAAGGGTATACTGGGGTCATAAAGGGATGGACATGGTCTACAACAAAACTCAAGTAGGCTGCGTTTAAACAATGCTCAGTTGGTACACTAAGACCAGCCTGAATCATTCATATTGGCAAGATTGAACCATGCTTTTCTGTTGTTTAAACAAAAGTCTGACCCTACCATCTGCATGCCAAACCAGGCTCATCAGACCAGGCAATGTTTTTCAAATCTTCTGTTTTTAATGAGCATTTGCGAATCGTAGCTTCGGTTTCCTGTTCTTAGTTGACATGAGTGTGACCCGGGGTGGTCTTCTGCTGACACTTTGTGCATTCAGAGATGCTCTTCTGCATGCCTTGGTTGTAACAACTGGTTATTTGAGGTACTGTTGCCTTTAATCTGCTGGAAGCAACCAGGCTCAGACCTTTCTGATGTCTGGCATCAAGAAGGCGTTTTCACCCAGAGCTGCTTCTAAGTGGATATTTGAATGGAAAGAGTTGCTGGCAAGTGATTGGCTGATTAGATATTTGCATAAAGGAGCAGTTGAACAGGTGAATCTTCTAATGTGGCTGAGAGTGTAGTCTTTAATTTGTTAGTGCGTTATCGCAGTGGGAATCTGCTACTGGTCCAGATTCCCACTGCAGTAATTAATATTATGCATCAATGTGTTCTTTGAGTATACCTTTATAATCTGAGCCAATACATCATTTATGTGATTTTTACCAAATATATTTCTGTGCAGGCATTACTCACAGAAATGTTTCAGGTATTTAAGCACAAAAGGAGGTTTATGGTCCCGTGAAATAAAGATATTCTCTTTCTGATTGACAGGCATTCCTTTGAGAAGATCTTGAGAACTAAGAGCAAGTAAAAGTGGAGGTTTTTGGAAAACAGGAGGACATCTGGAGAATATTAAAGTTAGGAAAACTGATAGTAGGAACAAGAAGCATTTTGCAAATAAGAACTGACTATGTGGGAAAGTCATCAGATCTAATGTGAGCTGGGATTCAATGGAAGCTCGCACAACTCTGCAAATGACACGCAGGTCTACATAATGGATGGACAGTGTTTTAAGATAAGATAAGATAAGATAACCTTTATTAGTCCCACACGTGGGAAACTGTTTTGTCACAGCAGGAAGTGGACAGTGCAAAAGTTATATAGCAAAAATTAGAATACAATAAGAATAAAATACTGTACCCAACTGTACAGAATAGAATAAAATAAAATACTATATACAGTAGAATAAATAGAATAAAATATACAACAGGATAAAAATAGAATACAAATGCTTTATACAACTGAGTAAAAATACAACTTTGTCAGAAAAAGAGTGTTGCACTTAGTGTTATTGCACATGTGTGGATGTGTGTGTTTGATCAGTTGGAGTCTTTGCTGTGGAGTCTGACAGCAGTGGGGAGGAAAGAGCTGCGAAATCTCTCCGTCCCACACCGTGGGTGCCGCAGCCTGCCACTGAAGGAGCTGCTCAGTGCTGTCACAGTCTCCTGCATGAGGTGGGAGATGTTGTCCATCAGGGATGACAGCTTAGCCGCCGTTCTCCTGTCACTCACCACCTCCACTGGGTCCAGAAGGCATCCTAGAACAGAGCTGGCCCTTCTAATCAGCCTGTTCAGTCTCTTCCTGTCCCCAGCAGAGCTGTTGCCACCCCAGCAGACCACACCGTAAAAGATAGCTGATGCCACCACAGAGTCATAGAAGGTCTTCAGGAGTGGGCCCTCCACTCCAAACGACCTGAGTCTCCGCAGCAGGTACAGCCTGCTCTGCCCTTTCCTGTAGAGGGCGTCTGAATTATGAGTCCAGTCCAGTCTGTTGTTCAGATGAACACCAAGGTACCTGTAGCTGTCCACAGCCTCAATGTCCATACCTTGGATGTTCAGTGGTTACCAGCTCCTTGGTTTTACTGGCGTTGATCTGGAGGTAGTTCAGCTGGCACCATTCCACAAAGTCTTGGGTCAGTCCTCTGTACTCCTTGTCGTCCCCATCAGTGATGAGGCCGACTAGTGCAAAGTCATCAGAGAACTTCTGCAGGAAGCACTGGGTGGAGTTGTGGGAGAAGTCTGCAGTGTAGATGGTGAAGAGGAACGGAGCCAGAACCGTTCCCTGTGGGGCCCCCGTACTGCAGATGACCCTGTCCGACACACAGCCCTGAGTTCTCACATACTGTGGTCGATCGGTGAGGTAGTCCAAAATCCAGGTAGGGAAGTGATGGTCCACTCCTGAGTTCTCCAGCTTGTCCTTCAGGACCGAGGGAAGAATGGTGTTGAAGGCAGTGGAGAAATCAAAGAACATGATTCTCATAGTGCTCCCAGCGGTCTCCAGGTAAGTGAGGGAACGGTGTAGGTGGTAATTGACGGCATCATCCCCTCCAATGCCAGGCTGGTAGGCAAACTGAAGTGGGTCCAGTGATGAGCTCAGCAGGTGCTGAAGCTGAGCCAGGACCAGCCGCTCCAGGGTCTTCATCAGGTGGGATGTCAGAGCCACCGGCCTGTAGCTGTTGAGGGGTGTGAAGTCTTTGGCACTGGTACAACACAGGAGGTTTTCCAGAGCTGTGGGACTCTCCCCAGCCTCAGGCTCAGGTTGAAGAGGTGCTCCATCACCCCACACAGTTGGTCCGCGCAGGACCTGACGACCCTCGAGCTGATGCCATCTGGGCCCGCTGCCTTCTTGGCTTTAAACCTCCTCAGTTCCCTCCTAACCTGGGTGGTTGAGAGATACAGGCTGGAGCCTTGTGTGGAGTGTGTATTGTCTGCTGTTATTGGGGGTGGGGAGGAGTGAGCAGGGTGAGTAAAGGTGTGAAGTGTCTGAGGTGTCAGAGGTGGAACAGCAGCAGTGGGGGTGGGTGAGTCTGCAGCTGATGTTGAAGACTGCCTCATGGATGAATCAAATCTGTTGAAGAAATGATTCAGTTCATTTGCCCACCTCACATCCCTCCCAGGCAGAGAGTTCTGATGTTTGTGGCCCGAGATGGTTCTGAGGCCTCTCCAGACTTCACCAACGTTGTTTTGCTGAAGCTGCTTCTCCATCTTCTGCCTGTAGCTGTCCTTCCCATTCCTTATCAGTCCCCTCAGCTGGAATAAAAAAAAATGGGAGTGCAGTACTTCCGAGCATGTCAAATTATTTTATCAAAGGACATAACTGAACCTTATTGTCTGCTTTATCTGCTGACTGCTAAATCACACATAATTATACTTAGTACAAAAACGAAGTAACTTTATGTTTATCTTTTATTTTAATAAATGTAATACTTTTGGAAAGCCTGTTTATTTCCTCTAAATGGAGCCACATCTGTGAGGAAAATGCACTTGTGGGTTGTGCCCATGAAAAACTTCTCTGCCAACGTCAGGCAGCTTATTCTGCTATTGAATCTTGTTTTGAGGTTGACCACCCCAGGTGGAGTCAGCAACATTCATACAGCAGTTGGATCAAAGGGTCAAAGCGTAGAGAAGATGCAGGGAATGCTATGTTGATTGCTGCATCGATGAGATACCAGCTTTTGCTGTGTGTGTGTGTGTGGGGGGGGGGGGGGGGGGGGGAATCTCCTTCACGTGAAAAACAAGCTGGTCATCATTGGAGGCAATCAAAATGCAGAGACATATTGACATGAGATTCTGCAACCAGTGGTAATCTAATACTTTCACATTCTGGGACTGAACTTTTTCCTTGAAGATGAAAACCCTACCAATACAGAGCGGGGTTTATCAGAGACTACTTCCCCTCCAGAATGTGGGGATAGAGAGGATGGCATGGCCTGCCTCAAGCCCAATGCAGTGTGTGACCAAGCTGCTGACCAGCAGGAGGAGGTCGTAGGCTGTTGTGGCTGTGTATGATTCTTCCGCATGCTAATAAGCCCCCTGTTTATCAAATATATAAATATTAAATTGTCAGCATGTCTTGTTTCTTCAGACTTTATTTATCAAATCAAATAAATGACACAAAATAAGAGTAAAAAGCAGAAAAAGCTAAGCTAAAAACTTTGGCATTGGTAGAGAAGCCTTTCAGGGGTGTAATTCACGTACTCAACTCTGCTGCTCATGCATTTTCCTTACAAATTTAAGTGGAAATAAACAGACTCTCCCACTGTGTAAGATTTATTGCCAAGAAGCATTTGTTGCAACAAAGAAATAATCAACCAAACACACGCTTCTTTACTTTATGTGCCAAGTTTATTTCAATGAGGGGGCATTTTTTTGATGACCATTTGAAGAGACTGGCAGTGAGGCAAACAAGAACCAGTGAGACACCATTACTTGTCCATCCCTTGTAGAGTTAATCTTCTTTCAACATGGAGTGTCATTGCCATTTCCTCAATAAAAAATTGTGCACAGGATCCCATGACAGGATTGATTATAACAAGGCAGCATACGGACTCCTGTTTATCACAAGAATCTCTAATCGGGCATCAGCTGGAATAATAAGAAATTCTTCGAGTCACGATGTTAACTCGATGGAGCACATGAGCAAGATAAAAAAACAAAAAACAAAAAAACATCTGCACAAGTTCCCATCAGCCCCTGACCATCATTTTCTCTCCAGCTAAGAATCATACTGACATCATTAAAACATTTTTAGTCTGAATAAAAGTGCAAAACTGCTACAGCAGCTCCTTGAATGCAGCACTGCAATGAAAAGGCACTTTGGTAAAAGCAGAGATACAGTGAAACATACAGATATGCACCTTTAGTCTACGCTTACATGTAAATTACAGTTACAGGAGTGAAAGCCTAGGAAGAACCATTGGAAAAAAAGAATACAAAAAACCAAAACACACCAATAAAAGTTCTATAGGTTGTGCTCAGTTCTAAAAGAGGAAGCAGGAAGTGTGGATCCAGGTTACACTGACATGGAACATTACACAGGCAGGTCAGGACACTTTGAGTCTGCCCTCAGTTCAGTTTCATACTTCCCTCTTAATAATAAGTCGACTGCAGACGTTTGGTTAAATCCAAAGTTCACCACAGCACAGGGAAGTCCATTTTGCTGAATCCGGGATCTCTGCGCATCTCCCAGTACGTGTTGTTGCTCACCCAAGTGTCATCCTTAGACTTCCTGTCAGCAAAACACAAATGATCATGAATTAGTATGACTGACAGATACTGACCGACGCACCACAAAATTACAAATAGGAACTACAGATGAAGATAGAAAAATTAGCTCCCCTGTGAACATTTCCCAAATATTATAAAGCATTTCTCCAAACATCCTGGTTTTATTTGGATGCTTACATTACGTTACTTTGCACACAAAAAACATTTTTTAGTCAGTTATAGTAACAGTGTATCCTTTTGCTGGATAACAGCCTGCAGTAATTTCTTGTAGTTTTCAGCTAGTTTCACTCACGTCTCCTGAGCATCATCAGCCCATTTTTCCTTTGGCAAACCTTTAAGCGCCTCCAGATTTGATGGTCTTCTGGCACAGACCTTGGTCTCAAATCACCCCACAGATTTCCAGGGCATCGTGCAGGTCTGTTAATGACATTCACTTTGGTCTTCTGGAGGTACGTCTTCACCGGGAGCAACCCATGTTTTGGGTCATTGTTGTGTTGGAAGACAAAGTGATGACTCAGACATAATTGTGCCGCTGAGGTTTTCTTTCATTATCTTCACATTATCTTCTTCATGATTCCTTCCACCTTGATGAGATTCTCTGTTCCAGAAGCGTCCCCGCAGTATAATATTCACACCAACGTGTTTCACTGTGGGGACACCGTTCTTTGGGCTGTACACCTCTCCCTATGTTCTCCAAATATAAACAGTTTCTTTGGCCAGGATTTGGCAGGATTCTAGCGATTGTCTTCCTTGAGACTACAATTCCCAACTTGATTAAATCATTCATTAGTGTCTTGGCAGTTCCAGGCTCTTTAGATCTCTCACTAGTTTGAGTCTTTTGCTTTCTACCTCTGCCAGGTTAGTTCTGTACTTTGTGGCTCCATTTGAATTTCTTGATACTTCTCACTACAGTTCTTGACACTTGGAAACACTGTGATTACTTTGCTTTGTGAGCAGCAACAATTCTTTAAAGTCTAAACTGATTTCTTTTGTTTTTGACCTGATGCTTTCTCAAGTGACCGCTCAAACCCTTACTGAAGTTTTTATTCTGTGTGTAGGCTGAAAGATAAAGTCAAAATCAAAATTAGGTTAACTCTGAAATGCTCTAAGCTTTGTTTGTGCTATAGCTTAATAAAACGTTCAGTTTTTCAGGGGATTGATCATTTTGACCCTTGTATTTTTTGTTTTTTCCTGAAATAATTATTTTATTGGGTGCAAACAGAAAACTAGTGCATTTAGAAATGCATGTTGAAAATCATTTGCTCTGCTAAAAGGAACATTATGATAAAAACTTTAAATTTCATACAGGAGCTAATAATTTTACCCTCATCTGTACTTTGAGTTACAACAAGCCCAGGATTATGTTGGGAAAAAAAACAACCAACCAAACAAACAAACAAACAAACACACACAAACACTGCACACAAAGACCTTACAGACAAGGAAAAGAGCATACTTGAAAAAGCGTGGCTGGTGTGTCATGTTGTTGTCCTGCAGCACTTTCCTCCTCTCCCTCTGGAGCTGCTCTATTCTCTGCTTCTGCTCCTCAGCTCCATCTACATTCCCCTCTTCCAGCAGCCTGGAATAAATATACAGAAACACAGTCAGGGTGGGGATCAGTGCAGATTTGTTCCTGCTGTCTGTCAGTGCCATTCCCAACCTCCACAAAAAAGAAAAACTCCAGCTTTCGTGCAGTTTCGGAAGTGACTTGATGCCGCTGTAACAATATTAACTTCTGAATGATGTTACTTAATAACATAACGTTGGTAGTTAATCACTGGATAGCTGTTACACAACTTTGTAAACCTGCTGGATTCATGTTAATAAAACATTTTCTAGTTACTCAAATTCAAATGAAAGAACAAAGATTTATGTATTTATGTTGACTCACTGAAACATGTCCCTTCTTATAGAGCTATTATACTTATAGAGTTATTCAACTATTCTAGGACAGTAGGAATATATCTTTTGAACAAGTAATTAAAAAAAAAAACTTACTATACATTTAAAATATTAGACTGTACATAAAAGATGAACACAACTTCCTGGTCTGAAAAGTAAAGCAAATGCATTTTTAAAAGGCAATGTGCATTCTTTGTAATGGCCAGCAGGGGGCAAATCTATATAGAAGAAAACGTTTCTCGGACTCATTTGTCTGTGAACAATCTGCTAATGTGTTTATACTCAAGATCTCTGGTTTCCAATCTTAGAGAATACAATATGTTGTTGTTTTTGTTGATTATGGTAAGAGTGAAAAAGGAGGATAAAGTAAACAGAAACTCCTTAACACAAACTTCTTCAAAACCTATTGTATACAATACTAAATATGCAAAACTTAATGTACGTTCTCAGTTAAATTTGAACAATACAGTCCAGATAAAAACAAGATGGGAAGCTGAAATAAATAGACACCAGAGGATAGGCAGGAAGAAATATGTGTAGGAGTACACACGATAGCCAACTCCAGACACTAGTAATCGTGGCAAAAATTAGCTTAACACAAGCAAACAAATGTTGGGGAAAATGTCAGCCACATGCTGGTAACCATACCTACAATATGTTGGTATGAGATATTAAAGGCACACAAAAATACCAGAGGGCAGTGAAGGAAGAGAGGAATAATTCCTTTAAAGAAATTGTGTATCACTTTTAAGTGGCTCAAACTTGACCCACCAACGTATTACAGCCACAGCTAGGTCAAGAATAAATAACATAGTCTCTGAGAATTCAACAAGATATATTTATCAAACAGTGGAGGCCAGCTGAGGTGATCCTGACATATTGAACTCATCTGAGTTAACTCTCAGATCCAAAACCACACACACCGATGTATGAACATATGAACTTCTTAATCCGCAGGGTTTAATTTAATGCTAGCCCACCTTTGCAGCTATAACAGGTTCAACTCTTCTGGGAAGGCTTTCTACAAGGTTTAGGAGTGTTTATGGGAATTCTTACAAAAGCGCATTTGTGAGCCCAGACGTTGGAAGGCCGGGCTCACGGTCTCTGCTCTAATTCATCCTACAGGTGTTCTATCGAGTTGAGGTCAGGACTGTACCGTCCAGTCAAGTTCTTCCACACCAAACTCGCTCATCACCGTCTTTATGAACTTGGTTTGTGCACTGGTGTGCAGTCATGTTGGAACAGGAAGGGGTCATAAACAAACTGTTCCCACAAAGTTGGCAGCATGAAATTGTCCAGAATATCTCGGTATGCTGAAGCATTAAGAGTTCCTTTGACTGGAAATGAGGGGCTGAGCTCAATGCCCGAAAAACAACCCCCATACCATAAGCCCCCCTCCACCAAACTTGACACAATGCAGTCAGTTTCTCCAGGCAACCACCAGACCTAGACTCATCCATCAGACTGTCAGAGACAGAAGTATGATTCATCAATGCAGAGATCACGTCTCCACTGCCCTAGAGTCCAGTTACTCTATCTGATGATTTGTACTGTGCTTGGTGATGGGTGAGTGAATACTTTTGGCAATATAGTGCATCACATCCAGTTTCAAAACACCAAGTTGTTGACAGCCAAAATAGTCAACGTGAGACCTGAAGACGACGCCTCGGTAATTAATGGATGATTTCATGTTCTATATACAGTCTATGTTTAAAGGACAATCTCTCTCTACAAGCAAGGACATACACAATACTCTTCATCTTTCTGGATCTAGACTAGTATAGCTGTTGCTATGGTTATGTTCATACCTCTGCCTTGTGCTGCTTCACACCACATGGGCAAAGCCAGACTTGGCCCAGAAGCTCATGGAACCAAATGGTCAGATTTTACAGCTTTGAATTTATCTATTGTATAAGACCATCTGTTTTTGTTGTTTATTGTAATCAGGACTAAGAAAACAAACTGAGATTCTCAATGTTACAGTGTGTACACAGGAATGAGAGACAAAGAGTGGCAACCTCTGGTCCGGCCTGAAGCGCGTGTCCGATGGGGGCAGCAGAGGTCTTAAAGCAAGGTCCAGCTCATTTAACTCCACCGCAAACTGGGTGAAGCCGTAGTACTGTTCTTGGTCCACTGGCATTGGATCTAAACACAGACAGACATAAAAACAAGCAGCTCTAATATCATGTTCAGGTCAGTTGTGCGCTTTGACTGAAGCAGTGCAAGACAGTGTGACCGACACTTCCAGCGACTCCTCACTTACTTGCTCTCCAGATACACGTGGCAGACGGTGGCTTCCCTTGAAACACTGCTTCGTTCCATTTTCCAAATATGGAGTGCACCACTTTTCCATCTGAATCTGTAACCACACCCTCTATCTCATTCACTGTAGAGCTCCATGTTCTTGCCTAAAAAGGAAATATTTATATTTCATTTTAAAAAGAAGGACACGATACATATACATTACACCATACAAAAGCAGACATTATTTGTATCATACAAACTATGCACTAAATCCTAAATGAATCCTCTTAAATTTAAAAGAAACTGCAGCATTGTTACTTTTTCTGACATTTATTTTTTTTTACAGGTCAGCTTCTTTTTTGTCCAGTAGATGGTGCTGTTTAAGCTTCTAGCGTTGAAGGAATTTGGCTTACTACTGCTATTATGGCTTTATGTGCAAGAAATGGACATTTGAATGAGCAGTAATTTTATAACAAGCGTGGATCATTTTTACGAGCCTGCTCAGATGATAAGGGAGCTTATAAAAAAAATAAAATAACATGTTAAAATTACTAATAACAACAGCATGACAGAGAATCACATGTATTTAGCAAAATAATATTACAAACAGTAAGGGGGGGAAAGTTTACTCTAATATTGGTGGCTTACACACAGCATCTTTGTGTACTAACCTTAACAAATGTAATTTTGCACTGGCAGACATTGCTGTTGATGTTTTTGATCGCCATCTCGCCGTAGTGTTCGATCCAACGCTGGCCACTCAGGATGTTATGGATGCAGGATGTCACCTTGTTCCATTCATAATGGTCCCCAAACCTGCAGAAAACACACACATATACACACAATGCACCATTTAGCTTGCACTCATTACACATCCACAACAAAATAGAAAAAAGTAAAGAACCTACGCAGGTAGCGTGACACGGGTGGTTCCCATGGGAACGATTTCCATGGATTTTCCCCAGAATTTATTTTTCCATCGAACATCTGGAGAGAACAATAGAGCATTAAGGGAACAATCTGTAGCTTCTCTGACTACCCAAGGCTGCTCAGTTATTTTTTAACAACGCGCCAGAATGCATCAGAGCTTCCACAAGCTATATTAGTATAATCAATAGAGTCATTTTATAGAGAGCAATGATGCTAAGCAGTCAATTATCACATGATAGGAAGGTACAAGATGATGGTCAAATGAGGTTATTTAGATCGGCTAAGACACTAGTTTCTGCTACATGTAAAATCTACAGCATGCAGCAAACACACAGGAACAAGGTGTGGGAGCTCTGGTGTAATCTGCAAGAAGCCCAGGCAGACAAGAGGGTGGATGTGGGGTGTTTATTCCAAATAATCCCTGCGGGGCTCACCTTGCCAAAAGGTGAAGTTCTTTGAATCAGCATGACATGCTGACACAGGCGGGTGATGACTCACCTGGAAAGTGGGGAGAAAAAGAAAACAATAATGAGGTCCTTTATGAAAAGGTTGGGTCTGTAAGTTGAAAGTTAATTCTTTGCTAGCTATACAACCAATAAAGCATCAGATCACCGCAGGGCACCATTTCACTGCCCTACATTTGTTGCTACTACTAGGCTAGTTTTGTGAAAAGAGTCATAAAGAAAGTGGCATTCATATGTTCCCCTCCACTTTTTGTAAACAGAATCTAATGAAGTTGTCACAAATAATTTGACAGTTGCATTAACTTAGAGATGACAAAGCAGCTGTGTGCAGTCTGAAGAGAATGTGTAAACTTTGTGACTTCTACCTGCTCAGCTATAAACCTGAAGCCCTTATCAGGCCTGTCGCACTCGTACGTCTCTCCCAGGACGGGGTTAAAGGGTTTGCTTCCTGCTCGGTAGTAGGTGGATGCATATGAAGATATTGCAAATGTAGCAACATACACCTGCACAAGGAAGGAAGAAAGGGATGGCTCAGTGAATGACACTTGGTTCCAAACAAGAACAGTAAGATGTTCCCACTCTGTCATTCTATTCAAAAAATAAATATGTCAAAAACACCCTCAGAGTCAGCCACGGGGAAAGCTTGAGCCCCCTCATACACTGGAGCTCAATCAATTTCAAACCCACACTAAGAAGTAAAATAATATTTTTGTTTCCCGTCAGAACATCTTTGTACCTACAACCAACTTCAAAGGTGAGTTTTTGCATGGGTCATATCCCTGTATGGGATGGGTAGCTGCTCTCCTTTTTACATTGCACTCTGATACAAGACCTGATTTGGTTGCAGTTTTAATGAAACAAGATAAAGCAGAAGTTGTCAAATTTCAGCCGACCTTTACATACTTGAGGGCCTGAAAGTCCAATAATTTTCATAGTATGAAGGTCAAATTCAAATTCATTGTTTCACTACAAAAGAAAAAAAAACAAAAAGCTGTGAGCAGGGTGGGCTCAGGCAGGAAGCACTCACTATCTTCCATGGAATGAGCCTGTAATTGGTTTCTGCAAAAAATTCACATCCCAGACTATGAAGATAAAACTGTGTATAGGAATTTGTCGGAGAAGAAACTAACAGAGGCAAAATCTGTGTGTGTGTGCATTCATACATGACCCTATTTTAAATATGAATTTGTGTTAAAGATAATACACCACAGTTTGTATCGTTTTATGTTTTATGTGAGTGACTTCCTTGTAATTAAATATTTATTGACGGCTCCAGAAAAAGTACACATTATACAAAACAAACATCACATTAGCTTCCTGAGGAAGAGCACAGAGCTTATGTCTGCTAGGTGTGTTATTAATATGCCTGTCAGAGGATCTGAACCTCAAACTCTTGTAAAAATAACTCTGTGAATATGACTTTCAAAAGTGTCTCAGGAAAATTAGAACATGCTAATTTGAATGTTTTGCATGTGCCGGTTTGTAGTCCACATGTAAAATATTTCCCACTCACCATGCGCTGGTAGGGGTCTTGAGTCTGATTAGCAGTGTCCAGGAGTTCGCTGTACTCCAGCTCCTCACACAGCTTCTGCAGAGTGTTGAGTGGCTCATTGAGGTGCACGGGCATGGCCACCTTGGACAAGTCCTTGCCTATGTTGTTTCTCAGGATGTTCCACAGGCTCACGCTGTTGGCGGGACAGGGAGAGGGCAGAGTGGAGCGTCGACGAGCCAGCGTCACCACGCTGCTCACTACAGAAGAAATACGATGTCGTAAGAGACAGATTAATATGCATGGCTTTAAAAGACATAAGTGAACACTGATGTTTGCATGGGAGGAGTGTTTTTTTGTTTTGTTTATATGTTAATATGATTATGTATGCAGATTCCAAGTGTATACACGAACTTGTGGAGGACACCAAGAAGACGACCTACAAGGCTGAGTTTGGTGCAAATGGGGAAACTAATAAAAATGGAAAACTGCATTTGGGACTGAATGATTTGATTGCAGGAATGTCGTTCCTTCTGTTTGTGAAAAGATTAAAAACCACAGCTTTCATGCCGGTCACACACTGCATTAAACAACGCTGCACTGAGTTTGTAAACATGTCTGGGAGTCTGTGCCGATTTTCAACACATTTTTGGAGCCAAAGATTTATTTCACTGATACTTAGTGATTGTATTAGCTCCAAACTGGTTAAGGATGTACTGAAAATTGTCCACACGAATGTAACATAGGTCACATTTTCAAAGCATAACAAATGTCAGTATCCATATCAATAAAATATCAGTATGAAATCTTACTGTTACTAGGCATCAATAATTTATTTGATGCTGTTACGTCACGGAAAATGTCCCTAGAGGTCCTTTCCTTATTTACACAGTATAATTTTTGCAGATGTTATTACATCGCCAGCACTTCTGGGCCCAAAATTAGTCCCTAAACCACGACAGGGCCTCCACCGTGTTGTACAGATGGCTGTAGACACTCACTGTTGTACCTCTCTCCTCTCCTCCTCACTACATTATGACGATGATTTGAACTACAAATTTCAGATTAGGATTCAGCTTTTCATACACAGTGGGTGTCACAATGACTTCTCACAGATGCACAGCTTGTTGCCTTATTACTTACCGGAGTTGTGCCTCTCACTCCCCCCAGCGTTGCTGTAGGTATCCACGGAAACACTGTCACTGACATCACTTATATACGAGTCATCGTCAGACACCTTGAGATAGGAAATCAATGATGAAAGGTCAGTGAGCCAGCAGGATACTGAATCAAAGGACAAAAGCACACAGATCTAGAAAGCCTCTGCATCATCGGGATAGAGGAGAACATTTTAGGAGTGACATGTTAGTAAAGCTCAGTTAGGCAGTCATTTTTTTAAATCCCATTTGCAGAATTGTCTTTGAGTATTCATTCAACTGGTTGAGAGAAATCTACACTTCTACACCTCCCTCTACCCTGACTTTAAGTTTTAGAAAAACCAACCATGTAACAAAAACAGTGTTGCTGATTTTTTTTGCGTGTGTTTTTAGTTTTACACTATAATTATTTTTTAAATCTCTACACAGAAACTGTTTAATCTGTGTGTGTTTTTCAAGTCATTTCCATAATGTGTGTGTTATGGAACAAAAGCAGACCTACGATTTCTCTGTCATATATAAATGGTTATAATGGTGTCCGATTATGTTAAACGTGGCTAAATATTCAACAAAAACTAACTAACTAATATTTTGGACATGCCAAACTTTTTGTGTGGGAACAACGTTGGAATGAATCAGCTGATCATTTATTGCGTTTTGAACATGGAGATGCAGTTGATCTTGCAGATGATGTCTGACCTCGTTCTCAGAAGAGGAAGAGGACAGGAGGTACTCCTGAGCGTCAAAGAACTCCGTTAAGGACTCTGATCCTTTGCTCTCACTGGAGACCTGGTGCACCAAGGACTGTGGGGCATCTACAGAATCCTGAATTGGATAAAAAGACACCAGGTGAGTATAATCAGACCACTTGTCAGGTATTGTGAGTATTTGTGGTGTAATTCCACAGGACCATAGAATTTGACCCGGTGTCACTCACTGAGGCATAGGCGGTCTTTAGACCGACAACATGCGCAGGCTGGGTGGGCTGCAGGTCAATAGTGTGTCTCAGCCTGTCTCTCTCTGCCACCAGGGAACTAAATGCTGACTTCAGTTTGACGTGGACTGGAGAAAGGCAAATGTCAGAGACGGGAAAATAAGCAGGGACACAGCAAATACTGAGTTGTCATGGAAACAATTTTGTCGTATGGCAGTGAACACACAAAAAAAGCATATTTTTAAATCTACAGTAAACCAGGAAAGGACTCACTGCTGTTGGCTAGTTGGCAGAAGTCCTTTTGCAGATGTGAAGCATCTGCAGGTGATTCTGGGGATTCAGGACAGACTT
The DNA here is from genome assembly GCF_963969265.1 of Rhamphochromis sp. 'chilingali'. NCBI lineage: Eukaryota > Metazoa > Chordata > Actinopteri > Cichliformes > Cichlidae > Rhamphochromis > Rhamphochromis sp. 'chilingali'. The sequence continues at coordinate 14,755,660 of NC_137944.1, forward strand.
CTTGGGTGTTTGACTCAGCGGTGGAGAGATTTGGATTGGAGGCATGAAGGCGATAGGACTGGGACTGGGGCTGGGAGGAGATACAGCTTGGAACCTGGCAGTCAAATACAGACAAAAGTGAGACATTACATTCCCTTCTTTCCCACCATTTAATGACTGAACTATATCAAAGCATAAGCAGCAGAGGAAAAAAATAAGAAGCAGGGCGTGAACCTGTAGCGTGGCTTTTGTGTCTTTGCCATTGTTTTTGGACCGCCACCTCCTCGGCCTCTTCTCCTTTTTGGGGATCTCATAAGTAGCTGCCTGTGGCACCACAGACATATTTTGAGGTTGTAACAACATTAGAAGAATTCCAAGATCAGGGTTTCCACCAGTGTTTTCCCATCCCAGCATCCCATCTTGCCTAATGTGACCCTCCGCAGTTTTTTGTTTTTTTTAAAAGACAATGCAATGAATTTACTGTATCCTCCTCCACACCCTTGCCAACTACCAGCTCTAACATTTCTGGTGGAAAGCCTGTATTATTAACATAACAGTTTGTCTTACTAATCTCTTTGAAAAGCAGGTGGACACTACAGCAAACAGCTTTAACTACATTTCCCAAACATAAACTTGTAAATACATTTAGCAATAAAAAGAAGCATTTTTTAATATGTTATTTATCCACCTGTAGGCAAACACCAACTTTTACTGTGAAACTTCAGTGGCTACTAACAACTTAGACCCACCACTTCCTGTCTATGTTCCCCACCAGCATGGTAACTAAGTTGCTTTTGTATTATTGACTTTAATTATATGGGAAACACATTGATTATTATAAAGAACCACTAATGGCAGCTTAATCCGAGTGCCTGTGCTCACTTGTAGTCCACTGATGACTGGAGCTGAGTATGTGCGGTGCAGGACCTCCATGCTCTTCAGCAGCAGGTTCAGTTCCAGCAGATACGACTCACAGTCCTCCAAGTCTGAAAAAGAAAAAAAAAAAGAGAAGGTATTATTAGATCAAAGTTGTAGGCACAGAAATAAAAGATTAACTGCACCAAGACATGCTGTGATAGGTAAGAAATAAGAAAGAAGACAGAAACAAACAAACCGACCTTTACAGCACTTGTCCATGTCGTCTGAGGAGTGGAGCCAGGAGTTTATCTTAGACTGGTGGATTGACGCCTGCTTGGTAAGAGTCGCCCTCTATTTGAGATGAATGACAAAGGATGATACACAATTTGCACAACACATCCCCAAGGATGTTTTTTTTTTCCTTACACAAGAGGACTGGGGCAACTTACTTTCCTAAGCGATTCATTAAGAGAGGGAGAGGATGTCGCATGGGGGTGGAAGAGATGCTTCTCGTGGGGATACATGCTTATTTCATTCTGCCGAAACAGACGGTGATGACGCAGCTTTGACACCCACTCCTCAAACAGCTCCGGCGACTTCACCTGGAAGCCACAAAGTCAAATTAGCTTGAGGCAAACTTGAAGAACCAAAGCTCCTGCGGGTGTCTTTCTATGAAACACACAAAGGAAATCAAAGAGAAGACCTGCCGAGGTTGAGGCCCTTGCTAGTGAGGATACATCTCAAACAGCAGTAAGAAAAATAACGGGGAATGTAACTAAATGTCTCAAGAGTTACCTTTAGGTGGTAGATGTTGTCTTCCGTATCCAGATCAATGCACATGGCTTTTTTCTTGATTGACATTACAGAGAGACCAACGTCTATGCAGCCATGTAGTTTCCCCTTGCTAATCTGTGCAATAAATAAATAAAACACTTTTCACTTGGCATTTAACTTGTGCATAAGTTTGTATATACAGAAGAGAGACAGATGGAGTCATAAAACAATACTTACATCGCTTTCCCGCTTTGCATATCTCATGATGCCTTTCTCCAACAAAAAGTATCTCTATGTTGGAAGAAGATAAATGAATTTGTATTTATTTACAGACGTGCCATGGTCTATTAATTACTGCGTATATAAACCATTAAACACAATGCAGACTGTGGAGATTTGCACAACAGTCCCTTTCAATTCTCTTGAACCTGACATTTAAATTTTATTACTGAAGTGAGATAAGTGACCCAAATGATTAAAGATAATCATCATATATTGACATAAGCAGTTTATGGGAACGCTGCATTTTACAAATGAGAAAGCTAAATAAAAGAGTGCGCTGACAGAGCTCAAGGCCTCTTTATCAGGTAAACTATGCTCTGTTAAAGGGGCTGTTCCATCATGTCGCAAGGAAAAAGTTTCCAAGTATGATTACACTCACTGAGATCAGAAGGGGAGGGGGATGAGTCAGGTTTACAGTGTAATCAGCTGGGAGTCAAAAGAATGGAAAGGAGGAAATACAGAGAGCTAAAAAAGTGGAGGAGGAGGAAATGTGGAAACAGCCTGAGGTACAGACAACAAATCAGGATACTAGCACTAGCATCATACTAGTATGCATCATAGAAAGATTACATAAAATGCTGCACTACAACTAACATTTTTAGTCTAAGACTCTTAAATAAAGGATCAACAGCAGTAGCAGAAGGGTTTAAGAGTCTCCTGTAACAACAAGCAGTGCTGCAGTCTGATGCGTTAAGAAGCCAGCAGAGGCCCTCACCTTATGCCAGCCCTTCATGGGCCACTTCCTTCTCTTGAGCAGGAAGCCTCCCTGCTTCTCAGGCTCCTGCATGCTGGCAGGAACCCCCCTGAGCCCTTCCACAATCTCCCAGTTATCCTGCAGGACAACAGGGCAACGAAGCATGAGACAGACAGTGAATGACTGTGTTGTGTGTATACATTTCACTATCACAGCAGAAACACTATGGCTGCAGTTATTGTTCCGCCTGACGAATGTGGCACACATTTGTAGGAACAATTAAAATTTGGTCACAGTGAACAACCATGAATAAGTGAATCACTTTCAACTGTTTGACAGTGAGACAATGGACACACAGAAACACATTAATAATTTCTCACGTTTTATAGCCTGATGGGCACCACAGTGTGTGATGTTATTAGAATTTAACAAATTAAACATCACACAATAGTAACACATACAGATGTTACACACACCTGGCTGCCGTCATGTTTAGAGGAGCCGCTGCTGTCACTGTGAGTGGGTGATGTTGATGTCATCTTTTTGCGCCTCGACTAATCCTCCACCTACCGCTGTCTTGTATCTCTGGAAACCGTGGCAACAGAGATCACAGACGAGCAGCCAGGAGCATCACGCTGACCTTTGAAGGCCACTGCAACATCCAGCACTGCAGAGAACGGAGAAGGTAGGTTTAAAAAAAACAACATGTGAGAGCAACACAGGTTTATTTTAAACACAACAGCAGCACGCAGCATCCATAATCAGGACGAGATAAAAACAGAAGAATCACTGACTCACTGTGCGTCTGTCTGCCTCTGAAATTCCTAAAGTCCAAAGTAGATGTGTTTAAAGGAAGCTAGCCATAAATATCCAAATACAGTCATTTCCATGAGCTCAATATAAATGAATTCACATGGAATCAGACGCAATGAGCTTTACACATACAAAGTCAAATACAGGGAGTGCAGAATTATTAGGCAAGTTGTATTTTTGAGGAATAATTTTATTATTGAACAACAACCATGTTCTCAATGAACCCAAAAAACTCATTAATATCAAAGCTGAATGTTTTTGGAAGTAGTTTGTAGTTTGTTTTTAGTTTTAGCTATTTTAGGGGGATATCTGTGTGTGCAGGTGACTATTACTGTGCATAATTATTAGGCAACTTAACAAAAAACAAATATATACCCATTTCAATTATTTATTTTTACCAGTGACACCAATATAACATCTCCACATTCACAAATATACATTTCTGACATTCAAAAACAAAACAAAAACAAATCAGTGACCAATATAGCCACCTTTCTTTGCAAGGACACTCAAAAGCCTGCCATCCATGGATTCTGTCAGTGTTTTGATCTGTTCACCATCAACATTGCGTGCAGCAGCAACCACAGCCTCCCAGACACTGTTCAGAGAGGTGTACTGTTTTCCCTCCTTGTAAATCTCACATTTGATGATGGACCACAGGTTCTCAATGGGGTTCAGATCAGGTGAACAAGGAGGCCATGTCATTAGTTTTTCTTCTTTTATACCCTTTCTTGCCAGCCACGCTGTGGAGTACTTGGACGCGTGTGATGGAGCATTGTCCTGCATGAAAATCATGTTTTTCTTGAAGGATGCAGACTTCTTCCTGTACCACTGCTTGAAGAAGGAGTCTTCCAGAAACTGGCAGTAGGACTGGGAGTTGAGCTTGACTTCATCCTCAACCTGAAAAGGCCCCACAAGCTCATCTTTGATGATACCAGCCCAAACCAGTACTCCACCTCCACCTTGCTGGCGTCTGAGTCGGACTGGAGCTCTCTGCCCTTTACCAATCCAGCCACGGGCCCATCCATCTGGCCCATCAAGACTCACTCTCATTTCATCAGTCCATAAAACCTTAGAAAAACCAGTCTTGAGATATTTCTTGGCCCAGTCTTGACGTTTCAGCTTGTGTGTCTTGTTCAGTGGTGGTCGTCTGTCAGCCTTTCTTACCTTGGCCATGTCTCTGAGTATTGCACACCTTGTGCTTTTGGGCACTCCAGTGATGTTGCAGCTCTGAAATATGGCCAAACTGGTGGCAAGTGGCATCTTGGCAGCTGCACGCTTGACTTTTCTCAGTTCATGGGCAGTTATTTTGCATAGTTATTAGGCTTTCGAGCCTATACAGCTTGGAGTAAGACAACATGCATGAAGAGGATGATGTGGACAAAATACTCATTTGCCTAATAATTCTGCACTCCCTGTATAAATGAGTCAAAGTAGAACACAAGTGTTATAACCAAAGCCCACTGTTCAAGAAGTGTGTAAAATGAGCAGATAATCATGAGAACAGAGGTACATCGCTTTCCATGTTCTCCTCTTAAACACTGTTAATGTCAAACTGGTTTTCCATTAAAAAAGATAAGATGAGCCCATAATGATAAGGATAGCAATCCATGGAGCATATGAATAGTTCAGGCAGGTGTTTCAAAGTCACGTGTATCACATAGTGTTATGATTTCAATACTGACCAGCAGTGTTGGGGTCATTACTCAATAAAAGTCACACATTACGTCTTAAAAGTAATGCAGTACATTAGGCCTGCACAATAAATCGAAAATTTATTGTCATCGCGATATCAGCCTGTGCGATGGGCCCATCGCAAAAGACGGCGTAAACTGCGATAATTGGATACCTTGAAACGTTTACACACATGCTTTAAAGAATTTACCAATCAAAGAAACCCCTTTACACATTTGACCAGTCAAATAGAGCCCTTCACGGCATTAACCAATCAAATGGATTAGAGGCCCGCCTCCTACGCAGGTTGGGAGCGAACAACGCTGCAGCAACAAGTCAGAGTTGTAATGGCTGAGAGCGAGACACATGACGAGAACGCTACTGACTATGAATTTAAAATAAATAAATAAATAAATAAATAGTACCTCGCTTATTTGGAGGTACTTTGGATTTGATAAAGACGACGTTCTCCAAACACAGGTACTCTGCAAAACTTGCCGAACACTCGTGGCAACCACCAGAGGAAACATGACTAATCTCCACCATCATCTTCAATACAACCACAGAGAACTGTTTGAAGAGTTCCAGAAAGACGGGGCTAGCTAATGTTGCTAATGTTAAGCCAAAGAGCACAGCAGTCCAACAGCCGACTCTGTATCCGAGTTTTTCAAGTGGAACTCCTTATGAGAAAACGTCGAAGCAGTACAAAGAAATAACAGAGGCCATTACACATTTTTTGACAAAGACATGATGCCTATAAATACAGTTAGCAGAGAGGGCTTCACCAGTCTGATACAGAAAGTGGACCAGAGATACCACACCCCCTCACAAAACTACTTTTCCCATGTCGCCATTCCACAAATGTACGAAACATGCCGCAAGACCATCATGTTTGAACTGAGCCAAACTGAAAACTACGCAAGCACTACAGTAAAGTTTCCTCTCCAGTTTCGACTTGCATCATAACTACTTGGTGAGTGAACAACTGAATGAACAACTGCATTGAGATCATTTTCAGTATAATTTAAGTTATGTTAAAGTGCACTTTGTTGTTACATTGCTAATACAGCAGCTTTCTTTAAATAAAACTGTTGCAGTAAAACGGAAATTATGTATTTGTTTTTTTTGTTTTTTTTGTTATTTATTTTATCGCAAGTCATATCGTTATCGCGATATTGATCACAGTTATCGCGCATCGCAGGTTTTCCTAATATCGTGCAGCCCTACAGCACATTATCTAATTGCTCATCACAGAGGAATTATTTTCTTATTAGTCTGTAAAAATGCCCTGAAACACACCAGCACCTGTAAACAATATAAGCCTATAGGCTACAGTCTCACACGCCAACACAAACTCTAACCTATCCTAAGGTGGACACACATATGAGCTCTCTTTTAGCTTTGAACAAAAGTCAACAGCACAAAGATAAAAGCTGAAGCAGTGTTAGCAGTACAATGCAGTCGTTTTTGTCATGGACGCAGTTTCCACTTTACCATCAGCCTCTCGTCCTTTTGTGCAGTAAAAATAAAAGTAATGTTCACGTCTCCACTCCTCAACAGCTTTACCACAGTACCGCTCCACTGTTTTCCTCCTCCCGCATACAAACTGAAATCAGCTGCTTGTAGCACAAGTGCACAGGAAGAAAAACAAGATTGTTTGATTGATGTTTTTTTTTTTCTATCCGCCTGGACAACTGAAGAACTGACACAAGTAATAGCATAATTGTAACTGTAATGTAATTAATGTGTTACATTACTGCGTTACTGAAAATGTAATGTGATTACAGTACCCCCAAACACTGTTGGCCAACAGGTCTAAGTATCCTGTATAGTGTATGACATCAGTTTCAGCCAAACATTTGTTTAAACTGCTCTAAACCCTAAATTTTAGGAGGTTTTTCTCTTGGTTCTGTATGATGTCACTGAGAGTGGATATCCTTAATAAACTCATTTGTGGCACACAGCAGTAGCTCTGAGCACAGAAGCCTGACAATGTTTCCAATGTTTCCATGTGAAGTTGGCTTCAAGGGAAGGTAAGAGTATAAATAAATGTGTCAATGACACAAAGCTACTCCCTCATCTGCCTTCACTCGCTTGTGAACTTCAGTGACATCCCATTCTTAATCTACAGGGTTTAATATTATGTCAGCTCATCCTTTGCAGCTATAACAGCTTCAGCTCTTCTGGGAAGGCTTTCCAAGGTGTTGGAGCGTTTATGGGTATTTCAGAGTATTCTTCCAGAAGCGCATTTATGATGTTGGACGAGAAGGCCTGGCTCGCAGTTTCATTCCAAAGGTGTTCTATCAGGTCGAGGTCAATCAAGTCCAGGCCAGGCAAGTTCTTCCACAAGAAACTCGCTCATCCATATCTTTCTGGACCTTGCACTAAAAGTTGGCTGTGGAATATTTAGTAGTGAGGAAATTTCGCAAGTGGCATCCTATCACGGTACCACGCTGGAATGAGCTCCTGAGAGCGACCCGCTCTTTCACAAATATTTGTAGAAGCAGTCTGCGTGCCTCGGTGCTTGATTTTATACACCCGTGGGAAAGGACATGATTGGAAGACCTGAATTCAAGGATTTGGACTGGTGACTGAATATTTTTCACAGCCACTATGTCTCCAATCTAGTAATTGTAAAACAAAATAAATAAAAAGGAGACCTAGTTTTGCATGACAGGTTTAAGGAGTTTTTCCTGATGCCTTAAATGTACACACCAACGCTCCATGTGATGCAACATTCATTCAGTCTCCTCACCTCAAATGGCATGCTCCAACCTTGCTGTGCTTGTATCTGTGTGTTAATGGCACTCCCTTTTTGCACAGCCCTCTCTTTCTGTGGAAGTACACTGTGCATGTGAGAGGAAAGGGAATGCCTCTGAGGTTTGCGTGTGACCGAATGTATGCAAATGGGTGTAATTGTTTGGATTTGCTGCTAGCTGCAAACTGAGAAAGCTCTGGTGGTTTATGAGCGTGTGTGTAGTCTGTGGTTCCCCTTGCTTGCAGTCAGTCCCATGCTCAGGACGTGAGTCATCAACAGGAAAGAATGCGCACCGCACCGCGCTTCGATACCCCCGGCACACCAAAACACAAGGCTAGCGACAGTAAACACACGGCTAAAAGCAGAATGAAGCACATGGACGGCCCACTTACTTCACAGCTACTGCACAGGCTAAAGGGTCAGACAACATATCTGAGCAGCCCTCAGATTATAAACTCAGGGAGCTCAGTTTAGCTCATCAAGCTGTTCTGTTTGCAATTTTCAGGCTGCGACATGTCTGGCATCTTGAGCTGCATTAGAAGCTTCACAGAAATATGTTATGAATTTACTGCACAGCTCAACAGCATACCACAGCGATGTAAATACACCTGTATGTAGTGTAAACAACAAAAGATTAATGCAATCATACAACATTGCATTTACATATAATGTAGGAGCTCAGGGCCTCAACAGTAAGTTTACAACATCTGAGGCTCACTGAAAAGCTACATGCAAAATATGTGGCGATTATGAATGAAGAATTATCAAGTACCACTTGAACAAACATGGTTAACATTGCCTCCCTCCCATTCCTGTCATTTTGTTTTCCTTTCATATATGTCAGCAGAAACTCACATTTCTCAGAGCAAAACCACAGCAATTGCTGTGCATTAGTTTATCAGCTACGGAGGCCTTTCTGGCTTCTATGAGACGAGTCCCTGAACACCCCACCGGGTGCTCTACTTAGCTCAGCTGACTGATTACCGTAGGACTGTATCTCACCAAGGCCTCTGCACTGTAAGACTAGAAGTGCTGGGGTTTTACCTTCAGTCTTATGTAATGTGAGTCAATCATTAATGGCCCAACACCTTGTAAGTGATCTCACAAGATGGAAACAGGTCATTCTCATGGTAAGGGCCAACGCTGCTGAGTCACAAGGGCTTAATGGGGGAATAAAAGGTTTAAAGGAGATGTAAAAGTGACTCTTTTTTTTCCCTGTGGGTAAGAATTTGTCATTTTGTGAAGAGATGAAACAAACGCAAATGGAAAATGTGTTTAGACTCTAGACACTGAGCAGCGCAAGAGCTGCTTGGGCTAACAACAATAAATGAATATAACTCTGATATGTTCTTCGTTTGTCATATTGTGGATTTTCTGCACACTGCACTTCAGTAAAAAGTACCTACAAGGCCCAGAATGACAACAGTTTATCCCCTAAACTTCAAGACTGGACTTTAAAGCAGCTTTTAGTTGAGCACACACACACACAGATTCAACAGACAAAAGTCAGACGTGTAAATACAAGAGCGGATTATTCTTCTTGTAGCCATTTTCACAGACTTTACCTAAAAGATAGATGCAGTCAAGGTCAAGTTACCCACTGATTAGTGAAGTCTTATTATGAAACCTGCAGAGGGCACTGAGGGAGAGGACTTATCATCCTTTTTATACTCTAATGGGGGACAGACATTACAGAAGGTGAATGGTGCATTCAATACAACCTGAAACTAATGACTGAGACCATAAACTGAGTAAGAACGTGCTTACAAAGATCACAGTTTAAAGGCCTGATTACAACTTAAAGAGTTATCATTTATCATTTATTCTGTCTTTCTTGACTTCAAATAGGCTAAAAAATATTTTTTTAAACCGCAAACATTTTGTAACACTGCAGCACTCTTCCTCTCACATACCGCTGTGTTGCTTTCAATTTGTATTGTGTGTTTAATGTGTTCATATTTTTCCCCATTGCATACTTTCAAATTCCTTTCCTTGGCAACTCTGCTGCCAGTACACTTTGAATTTAGCAAATGACCATGACCTGGTAATTGAATTCAGATAATGGGAAGATCCTGTGGGTATGTTGAACTTTCCAGTGCATGGCTCAGGAGAGCTGAGTGTCATATACACTTTTACAGAATAAGACTTCTTTCTGAAACCAGAAGAATCGCCTCCTAATGGACATTAAATAAAATCCAAGTTTAAGACATCTCCATCGGCTTGATTTTTCAGACCCGAAAGCTACGTTCATCTTTGATATGCAGCCTATGCTTTTCCCATTCAAGACTCACCAGATGCCCACAAGATTACAACGCTTGTGTTCATTCAAAGTATTCCTGAAGAATTCCAAGTATGCTTTTACAGCCATAATATGAAGACCACAGGAATGTCCTCTCTTTTAATTTGAACATGACTACAGGCAACACAGTGATTGCTCACTGGTTTCAGGCTGAAGCCTGAGAAATTGTAAGGCTGGAGTTTCCAGTTCTGGCATGGCAAACACACAGACCATGACTTACCAGCCAATCCATCTGCTTTCAACCACAAACTCTTGCAACAACAGGACTGCAAAAAACCCAACAGTCCACATCATTTTCATATCTGCTCTCCATTTTTACCTGACTGACTAACAAAGCAATGACGAATTACTGGTCAGAATCACTGGGTTGAAGCAGTGCATGATCCTGTTATTAGCAAACAGAAAGATTTTCACTTTTTGCAGGTTTCATCTAGCCATTTCAGACATCAATACCCCAAATTCTGTGACAAAAATAAACCCATGTGTGACAGCACACGGTGTGATCAGATGGTGGCAGCAGCACAGTTTATCTGACCTTTGACATCAAGTGTGCATGACTGATAGCACTGAAAGAAATACAGTGCCCATTTTCTTTGTGCCGTTAGAGAAAAAACAAAAAACACATGTGGGTATGAGCGAGTGATCAAAGATACACATAGCAGCCCCAATATGTCACTCAGCAGTCACTGATTATTTCTCATGTGCAGCTAAACAGCATGCACTTAGATTCCTGACCAGTGTATTTATAAAGGCTACATCACAAAAGATGTCTCTCTGTCTGCTTCCTGCTGAGACAAGAGACACTTTGTGTTGCTGCTTCAATCACTGGTTGCTATGGATACAAAAAAAAAAAAAAAAAGAGGCAAAGCCAAGAATAAAGTTTGTTGATTCTTTATGAAAAATCTGAGGGACATAAAACACCAAACTATTTATAGAACATGTGGTGTTAAAAGCAGAAAAAGATTTCACACTAGTCTCTGTGCTGACCAGCTGGCTGGCATGGAAGTAAGACATAAGATCCTTTAACTTCATATAACCACAGGTGGGCTATTCTCAGACCAACCACTTGGTGTGTTAGTCTAACAAGAGTCTTCTGTATTTACCAGCTTTAAAGTGGGTGTTACAGAAAGGAGAAAGTGACACAGAGATAACTCAGCGAGTCACGTAGGCCTGGCTAGATGTTTGCACCCAAAATGTTGCAGCAGGGACAAAAAAACCTAACATTTTAGCTGGACAGGAATCAGCTGATTGACAGACTTAAAACCGACTCCCTTAGAGCAATAATCCTCTGGCCTGAGATCCTGTGCCAGGAGAGCAGACTAGAACAGAATTACTTGTAGTGGGAAATTAATATCTTGCACAAGGGCACTTCACCAAGGCAGACGCATGCCAACAAATGGGTTTGAAAACAGATTGCCGCATTTATGGACACTCTCTTGCTGCTAATACTCTGCCTAGGGCCTGAGGAATTACTATTTTTATGCATTAACCAGCCGGCTATTTCTGAGATTAACAGATTAGATCTCTAAATGCCAGAAACATCCCAAATTCCCCAACGAACAGGGTGCCATTTTTAAATGCTGTGTTTTGCCCAACTAACCTTAAGTTAGAAAAGCTGGCATTTGTGCTAATAAACTGGTTTGAAAACATTCATGAATCTGATAAATTATGAACTTTTCAAATAAGTCATCTGCCCAGCAGTTTTGCCAAACAGCCACTGAAAGTAAATCATTTAGAGGTTTTTCTGTTCATATACTCTCTAAATGTGGGTCAATATCGATGCTTAAAATAACAATAACCAATGATCACATATCGGTACTGGCTGATATATTAGCCTTGTTGACAGATATTTTTTTATTTTATCAGCAAGATAAAATTACATGTACCATTACCATTAATCTATTATGTTACAACAACAATCAAAATATGTAGTTCCCTCTTCCTCTCACCCCCAACCCATCACAGCAGGCTGTCCCTCCCTAAACCTGGTTCTGCTGGAAGATTATTCCTGTTAAAGGGGAGTTTTTCCAACGCTGTCACCAAGTGCTTGCTCATAGGGGGTTGTCTGATTGTTGGGGTTTGTTTCTAATGTTGTAGGGTCTTTAACTTACAATATAAAGCATAAAGTATTATTTAAAAAAAACTGAATCAACCATTTTTATCAATTTCAGTATTTCAGCTCTTCATCGTGCTACCATTGAATATTCAGCAAGCACAAAATTCATGTGAAAAAACAGATCAACGTAAAAAAAAACATCAGAACAAACCTGATGTTAGACATGTTAACAAAAACCTTCAGGGCTGTGGTTGTGTTTACATTAGCTTGAATGTTGCTCTGGCACTGTGTACCCATAGCCAAACTGTGAATGGCTCAGCCATCGTCACTCGTGCTTAAAATCATCTTGTCTGGGCTAGATGGTGCATGGTCTAGTTGTTCTACAGTAAAAACGAAAGAGGGTCATGAATTATGGTGAGTAAACAACAATTATTTTCATTATTAAATAATTGCCAGGTTATTTGGCCAGGTTGTTTTTAATATGAAAAAGAGGTTTATGTCGGGTTTGGGGGGGTGTTGTTTTTTGTTTTTTTGAAAAGTATGTGTAATATCCAGTGTTGGTTCAATTAAAGTTATCAAATAAATAAAAGATTTTATTAAACCATGGATTAAATCTCAGCTTCACTACAATGTAAATATCGGATATAATCAAGCTGAATAAAGTAAATGAATAAATACATATTTTGATGACACTGATGTCAGAGAAGCAGCCAGTGCGGATTGGTTACACGAAGCATGCATTCATGAGGACAGGACTCCATGGGAAGTGGGAACCACAGGTGTCCCGTCTAAGTGCACCAAAAGGCAATGCTCGGCTCCTGCTGCCAGCACAGCAACACAAAGTTGTCAGGGTAAACAAAAATTACCAAGATATCCCATGCGCTCGAAACACCCCCCGCCCCTATAAAAATACCCGCTATAAGTCGATCCTTACACGTCTATTAAGAACCTGATGTCTGGAGGTGCCCATTAATAATTCTATCGAAAGCGATACTTTTAACGTGAGCACCGAAACACTCACCGACAGCCGCCACGAGAACGCTGCCCAGCGCTTAATGCCAGCGGAAGCTAAACAACTATAGAAAAAAACACACGAATAAACTCACTCGAGAGAAAGCGAAAATAATAATAATAATTCAAAAAGACATGCTTACGTTTCCGTGGGGAAAGCTAGTGCATCTTCTCCCGGTAGTAGCAAGCAGCCAGCAGCCTCGTTTTACTGCCAGAGTGTCGCGGGTGAGGAGGGGCCGCTGAGGGGGGGAAGGAGTGACTGACGTCCATCTCAGCCAATCGCAATCGAGGATAAAATCGGGGCGGGGTTGACATACTCCAGGTTGACGTACACATACGCCTCAAACACCGAATGAAGAGTCAAGGTGAGAGTTAAACATTGGGGTCTACGTGTTTTATGTTATCATTTTATTTTAGTTCAGTTAAGCTTTATTTACACAGCGCCAAATCACAACAACTGTCACCTCAAAGCGCTTTATTGTGAGGCACATACATGATCTTAAGTAGGCCAGAGCAGTGTAGCTCCCCTTTCTATAAGTATAAAGAAGTTTGAGGTACTTTAATACATAAAAGGAGGTGTAATGTCAAAAATAACGGTTTTCTACATTTGAAAGAAATGCTGCTCTGGGCTTCAATTGTAAGAAATAAATGTGTAAAATTATATAAAACAAAATTCTGTTAGCTCACTGTGGAGACTGTCCTGCAATTGTAAAATTGATGATTTGTGTCAACTGAGAGAATTCTTTTACAAAAACAAACAAACAAAAACAGGAAAAACCATCAAATCTCTGTAATTTATTTGTTTATCTAATACTTCTTTCCTTTGGTGTAGTATTATTGGCTATGGTGAAGGCCTTCTTTTTGCAGGAAAAAGCTGTGAATAGCTATCAAACATGAAAGCTGTCAAACATAAGGCCTCCAGGCCATGCCCTACAACAATCACATCATCCCTCCACACCCTCCCCCAAAAAAGCATGTGGCGACTGTGGGAAGGAAAAACCCTTTTAACCCCAACAGAGGTGGAGGTAAGGTGAGGCAAGGGAGACTGGACAAAAGGCAACTCCCTCTTTGCCTTCAAAATATGTAGTTCCTTTGTCTGTAACATGAATAACCTGCATGTTTTACAATCCACACCTTCACCGGGCTTTGACGTCTGCATGATTTTTAACCCTGGAGAACCCATGGGGTCAAATTTTACCCCATGGTTTCCCTAGAAAACCAATGGGGTCGGCTCTGACCCCATTGGTTCTCCGGGGTTAAAAGAGAAATCTTCGCATTCCACGTAAAAAACAACAACAACAAAGTGACTTTTAATTAGAATTTCTGCAGTTGTTTATTAATGACCTATGCCTTACAGTATAGCAACCTTCTTTTCAATACATAACTTGTGATAGTATGCATTATAAGTGGCTTTTTGTTTTAAAAATAGAAGCCACTAGGTGTGGACTGCACGCCTTCATAATTCATCTGGTCTAAGGGCTTCACAACACTGTGCTCACTCCAGTGGTAGATTGTTTGGTGACTGTCCTTTGGTTGCAAAAGATGGCTTTGCCCACAACTGCTGACTCTTTAGTGAATCAATGAGTAAGTGAGAAACTTGGCGTCAGTGCACCCAGATGGAAGGAGCGAGGAAGCACAAACGAGCATGTGTTTATGTGTCTCTGCTTAGTGTCACTCATTTTCTCCTAAACTTCTGCCTGTCGTGATTTCTCTGAACACTCAGTCCACCTCTGCTGTCCTCTCCGTGCTGCCTCTGGATTTGTTTACTCAACAAACCCTCCTTTGCATGGGCATGAGGCCTTCACTTCCTGCCTGGGCTTATTTCTATGGCAACAGAAAAAAAAAGTGGGAAAGCAAGACTCATAGCTGGGCGTGTCCAGAGACTCTGAACCAGCAAAACTAATAGAGTTTGGAGCTTTAAAGGAATGTAAATCAGGACTGGGGAGAGAGCATGAAGTGGGACACTGGAAGCAGAGCAGACAGGGTGAGGAGAGCTTTCTCTCTGTGCCTGTATCACAGGTGCTGCCATTGTCACATCTAGGTGGATTCCCTTTTACTTAACTCACCTTACGAGTGATTAATTGAAGCCACTAAGGACCGCACCTTGACATACCTCACAGTGCAGACACGCCTGTCCACACACACACACACACACACACACACACACACACACACACACACACACACACACACACACACACACACACACACACACACACACACACACACACACACACAGTAAACACCAATGACTGGTACAGACATGTTTACTGAGTGAAGAGATGACAGTGCCATCTGTAGGTCAGCTGTGGTTACTGCAGACTGAATACTTTGTATTCAAGGATAAAAGACTGGCTGGGCTTTAGTGTTGTTTTTCATTGAAGTGTGCAGTTTAATGTTAAGTGTAAGGAGGATATAGTAGCAGCAGGAAATGCAGTTCAACTGCAAGACTTCTCTGTTTTGTAGCTGAGATTCATCCCTGAATCTGGATCTAATAAGATACTCATTTGGATCCTGTGTTTTCCCACAGTTTGTGTCTGTTAGAGACCAGGAAATGCATATAACACACAATGGATGCACAGATATCACAGGCCTTGAAAGTGGATTTTAAATCAGGCCCTCCACAAGATAATTTCACAATATTCATAATATTTCATGATATTGTTCCAAGGCCCCATGAATAAAAAGTACAACTAAACTGATGTATGGATGCAATCAGTTGTTTTAAAGGTATGTAAGTATTTAGGTTAGCAGAGAAACACAACAGTGAGTGCCCAAACATCTAATTGGCAGCAGCTTCATTTTGGCAATGATCCCAAACACACTGCCAATGCAGTAAGAACACAGCTGGATAAAAAAAAAGCACACAATGACATCTGATCAGTTATGGATTGGCCTTCTCAGATTGAAGCAGTGTGTGATCACATTAGATCATCAGAAATAGAGCTTTGAATGTCCATCAAAAAGACTGGAGAACTATTCCTGAAGACTATTTAAAGAAATTACATGAAAGTTTGTTTAGGAGAGTTCTTGCTGTGTTAGACTTTTGACTGTTGTCCAAATATTGACTTTCAAACTCGATTTTTGCTTCATAGACGATATATCCCTGTATGTTTACATGTGCTTCAATAAACTGTTGCAACTATTTATATTTTGCTAGGAAAATGGCAAAGAAATTAGGTTGGATTTAAGACTTTTGCACAGTAAATGACAATTTTATCATTTCACAACAATTCAGTAGTTGAGAGATTTCCAGTATAGATAAAAATGTTGATACACATGGCCAGCTAACTACACTGCCTTGCTACCTGTAGATCTGGAGTCTATTTCCTCCTTTCCATCCAATGCAGTGCCACCCCTGGTGCCCTTTATGCACCAGATCTCACTCTGTCCTGCATGGTGCTTTTTGAGATCTACCCACCTTTTAGGCAACAGTCTGAGAAACTATTATTATGTAGGACTGTGGGCAGAAATTGGCATAATTTCCATGGGAAGAAAATGATGGTACAAATATGCCAGTCACTGGTAAATTTCCACCAGCCACTGGTGGCTCCAGCAACTTTTGGACCACAATTATGTGCCTTGCTAACATTTAAAGAGCCATTTTCTGGAGGAAATGCACCGAAGCAGTTCTAAATTCTGCAGTGGCATCGCCTCTGTGGAGAGGGGGTATCAGAGATGCCCTGTGGGCTAGATTCAATCTAGCACATCTAGATTGCTAACTTAATCTAAGGCTAGATTGAGTTAGCAAATTAGCTTACTTTGAGCTCTCTCAATGAAAGAGGGCATTTATAAAAATCATCTTTCTCTGGAGCCATCATCACTCTGTGACGTTATTACAGTACTGGCCTACATTAGGCTATAATGTCTGTCAGCAGAGGGCGATGTTTCACACAAGCAGTGCAGTGTGGGGACTGGGACAGCTGCAGATCAGATGTCTCCACTCTCTAAATTACAGAGTGACAACTTTGTTTTAATGACTCATAAAGACCCGCATTTTTTCTGCAGCCTTGTTTGTGACTTGTACTTGTGTTGCGTTGAACTGAGCGATGCTAATCCAGAGATCACCTCCATATGGGCTCTGTTTTTTGCGTTTTCTTTCATGTGTGCAGATGCCCATGCATCTCTGTCACAGTTTTCAAGCTACTTAAATCCCTGAGTGTTATCTTCTGTGCAGCTCAGTGATCTTAAAATCTCAAGTCATTATGCTTCCTCAGTGTCATTATGTGACCTGGCGTGCAGACAGCTGCTATCAAACTTGGCAGATCAAAGGGTCTCCCTCTCAATACGCACACTATCCTTTACACTGCCCTCTTTATTTCTCTATCTCCCTATCCACTCTCTCCCAAACCTTCAACAAGGGCCATAGCATGGCCTCTAATATTTTCCAGATGTTGAGTACCTCCCTTCCTCCCTTTCTCTACTCTGTTCTTAACGGGTCGATTGAAAAATAAGGGCTGTGCTGCCATCCTCCCCCTTCTTTCCCTTCCTGCGTTACCCCTTCCCCAGCTATTTCAACATATCTCAAGTCAGACATGAGAAGCTGGAGCTCCCCCAGAGCAGAAATGCTTTAGCAGGACGTGCTGATGTTGTTGTTGTAATCAGCTGTTTCGTCAGTGGTGTATTTTTGTAACAGCAGCTGTTTGTGATATGTGTGCTTTTTTTTTTTATTGCTTTCATTTGATATTAACCACGTTTTTCTTTGAGCAGAGTGATGCTGACAGTATTTGTCCCTTGTTTCTTTTGCTCCTTCTCTGCCCGTGATGGGAACCAGCTGGAAGAATTGAACTAAGGGTGGGTGGGGGTGGGGTGGGGTTGACCACTAGGATGTAAAAGGTTAGCACCTGGGCCCCAGGCAGGCAAGGGCGGCCGTGTGCTCTTATGGTTATTCTTCGATCGTTTTTACCTTCATCTTTTA
>NC_137944.1:14773975-14823975 GCF_963969265.1 Rhamphochromis sp. 'chilingali'
ACTTACTGAAAGTCTTCAGTTGCAGCAACATGTCAGCACAGTTGCAGACACGTGCTTCCATCTCTCTCTAAGTGCAGTAACACACTCACACACACACACCATGGACTAGATTCCCAGCTCATAACAATCACAGCAGCTGTTGCTCATGTAAACCAACTTCACACACACACACACGCAATCCCACCTCCTCACTCTTTCTTTCCCACCACTTGATTTCCACTCCTGGATTTATATCTGGCTTTATTTTGGCATCTTGAAGGACCTGAAAAAAACATTAACGTACTTCCAACACCCCTTCTAAATGCAGCACTTGTGCTTATCGTCCTGCAAAAGTGCACAAATTGACCGCCGTGCTTTCTGGTCTCAGTGCAGAGACAATCTGCTATTTGTTATTTCGAGCACTGCTTGACTTTTACCTACAGCCCCCACTGATTCCTGAGATGAAGTCTAGAAGTGAGCAAGTCCCATGCTGTGGTACACTACAGAGACATTGTCTCTGTGATTCAAGGCAGATAAAAGTTTGACGGGAGACACAATAAGATGCACATGTTCGAAGTAGTGTGACCGCCTGCAAGTTTGTGGCTTTGTGTGAGGCTCATTAGTCCCTACCTTCAGAGTCCTGCTGTGTTTGAAGCATTTTTGTATGCTCCTAAAAGTTTTCAATCACTTGGAAATGTCCTTGTTTCAAACAAAAAGCATATCTTGTTTTGATTTAATGAAGCATACTTGCTCAGATTCAATAAATCATTTATGTTGTTGTCTATGTTGGTGCATAGGAGGCCCATTTTCACTAACAATCACTCCAGTTTTTACAGCACATTGTTGTGTATGAATGCAAGTTTTAAAATCTAAAATTATGTCAAAGTTGACTTCCCCAACACATCTGAAAACACACACACACACACACACACACACACACACACACACACACACACACACACACACACACACACACACACACACTCATTCATAAGAAGCTGATTCAACACCTGAAGACTGTGCAATGAGTAATGTAACACTCCTCAATGACCTACATACAGTACGCTGCAGTATTAGCTCACGTTACTTACTAGCAGTGACCTGGATATTCTTTATGTTGTGCGCGCGCGCACACACACACACACACACACACACACACACACACACACACACACACACACACACACACACACACACACACACACACACAATATGTTAAAGTGCAGACAGAGATACGAGCTCGTCTCTCCCCTCTCTTTGTCGTTTTAGTGGAAGTAGGTATTTCTCTCGCTTCTCTGCTCTGAGACTGAAATGTCATTAAACAGTGAGAGGCCCCATTGGCGGGAGAAGGAGGTGATGAAAGGACTGGCTGGTGAAACTGGTCTGCAGCCCCAGTGGTGGGCAGCTCTGTTCGAGGGCCTCAATGGAACCTGTTTTGCCAGTCTTTGTAAATCTGGGTCAGCTCTAAAACACTCGTATCCCTCTCTGCTCTAACTTTAATCACACTGTTTGTCTTTTCCTCCTTTGTTCATCTCTCATTTTGTCTGTCTGAACTCTCTGGGAAATCTCGATCATGATCTGATGCTACAGTAGAGTCCACATGGACTGATGAAATCATTGTGTATTCCCTTTGACTTTGAGACAGCCCAGCTGACTGCCATAAACCAACTGGCTGGTCCCAGTATGTCTGGGGGCCAGATCGCTGAGTGCTTTCTCAATGTGTGTGTTCCTTGGAGAAGAGAAAGAAACACTAGAAAGACATGGATACAGGGTAGGCAGGGATGTAGAAACACTATAGAAAGATAGCCAAACAGGAAATGACCTCCCAGAGAGAGGGGGGCTTCCCCATGGGTTGTATTTCTCTCTCACACACACAAACATACACAGACACTCTCACACACAGAGACCTATAACATCTGATGATGTCTACCAACAGTTATGCATGAGAATGAGGCCAGTCAGGGGACGTGCTTTTGGTCTGTGCTGCTCAGTTTAGAGACCGCTCCATCACTTGTATCTCAAGCCTTATTGAAGTATGATATCTTCAATGCCTTTGACTTTAACCTCGAAAGATTTGAGCAGGCACATTGTTACCATGGCAGATGAATCTTTAGCCACATCAGTTTGCTAACTTCAGAAGAAAACATGTTATTTACATAAAAAAGAGAACTGGAGTGATCACTATGTAGCCTGGGTCATGATTCAGAGCATCAGCCTAAACAGCAATGATGTACAAGAGTGTGCTAAGCTAGTATGAAGCGTAGGACTACCCGATTATTAGTATTATTTAATCCTTCATTTAAACAGGTAGTCTCATATAGATCGATATCTCTTTTCCAAGAGACACATGTACAAAAAGAATGTGCAAAAATAGAGACAGACAGCTACATAATAAAAAGACATTTTTAAAAAATAAAAAAAACATGTGCAACAATAGCTGCACATAGACAAATGAAATGTTCCAGTGAAACCAGAGAATGCAGCACATTTCCTTTGTGACTCACCCTATTTATAAGCAGTAAAATATTTTAAATCCAGTTTTTCCAAGTTTCAGAGTGAATGAGAGTTACAGCTAATGGTAAAAAGTCCTGCGACCTGACATTGTAAGTACTCTGTTTAAATTCAGTCACAGACTGGGGGTAAGCAGGCAATCTTTGCAGCAAAGCTGTGTAAATAAACATCCTGTGCTGCTCTCTTCAATTTTCTAAGGAGCACCATGCCACATTTTCATTTAACATCCAGTGCTACACCTTGCCGGGCCCTCTATCGCCTTCAGAACTGCAAAGATTCAGCAAGGTGCTGGAAACATTCCTCAGAGATTTTGGTCCATGTTGATGTGACGTCGTCAAACAGGTGCTGTAGATTTGTCGGCTGCACATCCCAAAAGTATTAAATCGGACTGAGATCTGGTGGCTGTGGAGGCCATTTGAGTACAGTGAACTCATTGTTATGTTAAAAAAAACAGTTTCAGATGATCTGAGGATGGTGATGTGGCGGGTTATCCAGTTGGAAGCAGCCATCAGAAAATGGGTACGCTGTGATTATAAAGGGAGAACATGGCCAGAAACAATACTCAGGTAGCCTGCGACAGTTAAACAATCCCGTTTGTATTAAGGAACCAAAAGTGTGCCAGGAAAATATCCCCCACATCATTACACTAGCAGCCTGAACCATTAATACAAGACAGAATAGATCCATGCTTTAATGCTGTCAAATTGTAACCCTACCATGTGAGTGTTGCAGCAGTTTCCTGTTAATATCTGACACGAGCAGCACCCGGTGTGGTCTTCTGCCGCTGTAGCCCATCTGCTTCCAGAGTCGACATGTTGTGCTTTCCACGATGCTCTTGAGTTGTTGTTACTTTCCTGTCAGCTTGAAGCTGTCTGACCATTCTCCAGTGACCTCTGGCATCAACCAAGACATTTCTGCTGCTCACTGGATATTTTCTTTTTTCCGGACCATTCTCTGTAAACCCCTGAGATGGTTGTGTGGGAAAATCCCAGCAGATTGACAGAGATTTTGTTGTTGCTGAGAGAAAGCTGAAAAATCTAACTGACACAATAGTGCTAAGTGTTGACAAATTTAAAATCATGGGCAACCTGACAGGTTATGGAGATGAAGGGACTTGTGACCACAAAAGATTTGGTAAGCACTGGTACAGGAGTTAAACATGCTAAATTGGGGAGCCTGGGGTGGTCAGACATCCTTTACTGGGAAACTCTTTGCTTTCTTCACTTTTTTATTTTAAATATATCTATGCGACTAATAATATATGAACTCAAAAGACTGGTGCTGATTAAAGATACAAAGTATTTTAATTGGGACTGCGATGTTCAATCTATTTGATTTGTCACAATGTCTGTATGATAGTTACAAACATGCAACTCTGACACACATTTTCATTCATTTTTAGATAGTAACAGTAATGTTAATGACACGCTTTATTTACCACTGATAATTTGGTTCTCTACGTGTAAAACAGCTGCCATGATGTAATTTTTTTATTTAAATTGAATAAATGAAAGCTTTATTAGGAAAAAGAAACATAATTACAACAAACCATGTGATTAAATGTTCAATAAGTTTATTAGCTACTACACCAACCCCCACATGGTTTCCCTTGTGCCACCCCACTGAAAAATCCTAGAATCGCCCCTGGATTTAAGCTCTTTGCCTCGTATTTGCAGATGTCTTGGCAGCAACATTTCAGAGCGGCCCTGAACACGAACCTCCGCGCACACTGCAGCTAATGATTCCTCCGTCTGCAAAACCGTGCGCTAAATATTCGCACGCTTCACTCACTTTCTGCGAGACGATCTCTAACTAAGATCTGGCACCTCTCTTCGCCTGTCTTAACACACGCTTTAGAATTCCTGCACTGCAAATGCGAACCATCTGTGCTCCCACGAAGCAACAAAAGGCGTGTTAATGAGAAAATGGTAAATCGGCTGAGCTGCATGTTGGTGGTATTCCTACTGTAGCAGAGAGAGAGAGGGGAAACATGCATTCAACATTCATTAAACTTTTTTTTTTACTAAGCTTGTTTCATGAGTGACTGCTCTGCTCTGCCCGAACCGTTCTGCAAGAGAGAGAGCTGAAATTTTCGGGGTTCCCTGGGGATTCCGTGGGAAGGAAATCTTGCTGTCTGCTTTGTCCATATACCAGATCTCAGACCCCCGGTGAAGGAGGGGGCGCGCAAAAACTCGGTCAAAGGGTTTCTCAATCTCCGTCACTGCACGCCGTGTGTGTCTCATTACCTGCGTGCACGCGCAGATCTCTTCTGGATCTCTGCGCACATCTGGTTTTGGCGGGGTCGCAGAGTTGCGGGGGAGGGACTTTCAGTGAGTTTGAGTGTGTGAGTGTGCGATCGTGCTCAGCGTCTGAACTCTAATTCGCAGCAGATGACCACTTGGGGGGATGTAGGCTTTACTTGAGGAGGTGGCTGTTCCCTCGGACAGCATCAGAGCGCATTGGACAAGTTCACGCGTTCCATAGATGATGCTGCTCAGCGATGGCGCTGCGCGCTTGAAATGTACACTTTACAGAGCAACAAGTGAAATATGGAAGAGTCCAGCGTGACAGAGGAGAGGGGCGACTGCACCTGAAACGCACAAAGCGAATGCCGCTTCAGATCCGGGCTGTGCCGGCCGCGCTGTGGGAATGGATACCAGCAGTTTCCTGGTGGGGATGTGCTTTTTCCTGCTGTCGCTTAATGGGTTTCTGTCCTCCTCGCTGGCGACGGGCTTTTGCCCAAACCTCTGCGACTGTCAGCATTCACAGCATCTCATGTGCACCAATCGCGGATTGCGCACTGTGCCCAAACCCACTGCGCAGATGCCCGAGGAAGTGCAGATTTTCAGCCTTGGGGGCAACTTCATCTCTAACATCTCCGCCTTTGACTTCACACGGTACAGTAACCTCGAACGGTTAAATCTGCAGTACAATCAAATAAGAGTTATTCACCCAAAAGCATTTGAGAACCTTCCCAAATTGGAAGAGCTGTACTTGGGACATAATCTTTTAACAGCTATACCCGCGGGAAGTTTGCAGCCCCTAAAGAAATTGACTATTCTCTATGGAAACAACAATGCAATTAAGAAAATCACACCGGGACTGTTTTCCAACCTGGATAATCTTATTAAATTGCGCCTGGATGGCAACTCTCTAGAAGTTCTGCAGGACTCTGTTTTTAAGAGTTTGATCAATCTACATTATCTTCATCTGGAATCCAACAAACTGCAGCACATTCACAGAAACGCTTTCTCTAAACTGACCAGCCTACGCTTTTTAAACCTGGCCCACAACAAGCAATCAGCCATGCGCAATGTCCTCACTTTCTCTCATCTCAAAGCTTTGACGACGTTGCTGCTGTCTGAGAATGAAATTCGTCATATTGGCAACCATGTCTTCCAAAACCTGAAAAAACTGTCCAAGCTTTCCCTCAGCAACAACAAAATCTCCCAAATGGACAGTGGTGCTTTGAGCGGCCTGTCGAGCCTCACCGAGCTTCTGATTGACGGCAACGAACTGGTGGGAATTCCTGCCGTCCTCCTCGACCCCCTGGAGCGTGTCGAGGAGCTGGACTTCAGCCGCAACCGGATATCCAGCGTGGACTCTCTGGCTTTTTCAAGACTTAAACACCTAAGAGTGTTGAAGCTGAAGGACAACTTTCTCACCAGTCTGTCTGGGGACATGTTTACCCTCAACAGCGTACTTTACGACTTGGATCTCCAAGGCAACAACTGGACATGTGACTGTCGCCTGGAGCAACTGAGAGAATGGATTGCTGCTGCACACTCTCAGGGCAAACTGCTGACTGTGTTTGTGCAGTGTCATTACCCAGCAACTCTGAGGGGGAAATATCTGGACTATGTGAACAGCTCCCAGCTGCAGCCCCTTGGGAACTGGACTCACTTGTGTACAAGTCAAGCTAGGCCTGAGGAGAGCAGGGCAGGGGCAGTACTAGTGAAGCTGGGGAGCACTGAGAGAGGAGAAAGAGATTCTCGGTTGCCAGAGGGCGGAGAGAGGACAGATGAAGAAGCTCAGAAAGGTGTGAGAAAGAGAGGGGAAGTGGAAGAAACAGGACGTTTAAGACCGGTGAACAGGGGTGGAGTCATGGTATGGAAAAATGGAGAGCAGAGGAAAAAAGAGGGACAGGAAGAGGTGGGGATCCAAGGAGACCAAGGAGGTCCAGAGGTGGCAGAACCTTCTTCTTTCCTGGACAGAAGGAAACCAAAGAAGAAGCTACGGCCTGCTGCAGAGGCAGCTGGGAAACGCGTTAAGGGGAGAACGAGGTCAAAAGTTATTTTCAAACCCAGTCCATCAGCCACAATTAGCCAAGCAAGCATCGGGCTAACCACCACTGTGTCTGTTCACTCAGGAGAGCAGTTAGATCTCCTTAGGTCGGATCAGGATGACACCCTACCTGTCATTACAGACCCTTGTGTTTTCAACCGCCATTTCATCACTAATGTGTCCGTGCATCACGTCACATCTAATACCGTCACTGTGTACTGGACCACCAGGGATCATCACCGCTACACACCAGGGCCCGGGCCAGGTCTTGATGAAGTCCACTACCGGGTTCTGTTTGACAGGTTTGGCACCCAGGATCGTTTCCCCCGCTACGTTTACGCCCACGGCGCGGCTCGCTCCGTGACCCTCCAAGAGCTCAGCTCAGATGTGACCTACATGGTCTGCGTGGAGGGAGTGGTCGGAGGTTCCGTGTGTCAGGTCGCACCACGCGACCACTGCACGGGGCTGGTCACCCTATCTGAGGCAAATGGCCGTGGAGCTACGCTGACCTCTGACCTCCAGCTGGTGACGGTGGCGATGCTCGCCGGGAATGCTGTGCTGCTGCTGGTCATCGGCGGGGTGTGGCTGGGGAGAAGTCTGAGGAGAAAGTTGCAGAGGAGGAAGTCAGCTGTGCACGTGCGCCACATGTACTCCACCAGGCGACCGTTTCGCACCGCAATGGCCACGGCGTCCGTCTCCACCGACTTCACCAGCTACCAAAGCAGCCGGCCAGCACGGCTCGCGCCGCTAGAGGAGGGGGATCTCATCGAGTTCCCTTGCGACCGCTTTCTGGACAGCAGCAGCGTTCGCAGAGAGAGCGAAATGCAGAGATTCTCTGACTAGAACCATTAAAACTCCAAATTAGCTTTAAAAAAATGTTGACACTGAAAAAAATGGGAATTGCTTCATGTTTCCATCTGTGATTTAGCCTTTTTAACACAAACTCCTCTCAGCTGAGCTCATGAGACACCAGAGGAAGTCCATTCCCTCTGACTTCCCCTTTCCCAGTTTGGACCCTTCCTCTTTAATTTTCTTGCTTCTGTGAGTCTACATGCATTGTTTTTCTTTTTGTTTGTTTTTTTGTTTTTTGTGTACGTGAATGATGTACCACTGATTTCAACTACGGTGCTAATATTCAGTTTGCAGACATCATATTGTCTCATATTTGTACAGTGTGTAACGATGGCTGCTGGGTGGCAGAAAAATCTCCTGTTTTGTACCACATCTACCGTATTTTATACTTTTATAAGGAACTTTGTATCATTTTGCATTACATGACAAAGTAAAAATCCCCAACAATGTGACTGATTTGTCATTTGAGTGCATGTGTTATTGTATCTGCGGGTCCTAAAACCCAGACTGTACATAAGACTGAGGACGAGAGCAGCAACAAAACATTAAAGAAGTGAGTGAGTGAGCTGTGTGCGTGTCAAGATGAGGTCTGGCAATAGTTAGGCAGTCCCTTTGTTTGAGTCTACAGGGTGGAGTGCCTCCTACATTCAGTTCAAATCTCACACACACACACACACACACACACACACACACACACACACACACATTGACAATTGTCTGCACACAAACTTTTCATAGCATCAGACAGTCAAGATGTTAGACATTAAAGCTTCTTGGTTTGTGACAGCTGACCTTAAAGGGACAGTTCACGCCAAAATCAAAACTGCATATTTTTCGACTTGCCTGTCTGTCATATTTTTGGTTGTTTGTTTATTTGTGTTTTAGTCCATGTAGATTCCTTCCATTGAATATAATGGAAGCGAATATGGCGGGCATATGTTTAGACACAAGATTTGGGAAAATCAGTACAGATATTACAATAATAACGCATAACTTCTTGAAAGCAGCTGACTCACAGTGTTGCAGACATCCAGAGTCTCAAACATGTCCATGAATGCCTCATCAGGCAAGTTGTAATAAAACATTTTTTTAAGATACTGAAACTAGTATTCTTTCCTTTATATTATTATCTTATTTCAGTTAGTTTCCAAGTTCACAAAATCATTTCACTTAGCTTTAATTTCTTTCAAAATGCCATTTTCAATTTTTATTTTAGTCAACTCAAGGTTTATTTTTTAATAATATTTATTTTTTTTAGTTTCGTTTCAGTTAACCATAATAACCTTGGAGCTAGCATATGAGGGTGGACATCGCGCCTCTAGTCATGGATAGATGCATGCATAACGACCCCACAGCGAAGCTTGTGGATATATTTGAGTAACTAGGTCATAAATCCTCAAAAGAGTTTAGTAAAATACATTTTGGGGGGACTTTAAGCATCACAAGAAAAGTATTGCTTACTTTTACTATTTTCAAGAGAAGCCAGTCATGTCTGTGGCTGATATTTTCAAAAACTGGTTAACAATAGGTTACATTTTGGGAGAACTATCCCTTGAAGTCTGGGACACTTTTGTTAGTAGTTGCCCAGTTATCCAGGATCTCAGCAGACTTTGAGGTGGTACACCCTGCACAGGTAGCCAGGCCATCACAGGGCTGACCTTCACATCTCCACAGGAAGAACATGCAGAAAGTTCATCTTAAGTCTTTCTGTCTGTGTATGAGACGAGACAGAAACAATCCTGGTCACACTTTGATGACTACTCTTATTTTTGCTCTCACTAATAAAAACAGTCACTAGATGGCAGGATAGACCGCACCACAAGTACAGAACCACAGTGTCACTGCTCACAGCCACCAGCTGACCAAAATTAAAGGCAAACAAATATGAATCTGACAGATCTGACGTTGTAAAAACACATTTCAATGATTCACAAAAAGATACCAGAGTAATATTTTTTTTTAATTTTTGCATTAGGTTTACAGCGATTGTCAGCGTCTTTACAGTACAAAAAGTGTAACTTCTGTGTAAATTTAATTAAACTAGCAGGGACTGAGACATGAAGTGTAGTTTATAATTACTCAGTGACTCAAGGCAGTCACAAAAAAGTGCCTTAAAGAAAATACTGTTTTCAGTAGCTTTCCAACACAGTTGCAGGTTTAATTAACTAATATTTACAAATCAATGAAATGGGAAATTTTAGGATAAAATATTTATCTTATAATTTGAATTACCTGTAGAAAAAACACCCAAAACAACAAAAACTTTGTTGTGTTATTTAAGGTAAGCTGCCTCTGCTCAAAAATGGAAAAAGGTGCACTTGGAGCTGCCCAATTAAAACAAACAAAAAAAAGTTATAGTCTCTTTTTCTGAATTAGTGCAAGATATGCCAGAGAATGATACTAAAAAGATGTGTCATGACTGTGTGTGTGCATAGCGAGTAGGTAGGAGGCAACGTTAGGCTCATGTCAAAAGAAAACAGACATTATCTGAATAAACACAGGATCCAGTTGCCATCACAGTTTTAACAAGGCTTTCAGAAAGTGCATTTTATGCACCTGTTTGGAGAAATGAAGCGACAGATCTCTCTCTCTCTCAGTAAGTGTTTCTGATCTTCTCACAGAAAATCTGCTGATCGTGTTGAAAAATACCTCAAGCGTTCACATGGATTTATAAAATCCCAATCCTATCCAGTTTGGGATTTCACCTATACGTTGCAGGCTAGTGTCCGGGCTGGAGGTCGTGGCCCGAATCGCCTCCAGACGTCGAGGAAGTGGAGATGCTGTTATGTTGGATGGCTTGCAGATCAAACCCAGGACCTGCAGGGGTGGGACTTCTTCCAGGGCTCACCCCTGCAGCTGGACATAGAGACAGCTGTCAAAGTCACTTATAAAGTTCTGACTCTCTGCTTTTTGGTGTTGGAGATTGTAGGCATCAAATAAAAAGCCACGGCATTTGAGATTAAATGAAAATAGCTCCTTTATTTTAACAATTGAATACTGTACATACATGTATAAAGAACAGTAGAAATATATGAATATGAAATGTGCCAATATTGCATCTCTCTTTGTTCTAAGAAACTCTTGACACATACGTCTTTGTCTGCTTAGGCCACAGCGTTTCACTTTTTAAATATCTTTCGTTACAGGTCAGTTTCAGTCACTGTTTGACATAAACTTGAAGCCGCCTGTGGAGTGCAAGAAAGGCAACTTGTTCCCTGCTAGCTTCATGCAAGGCAAAACAATGCTAGTAGCAT
This sequence comes from Rhamphochromis sp. 'chilingali', assembly GCF_963969265.1. Lineage (NCBI taxonomy): Eukaryota > Metazoa > Chordata > Actinopteri > Cichliformes > Cichlidae > Rhamphochromis > Rhamphochromis sp. 'chilingali'. The sequence continues at coordinate 14,784,856 of NC_137944.1, forward strand.
GGTACTACAAGTTATCTCAAATACCATTGCGGTGTGGTTCATTAAAACAGAAGCACAAACTTGATATTCCTTTAAATTAAATCAAGAGTGCAGTGCTTTTTTCCTCCTGATCTCTTCAAAAGTGCATTGCTAATTTTTTTGGACACAGCGGGGTTTAAAGCAACAGTTACTTTACTCTTTTGTGCTGTTTGTTTAGCACTTTAAGACACAGTTTAAAGTGGACCTATTATGCTCATTTTTCATGATAATTCCTGTTTGTCCCTTCGTCTCCCTCCCCTTTTTAGTCAGCTTTCTGAAACAACTGTTGTGCCCAGAACAGAAGGTTTGAAAAGCAGGTTGGGTGGGGTTTCTGTGCTCACAGCCATGGCTGCATACCTGACATAACCACATAAGGATATCCCCTCTCTTGACATCATACACATCCATGTCCATGAGGAAAAAACAAATTCTTTGCTCACATGTACATACATAAAAAACTGGTACCAATTTTAATAACAGTGCGTATATATGACAGAAAATAGGAGAAAGCATAATAGGTCCACTTTAAGGTCCTCGGTGTGTAGAGCAGTGGTTCTCAAAGTGGGAGCACCAGGTGTCTGCATCCAAAAGTCAAAGGGCAAATAATTTGCAAAAAAATAATTTTATAATAAAAAGTGCATATTTACAGATGGGGACATTTACTCCTGCCTGTGTTATCTTTGGGCTGACAGAAGCTCGCCATCAGATGTGATTGTGACACATCATGTCAGTCTATCATCAGCTATCACACACTTTTCTCAGGGTGTAATTAACCATTCCAGCTGTTCGGCTTCTTGTCTTTTTGACATGCGGGCTAGCAAGTAGCTTTAATTATTATCTATATTAAGTCAGCAGGTAAAGCTGCATTTAAATCAGAAAATATGAGGGGTTTCTTAGGACATTTTCTCCCCTCTTAGGGGTTCTTGGCCTCGAGAAGTTTAAGAACCCCCTGTGTAATAGCGAGTGCATGTGTAATTGTGGGTACACAAGGTTTAATGTGTGAATTACACCCTCAGTGGTGGATGGAGATGACTGGTGTCAGGCATCTGGAAAAGCTGGTGAGATTTCTACACAGGGTTACAGGGAAGGGGGGTTTTACTCACTGGGGTACCCCTGTGCCTCCCTCTGCCGAGCAGTGACAGGACAGTCCTTGTGGGTGAGCAGAATCTGCTTCAGCTGACCCACCTCCGACTTCAGTGACGTCACCTCGTTCTGGAAGCAAACACAGTGAAATGGTAAGCACTCTCGAAGTGTAGGTTGTGTTGATGTGAGTGTGTCTTGTGCTCAGAGCACATCCCACCTGTAGCTGAAGGTTTGTGTGCGTCAGCTCTTCAGCTTTCTTCTCCAGTGATGACACCCACAGCTTCCTCTTCTGTCGGCAGCGGGTGGCTGCGGCCCGGTTACGTTCCAGAAACTTCTGCCTTCGCTCGTCGGGGTCCTGCTCTACTGTCCTCCTTCGACGGTTTCCGCTTCCTCCTACACCACCTCCGCTGCAGCTACCGCCTGCCTGCACTGCATGAGTGTGAGATGGCTGGGAAGGCTGCATCTGCTGTGCAACTGGTGATAACTGCAGAACAAAAACAACAACTTTTTCAAGTAACTGTGCTTGAATGCACAAAAAACCCAGCCATCGTTAAATATAAAGCATTATACCTGCGCAGGAGCAGACAGTGGAGGTGCAGGCGGTGAGCCTGGGTGTAAATGTGAAGGCGGTGATTGGTGAGCCTGAGCGTGAGGTGGTAAATTCCCTGCCTGGTGCAGCTGGTGGCTCTGGGTGCTTCCAAGATGCTGTGGGTGGGGAGCATGGCACCGCTGTTGGTAGGTAAGAGGCACAGGCGGAAGCTGTGAGGGATGAGGCTGAGGATGATGATGATGGTGGTGCTGCTGTTGTGGTTGTTGTTGTTGTAGTGGAGGTGTCTGGTGACGCTGTGGCATCATCTCTATCATGTGGCCCATGGGTGGCACATTGTTACTGATGGTGATCATTCCTGGGTGGTGCTGTTGATAATGGTGGCCCAATGTCTGCTTGGATCTCTGAGCCGAAATAGATAATAAACAAAAAAAGAACAAGTTAATTAATCATGTGATGCTATTAAAAAGTTAAATTATTATCACTTCTATGTGCAATGATTTAGAAATCTGAAGAGATCTAACCACTATCCACTCTGATATCAGCCTCTGAACTGTGTTCAGAGGATAATAAGTATATACTAGTATCCAGATTAAGAAAATACAAACAATTAACGTGAATTCAACTGAGGAAGACTTTCCTTTTCTTTTTCATGTTGGATTATAAAGATATTTATTTACCCCTTTCATGGTCAATATGTTAGAGAATGCTCAGAAGCCCTATAACCACACAGAAAGGCCATAAAACTGCAGTTCCTCAAATGACCACACGAGGCTGGCTTGCACAGTGAGACAATCCCAACAGACAACTGTTCAATTCAGTTCAACTGTATTTATATAGCACCAAATCCCAACAACAGTCGCCTCAAGGTGCTTTATAATGTAAGTTAAAAACCCTAGAATAATTCAAAGAAAACAGAGAAAACCCCAACAATCAGATGACCTATGAGCAAGCACTTCGGTGACAGTGAGAATGAAAAACTCCCTTTTAACAGGAAGAAACCTCCAGCAGAAACAGACTCGGGGAGGAGCGGCCATCTACCGTGACCAGTTGGGGGCAAGGGGAGGAAGACAGGACAAAACCACACTTTGGAGGAGAACCAGAGATGAATAATAGCTCACGATTCAATGCAGAGTGTGTGAAAACACATAGGAACGGTGAAGAAGAAACACTTGGGAAGTTCCCAGCAGCCTAGAGCTATTGCAGTGAAACTAAAGGAGGATTCAGCGTGACCTGATCCAGCCTTGACTATATGCTTTGTCAAAAAGGAAAGATGACTATGTTAAAACGCCCAACTTAACAGCATTAAAAAGCAAGATTAAACTCTTCTGAAAGAATGGTTTTGGTCTCTGTGAATACTCCCCTAATAGAAATTGTATTGCAGTTTCATTTCTTTGTCATTCTTCTAATTACACTTTTAAAGTTTGCTGGGAAGTAGCTAGCCGGTCGTCACGGCAAAGCTACGAGAGCGTCTCTCAGCATGGGCCCGAAAAAAGTTCTGTCAGCCGAGGAAGGAGACGATATTAAGAAGTCGCTGGAGTTTATGACAGAGGAGATTTCTACTGTCAAACTGCAGCAGAAAGCCATCCTGGACCTGGTCGAGGAAGTTAAGGCTCTCCGCATCCAGAACGCCGAGAAGGATCGGCGGCTGGCGTACCTGGAGAACAGAGTGGCGGATTTGGAGCAGTACACCCGGATGAACGATGTTATCATCACGGGGCTTCGCATCAAACCCCGGTCATACGCCCGGGCGGTCGCCACTGACAATGTAGGAGGGCCAGGAGAGGAAGATGTCAACTCCACGGAGCATCAAGTGGTTACCTTTCTACGGTCCAAAGGTGTGGAAGTGGATTATAACAACATTGAGGCTTGCCACCCTCTACCCCGAAAAAATGACAGTAACAAACCAGCCATCATTGTGAGATTTGCAAACAGAAAACAGAAAACAGCACTGTTAAAACAAGGAAGGAAACTGAAAGGATCCGATGTCTTCATGAACGAACATCTGATAAAAAGAAATGCGGACATTGCCAGGAAAGCACGTTACTTGAAGAAACAGGGAAAAATTCAAAATACATGGACCACCAACTGCAAAGTATTCATTAAACTCAATGGAACACCGGAACAAGCCAAAGTGTTGGTCATCAGAAATATGGAAGAGCTGGACAAATACTGAGGTCAACTTACTCTGGAGGTATGAATACACATGTGACGTGACACACAACACAACACATGGCACAGTCCAAAAGAACTTCATCTGCATCCGGCAACAATATCAACATAACTCATTGGAATTCTCTTTATGATAATCTGGAACTGAGAACATTTCGATACACAGACCATAATGTTCTAGACTTAGAAAAGGATATAGACCCGGAAAATAATTTCTTCTACAACATCAGCTGTAACTGCTGCTACTTCACTGATGAACAGTTTAAGCACACCATCAACACGGAAAATAAATTATCAATAATCCATTTTAATAGCAGAAGTCTGTATGCCAACTTCAACAATATAAAGGAATATCTAAATGAGTTGACAAATCCATTTGGAATTATTGCCATTTCTGAAACATGGATCAATGCGGAGAAAGGAATGGACTTTGGACTGGAGGGATATGAAGTGAATTTTGTAAATAGAAGGAACAAGAGTGGAGGGGGAGTAGCTGTGTATGTGGATAAAAACCTAAACTACAAGGTGGTAGAAAGTATGACAACTGTAATTGATAATTTACTAGAATGTATAACAATTGAAATTTATAAGGAAAAAGAAAAAAATGTAATAATTAGCTGTATATATAGAACACCTGGCTCTAGTATTCAAGTATTTAATGACTTCATAGAGGAAATATTCTCTAAAACAAATCAAAAAGTTATGTTTATCTGTGGTGATTTTAATATTGACCTGTTGAATCCAAAAAAGCATAAAATGACCGACGAATTCCTAAACACTATGTACAGTTTGAGTTTACATCCTAAAATAACCAGGCCTAGCAGAATTACACCACATTGTGCCACCTTACTTGACAATATTTTCACTAACAATATGGAAAACAACATTGTGAGCGGAATATTAATTAATGACATCAGTGATCACCTACCAGTTTTTGCAGTTTATGACACTAATTATAAGAAAAATCAGCATGAAGAACAACTGAGATACAGACGTGTAAGGACAGAAGAAACTATGACTGCATTTAAGAACGATCTATTAAATCAGGACTGGGACAAGGTGTACAAAGAAGCTGATATTGATATTGCATATGGCATATTTTTAAGAATATTCATGGAGTTGTACGATAAAAACTGTCCAACAATAAAATACAACAGAAAGCACAAATATTCAGATAGACCATGGCTCACTAAGGGTTTACAAAATGCATGTAAAAAGAAAAATACACTCTATAGGGAATACCTAAAACAAAGAACAAAAGAAGCTGAAAATAAATATAAAAAATACAAAAATAAGTTGACCAATATTATACGTGTATGTAGAAAGGAGTATTATAGTAAAATATTGAACAACAATAAACATAATATGAAAGGAATATGGGATGTTTTAAACGGTATCATTAAAAATAATTCTGGACAACAAAGTTATCCACAATACTTTATCGATAATGGCAATATTATGGAAAACACTGCTGATAAGGTCAACAGCTTTAATCATTATTTTGTAAATATTGGACCAAAACTGGCAGAACAAATTCCTGAGTCACTGCCATCAGTAGAATGTAGTGAAAACCTGATTGATAGGAACCCTAACTCAATGTTCCTTACATCAGTGGAGGAAAAAGAAATAATTGACATTGTACACATGTGTAAATATAAAACATCCACTGATTGTAATGATATTGACATGAAAATCGTCAAGAAGGTCATTGAAGGAATTGTAGGACCTCTAACATATATTTGCAACTTATCATTTCAGACGGGAAAAGTGCCAAACAAAATGAAAATAGCTAAAGTTGTGCCGCTGTATAAAACCGGGGATAGACGCCACTTCACAAATTACAGGCCTGTTTCTTTACTACCACAATTCTCCAAAATCCTAGAAAACCTGTTTAATAAACGATTAGACAAATTCTTAGATAAATATAAATTACTCTCTGACAGTCAATATGGATTCAGATCAAAAAGATCAACATCTCTGGCATTAATCGAATCAATTGAGGAGATTACGAATGCTATAGATCAGAAACAGTATGCAGCTGGAGTATTTCTGGATCTCAAGAAAGCATTCGACACAATCAATCATGACATATTAATTAATAAACTGGAACGGTATGGGATTAGGGGGGTTGTACTGCAATGGGTGAAAAATTATTTAAGTGACCGGAAACAATTTGTGAAGTTGGGTGTCCATTCCTCATCATGCTTGGACATTGCTTGTGGTGTTCCACAAGGCTCTGTACTGGGTCCAAAATTATTTATTATTTATATAAATGATATTTGTAAGGCATCTGATATATTAAAATTAGTATTATTTGCAGATGACACAAATATTTTTTGTTCTGGGGGGAATCTAAAGGAGCTGCTGGATACAATTACTTCAGAAATGTGCAAAATTAAAAAATGGTTTAACAGGAACAAACTATCGCTAAATCTAAGTAAAACTAAAATTATCTTATTTGGGAATTCCCTTAGAAATGCACAAGTGCAGATTCATGTAGATGGTGTGGAAATTGAAAGAGTACTTGAACATAAGTTTCTTGGTGTGATTATAGATGATAAATTAAACTGGAAGTCTCATATAAATCATATACATAACAAAATTTCAAGAAGTGTCTCAATCTTGAGTAAAGTAAAACACATTCTGGACCACAAATCACTCCACATTCTCTATTGTTCCCTGATTGCACCGTATTTGAATTACTGTGCAGAGGTTTGGGGCAATACTTACAAATGTTCGCTATCATCAATCTTTATATTACAAAAAAGGGCCATAAGGATAATCCATAAAACTGGTTACAGAGATCATACAAATCCACTATTCTTAAAATCAAAAATTCTAAAATTCACAGATCTGGTTCATTTTCTCACAGCACAAATTATATATAAAGCAATAAATAACCTGCTTCCTGACAATATTCTAAAAATGTTTTCTAAAAGGGAACGGGGATACAATTTGAGGGGGGAATTAAATTTAAAACATCCTCGTAGCCGTACAACATTAAAAAGTTTTTGCATCTCTGTGTGTGGAGTGAAGCTGTGGAACAGACTAAGTAAAGATATGAAGCAATGTCCAAGCATGGCGCAGTTTAAAAAGCGGTTTAAGGATATGGTTTTTACAGGGTACAGGGAAAAGGTAGAGATTTGATAGGGTGTTCTTGTCTAATATTTTCATGTGTGTGCGCATGCACGGGTTTGTTGGTATGGGCATATATGTATGTGTATATGTATGTATGTGTATATATATATATATATATGTATATATATATATATGTATATGTATGTGTATGTATATATATATATATATGTATATGTATATATATGTGTATGTGTGTGTATGTATGTGTGTATGTATGTATGTATGTATGTATATATATATATATATATATATATATATATATATATATATATATATATATATATATATATATATATATATATAAAATATATATAAAATTGTAGGTTGTGTATCCTTCAGGTGTTAATGGGGTTATTGAAAATGTGTATATGTGCGTATGTGTGTATATACGTAGGTATGGATAGATAGAAACATATATGTGTATATATTAAAAAAAAAAAAAAAAAAAATTACACATAACATATAATGTAATTACAAGGAGGTATTTCTGTAGTCTATTGATACTAGATAGTGGAAAAGGGGTGGGATTAAATAAGCTTATGCTTCTTCCTGCTCCTTTTTGAACATGGACGTTATTTGGAGTTGTGGTTGCTCGTTTTCCTTTTGTTTGCTTTGTTCATTTGTCTCTTTTAATTCTATTTTTTTTTTTTTTTATACTTTTTCAACATGTTCAAAATAAAGATTCAATCAATCAATCAATCAAAAGTTTGACAGTGGCCAGTTTTGGCCAGTCATTGAACTGGACCTCTGGACTGAGCATTTTTAATGGAATTATCAATTGTTGTGTGGCTTACGGCACAAACGAGCAATTCAGCAAGTGACTGTTTCCACTTTGTTGCGTGAGGGTTTCTTTTAGTATTTTATTAGTACTAGTGCATGGAAAAAAATAATAATGCGTCTGTGAAATTAAAATGATACGATGCCTTTATCAGGTGTTATCAGTGGATAAACACTACAAGTTGATAATTTTAGCCCTTTGGATGTGTAGCTGCTAGGCAATATGATGACATCATAATATCTGAGGTAGATAAGAACCACAGACAGTATAAAAGATGGACGTAGCTGCCCTGACGTCACGCACTGCTTTGAGGTCCCGCTTTGAAGCCTCAAGCTGGCGACGGTGTTTTGCTTGTGAAGAATGGACGTGAAAGAGAGGGGCGGGTCTGACTATTGGCTACTGACTTGTGATTGTCAGCTCAATAGCCAATGTGGTCTTTTGAACCATAGCATGATCAAGATTTATGAAGCAGACCTCATTTTTTTATTATCTGTATGGCGCATAAACTGAGTCTATAAACTCAAATGGAAAATGTTTACAAAGGTCAAGTGAGACAGCTTTTTTTCTTTCCACTACTGGCCTGAAATTCCTACATTTCATTTTATATATCATAGCAAGAAAATTACTAATTAGCGGCCATCTGTGGCTGTGCAGTTCACCCATACAGTGTATGGATACAGCCTTCTAAGAACTCAACTTTCTTTCCCCAAATATGGTAACTTTAGACTCCAAACTAAAAAAAAAAATGTGGCTACAGTCAAAAGACTTGAGTCATAGTGTTCAGTCTATGGTTTATCCTTAACGCCTGCTAAATTAGTAACAGCAGGTTCTCTTTGAAGCAACGGGCCACTTCAAGCCGCGTCCTGCACCTCGATGCAAACAATATCTGCGGGTCAAACCCTCCTTCTTTTCCATCCTCGCCACTTCTCCTCAGCGTCCGCAACTGCGAAGACAACTGTTGATGAGAGGGATAACGTGTTCCAATAAATGCTGCCGTCTGCAGCTTGATACCTTCACACTTTATCATTCCCGTGTATCATCTGACTAAACAGACTGTACGAGCTAAATTAAACCTCATCTCACCTTTCTCCAACACTCAGCAGAGAAAAGCAAGAGAGGGAGAGGTCATGTTTGGAGCATGACATCACCCCCCCCATTCCAGTCCCTCCCTGGCAATACTGTTATCTGCTCCCTGTTACACAATATTTCTTTAAGAGAAGAAGCAGATTTCTCTCTCTCTCGCTCTCTCTCTCTCTTCACCATTCAGTGAAGTAAAAAGAGAGCACATTTAACTGGTGCCAAGGATGAGGTCATTGAGCTGTCTGTGCCAGCTTTACCAGCCAGCCAGGCTGCCAGTCATACACACACGCACAGCCACACACACACACTAAATAGAGCGGGACACGAGTCCTTCAGTTGTGTTTACTAGATAGAAACACCCTGACACTGAGGCCGGCGATTACATCATGGGTCTCCTTGGCTTGGATGACACACCACGTTGATATTTCTGTCTGAAGGGATCAGTGAATGAAGACACAAAACTGTACATGAAACACTGATCCACTTGTCAAATGTTTACTTTTCCACTTGAGCTGAGTGTAGCGTTACTGTACAACAGAGGCACGTTAACACACTTTCTGATGTTTTAAATAAGCGGAGGCCTGTTTCGAAAAAGAAAAACCTTTCCGAGGACCAATATAATTCCTTAGATTTATACTACAAGACTCATTCACCTGCTCACACACACACATTCATGCAGCACTTTATTCTGTGTACTTTAGGAACGTTACCTACAACACATACACTCACAGTAGGTGCACCGGGGGGGGGTAAGTATCCCGGACTGAACCACTGACAAACCAATATGTAGATGACTCACTCCACCTCTTTGCGTCCACTGAGGACATTTGTGGAACAAATGTGTTGCATCTTGGTGAGTGTTACAAACCTGACAAAAAGTCAAAGTGTTGTTTGAGGGTTAAGATTCTGCATCAGGATTAAGGTTTAAAGTAAGGAGTTGCTTCAGTAATAAAAGCTAAGGTAAGGTAAGAATGTGTTGGGTCATCGGGTACCCTTTTATGTATGTGTGTGTGTGTGTGAGAGAGTGTAAGAAAAGAGGGTCAGAAGTAAACTTGCCACCTGAGTGGCTCCGCAATCTGAAACCACTTTTCAGTTGCCACTCTGTATGCGAGCTCCTCCACAAGAAGCCACAACCTGCGTCCATGCCTGTGTGTGTGTTTGTGTGTGTGGGGCTATTTCACAGTTTTCCCATTTGAAGTAGCTTTTGATAGCAAAATATTTTTAACTATTAATTCCAGATGCAGGTGAAAAGAGGATATGTAAAATTTACAAGCGAAAAGATCGCACGCTTGTTGACGCAAGGGAAATAAAACAACTGAGAAAGCCACGGGGGAGCATGTAGATTGTGACTTCCTGTGGTCCAATGTGTGTGTGTGTGTGTTTGGGGGTAGAGTTACATTCTATTTCCTGTCTGTGCTGATTAGAAAGGACTATGGCAAAGGCAGAAGGTGAGGCCGGGTGTCTTTTTTTTAAGTGTTACATAACACTATGAATTTGTCTTTATTGAAAAATCACCCACATTTTGAGCCATTATAGAACAGATTAGAATAGAACGCGACTATTTGTCATTCTACAGGTGTACAACCAAATTTGGAGCAACTCTCTGAGTGGTGCATATAGTTAAGACAAAAATATATTCAAATACATATATATCAATATAAAGATATCAGAATATGAGATCAGTATAAGTTATTATACACACACAAACACACTCCTACTTTACAGACTTTAGTAATATTGCACCGGATGTTCTGAGTGATGATGATACACAGTGTTATGAGCTGGAGCAGGATGGTAAAGGGTATATATAATGGACATCTCTGTTCTAACTGAGCTTACTATAAGCCTCAGTCACCCAATCAGTCATTCATATAGCACTTTAGTTTACACCTAAGTGCTTTGTCTAACAATAAAACACACCGAGTGCAGCAGGGTTCAGAATCCTGCCACAGAAAGATTCAAAGTGCAGACTGGGATTGAACCTCCAACCTTTCAATTGTTAGCTTACCTCACTCAACCTCACTCTGCCTCCTGAACCACAGACAACCAAAACGTTAGGATAAGATATAATATGCTGGGAGTTGATGAAACATGCAGAAATCCACTCTTCATAAACAGCTGTGGTGTAATGCATTATTAGTGTAATGCTAATATAATGTTATTAGCTCCAATAATGGAAATAGTGGAAAAAGGTAGTCAGACTGACTGATGATCACCTACCTGGGGTGAAGAACAGGAGGGGTTGTGTACAGGAGCCGGTATACCCATTGCACAAGACATCTGCTTCTCCATCTGAAGAAGAAACAGTAGACACAAAAAGAATCTTTCAGCTGTGACAAAGGGAAGCAGCAGCTTGTATCCACATAAACCTCAAGTATGAAGAGTTCCCCCAAAGGTCACATCCATCTGGAGTTTTGACATTTTGATTAATTTATCCACAAAAGTGAATTTTCCTGTCATGGGTCCACTATACCTGCATCTATAAATCATCAGGCATGCGTGTTTGAATGTGTGGGAGTCTGAACATGACAAACACCATCCCCTTCCATACTTACAGTCATGTGCTGAGCAGATGCCCCTTGCATGGCGGGGTCTGGCAGGGTGCCAGGTAAGGAGGCTGGCAGCGGCTGCCTGTGTCTGTTCCGCATGTGAAGGAGGCACGACAGCGGCCCGGGAACCGGCCTGTGGTGAGCCGAAGAGGGAGAGAGCGATAGAGACGGGTCATGCTAGAGAGCCGTCCACAGCCAAAGTTTCATAAAACCAGGTTCAGTAAGAGGTGCAAGTTGAAACATTTATAGCTGGGTCTTAATGGCAGATGGAGGTGAGATGTGAGAATGGTCATATCGTCTTATTTTTAGGGGAAGCTGTATCCAAGTCTACAAACAAAAAATGCATACAAAGCCAGCAGAATGGCTCTGTTCTGGGACCTCCCTGCACTTTAATGTGTAGGACCTTCACACAAAACAGAGCTGGTAACAGTGGCAACAGATATGCCACTGAGCTAGGGAAGAGGTGGGTTGCAAAGTGGCTTGCAGATGTGCTACAGCAGCTAAAATAGCCCTCCCACTGTTTACAAGGGTATCAGCTGAGCCATCAGCTGATGATGTAGGCTAGCACTGAGATCAGCTGATCTGCTACCACTGCAGGTGAGGGTAACTTGGCTGAACTAACATCATGTTTGATTTCTACTACTTACTTCAAATATTTTTTCAAAAGGAAAAGATAAGTGATTTTAGCTGGCAGGCTTACCTTCGTCTGAGCAACGAGTTGGCACAGTTTCCTAAAGTAAAGCAGGAGTATATCTTTCTAGAAGCAGCATTTCAGTCATCCTGTTTATTTCATACATTTAACAGATTTTACTGGAACTACTTTCTACGGAGGAAATAGTCCCTTACGAAACTGTTGACAGGGTGTTCTGCTTATTGTCCAGAATATTAAGTTCTCTAGGCAAAGATGTTGCTGTTGAACTTTTTTGACATGGGGAGTAGCACAACCTAAATTCCACTGAGCCTCATTGTTTTGGGATGGCGGAGAAGTCTCAAAGGCAGATGTGTCAAAACATTGGCAAGTTGGCAAATCAAAGCCGCCAACCACTAGAAACAAATGTTACTGAGGAGTCTCTGAGAGCCCTTAAACACTCCAATGTGATCAAAAAGCACTGATGTGTTATTGTATGCCAGGAGAGAGCTGTAAACAGAGTTTTGAGGTAAAGCGCTGACAAGAGAAAGAGTGATGAAGTTTAAAAAAAATGGAAAGAAAAGAAAGACGTGGAGAAAAATGACAGCCCGAGAGGGAGGTGCAAAGCCTGCAGATCAGAGCGGGGGGGATCCAGAGACCCAGGGTGCCATGTGCTGACCTAACCCCTCTGGCTCTTTGCCAGTCGGACAGCGTGGGCCTGCATGGCCACGCTGAGGTCATCATCAATGATGTCATCGCCGAATCTGAGGGTATGCGATCCTTTTAGAATACAACAAAGCGCAGACAAACCAAAACAGCATTTCCTAACATAACCACAACAGTTCTACCAGGCCAGCAGCCAGACATTTAGACCAGGTCACTATGGAAACCGGTGGTAAACACTTGGGGAAACAGCCAGATGCCCGATCCAGAGTTCACTTAGTAACTCTTAGCGGGTTTCACTGACTAACATGCTGTCTGGATTCAGCTGGCACTGATTAATGCTGCCATAAATGACTGTCAGCTCGCTCCCCACTGTCCTGTCACGTCCTGTCTGAGCCTGGACAGATGTTTGGAGCTAATTATGTCACTGACTCACTTGTGGCACCTTGATTCATCTAATCAACAACAGATTTGACAGCCTTTTGTTTGTCTACAGTATGCGTTGCAAGCAGAAACCATCGGTTTGATGGAGATGATGGAGGCACTTTTATGTAAGATTGACATTTGGGCGGGAATCGCTATTTACTATATTTAGCATAACTAAACCCCAGAAAACACACAAAAAAATCTTTTTTTAATCACAACGTGTCCAGTTTGATCTCAGAATATCATACATCTGCTCTCCCGTGAATTAATAAAGCCTTAAAATAGTCATAAATGCAAAAATGACATTGCTGTAATAACTAGGACTGGTAGAGAAAATGTTACACTAAAAAAAGAAAAACTATAAAAGTCAAAATCTTCTCAAGCAAATGTAAAATGGTTCCAACTTGTAGAAATATGTGAGTGTGCCTAGGCCCGTACAGGTGTATTTATAGGTGGGCTGATGGCACAAGAATAAAGACAAACAGGCCCAAAAATGCTTATTATTATTATCATTATTATTATTACAGGATTAGGAGTAAGGTTAGGGTTAGGTTTTGGTCCTCCACATTCTAAACTGGCAAATGTTTAGAAACTAGAGGCTGATGCCTTTCAAACATTTTCTCATTCCAGTTTTTCCTATTTTAAAGCACCACAGCTTAGAGGTTAAAGCAATTAAAGTTTACACTGAAAAAACAAACAACAGCATTTTCTCTGTCTAGAAACATTCATAGAGTTAATCTGGATAATCCACCGGCCTAACTGTGAAATGCTTTAGTCCCAATAAAGCTGTAGGCTTCATGTTGTGCTTATTGCCCAGAATATGAGGTACACTGTTTCTGTTAGTGATTAAAGCTGACTGAAAAGGGTAGATTTCTTGTATTAGCTGAAAAACATTTTAAGAGGCAGACAAAGACATATGTGAAATTTTTTTAAATAAAAAGTTACACATAAACAGTTTAATGTTCAGTTTTTTTAAGTTTCATTTTTAAGGTAACCTGATATACACGTTATTATAAACAAGTGAAGTTATTTAATTATGTTGCTGTGGCAGGCATGAGTTCGTTTTTCTTTATGAAATTAGAGATGAAAATTACTTGTATTACCTAAAGTTGCAAGTAATATTAGTCAGTAAACAATTAAATAAGTACTTGAAAACACCTTTTTTTCCTTATCAAACAGAATGCTGTAAATATACAGCATAATGAAGAGCAGAATACATAATGAACCCTGTATGTGTGTATTATGAGAACTTGTGAGGGCGGACTGTTTACTAGGTTTCACAAATTCATAGCCGGCCTTTTAGGAGGAGTGGGAGCAGCTGCAGGGAGCTGGTCAGATGAAAGACAGGAACTCCTCTAATCTGTCTGTAGAACTGGGTGATAACCAGGGAGCCAAGGAAGCTGCCCAGGCGCTGAGAGACTCCGGTCTGGTTCTGAGTCTTTGCAGACATGTAACAGAGACAGTAGCTGCATGGTGGGGTGGGTAGCGTCTAAGGGACTGAGTGGCTTTTTATGCAGTGGTTCTTCATCACTTTTGGAGTTACTTAATTCTCTCACTAAACTGATGTATAATTTTTTTCCTGCTTCTTCCTCTCACTTCGTTAATGAAGTGATGAATTATGCAGCGGAAACGCCAGCTTGTGAGCGGCGGAATGATTTATAATGCGTCCATAACAGGAGGAAAAAGAAAGAATGAGAAAAGGAAATGTGTTTGCGTGTGCGATGTAGGGAAAATGTAAGATACACATATATGTGTTTCGATGCCTGTAGGTAAATGTGTGTGTGTGCGTCTGTGTGAACTTACTCGGAGTGTGTTAGGGTGGAGGTAGCCTGGGTGATGACTGATCCAGACTGGGAGGAGGACAGGGCTTGCTGGGCGGCCAGGCTGCAGCTAGGGGCCATCATGGGGCCATGTGTCTGGGGATGATGCAGTGCATGAGTCTGGGGATGATGCAGCGGTGGTTGGGGATGTGGGTGCTGAGGCTGGGGTGGGTGCTGGAGCTGATGTTGGGGTTTGAGCTGGTGCTGGCTCATACAGGAGGGCCCATTATGAGAAAGCGACTGTGGAAAGAATAAAAAAAAAAAGACAAACAGCTGAGACCATTGTAAACTTGTGGGGCAGTAAATGATTGAAGTCTTTTACGATCAGAGATTACGGTGCCAGTCAAAGTCCTTTTAGACACTAACGCAGACACATGGCAGCCATCATGAGATGCGGCAGAGCAGTTTTTTTAAGCATTACCTATATTAACTTTAATTTCATTGTTCACAGGGAGATTAATATTGCTTATATACACTCACCTGTCAAATGTGTCAAATCACTTAAAAGGTTTCTGTCTATCAGTCCCCACCATATCTTAAAGACCTCATAATACCATATCATCCCAATAGAGCACTTTGGTCTCAGACTGCTCGTTTACTTATGGTTCCTAGGGTACTTGAAAGTAGAATGGGAGGAAGAGCCTTCAGCTTTCAGGCCCCTCTTCCGTGCAACAAGCTCCTATCTTTAAGATTAGGCTTAAACTTTCCTTTTTGATAAAATATATAGTTAGGGCTGGATCAGGTGACCCTCTCATGATGCACTGAGTGTTTCTTCAGTCACTACGTGTTTATACACCACTGTGCATTAAATCATTGGTTATTATTAATCTCTGGCTCTCTTCCACAGCACGTCTTTTGTCCTGTCTCCCTCCCCTCCCCTCAGCCACCCCCTATCTGCCCCCCTCTGAACTTAGTTCTGCTAGAGGTTTCCAAGTGTGTGTTTTCCCTCCCACTGTCACCAAGTGCTTGCTCATTGGAGATCATCTAATTTGGGTTTTTTTGCTCTAGTATTGTAGAGCCTTTACATTAAAGTCTTGAGGTGAGTGATGCTGTGATTAGGTGCCATATAAATAACAATGAATTGAACTGTCTTTGCCTCCAAAATCAAGCTTTAAAAAGCTTTTTCCCCCCTGGTAGTCATACTACCACTCTCTATACATGCTCTTTCAAAATTGTCCCAAATATTTTGATTTAATTGCTTTGAGTGCCACATTTCTCTCTTATAATGCCTGTGGTGACAGCGATGAGAGTGTGTGCACTTGTTTAGTTGTCTCTGAGTGTGACGACTAGCTGTTTAATTTACAGGGTAGAATGTGATCGCTCGGTGTGTCTTTCCTGCAGCAGGTCAGATATCTGCAGCTGTCTGACCGGGCCTGACTCCCTCACAAACAAGTGTCACTCAAAACATAAACTCTCAGCAGCACCGGGGGACGGATCTGCATCATGTCTTAATCCTTGCTTCTTTCCAGCTAACGTCAGACTAGAACTGATGGTTTATTTTAAGTGAAATAAAATAATATGATAATAAAAAAACTTGTCAGACTTACCTGCTTCTTGTTTTCCTCCTCTTGTGCTTGAAGAAATTCTTCCTCGATCTCCTTGAAGAGACCAACCTCTTCGCAGTTCTGCAGAAATCGTGTCGGCGTCGGAGTCTGGTCTAGAGTCATTGCATCCAAATGGAAACAAAAGAGAGGGAAAAAAAACGGATTTGCTTTTTAAAAAAATTTGAAGCACTTGCCAAAACAGACTGTAGTTTAAGCTTTTTTTGCTTTCTAAATTAACAGTGGTGCAGGTCGTCATGCGAAGAAGAGGAACGAGTCTCCTCTCAGCTGAGCTCTCCGTCTCTGCCTGATAACATCAGTCTGTCTCTCCCTGAGCCGTCTAAACACATAGAGGTCAGAGGTCACATGAGGGTTTTTGTTTTGACAGGGGAGTTCCTGCAGGAGGCGTGACAGGCTGCAGGACAGAGGTGCAGAGGGAGAGTCTGCAGAGGCCAGATCTTGCGCCGTTGTTTACATCCAGACAAATCTTTGGGGAAAACATTGACACCAACAGCCACGTTCGCCTCCAAAATTGTCACAAAAATGAAGCCAAAACATCGCAGCATGGCTTCCATGACTTTTATGATTTCACCTTTCTTGTGTGGCTACACTTTTCTCAGCACCACGGCTTCCACTGGCGATGGGGTAATACTTTGGTTGTACTGCTTTGCATTGATTCCCACACCACCACAAAAGCCAGCTTATGCTCATATGTTGCTTTAGTCCGGGCTGAAGATGAGGTGGAAATTCTTCTTGTTTTGGCATTGGGACTCGTACTTACTCATATTTTCTACAAGCAGCCAAGCCACTGCTTCCTGCTCATGGTCAGTATGTATTCACAGAAATGTTAATGTGGAAGCACAATATTTAAAAACTGTGTTTATATGATCGTCTGGAGGTTGTTTTGATGTTAAAGATACTAATACTACTACTGTAGCCTGAGCAGGTAGTGCATAACACAGAAATGTGAGGCTTGCAAAGTTAATTTAGATGCAGAATCAGCATTTTACAGCCGTTCACAATGGGACTAATCTTAATGGGGCATTTGTTTCCCTGGAAATCACTGCAAATGTGTTTGATATAGTCTGAGTGAAATTGTCAACTGTTGTTAGATGATTACTTTTTTTAAGAGCAAACCTTTCCTAAATTCTTATTTTTGCCATTGAAACACATGACCGGACACTGAATCTACACACAGACACACAAAACAAGCTAAAGAAATTTTCTCTGACTTAGCAGATCTTGAAACAGGAAGAATCTTTATCTTTCCTCTTGTAGAAAAAAACATCCTTAAAAAAATAGGAAGAGGAAGAATTTACAATATCAGTGCTTTTAAAACAATCGGAGAAGGTTCAGCAGTCTTGCTGCTATTATCAGTCTGTTGCATAGAACTGAATTAGAAACAATTAAACAATTTTGGAATTTTATTTTCACTCCTCATGAATATTTGTGTTGTAAATACAGAGCACAGTAATGATTAATATACATTTAAATGATGGCTAAATTGTGCTAAATTAAAACCATGAGCTCTAGAAGCAGTGAAATACTGTGTTTTACATGGGCCGTGCAGAGACCGGTGCACCTACTCTCCACGTTTTTAAATCAAAGTGCTGTTATCTGTGTTTTGGCTCTAATCTGATGGAGTATACTGTACATGCTGCAACACGAGACCATTTGTAGTCTGTTTGAGGGAAGGAAGCTTGCTTTGGTGGGTTATCTGACTTCATACTGTATAGTATATCGTCATCTTTTTAAAAAATATATATATCAAGCACTGATCTTGAAAAGGAGGAAGTTTCACCACAGACATGTGCAGCCAGGAGATGCGGTCACTGGGAGACTAGGATGAAATCTCAGAGAAGCTCATTTTCTTCCTTACCTGTGAATGCTGCATCTGTCTTTATGGAGGGGAACTTGAGGGTCATCTCATGCTTGTGCCTGTGGATGATCAGATGTTCCTCTAACTGGAAGCGCTGCAGCACACCAACACAGGAAGAGAGATGTGAAGGGATGCGTGCAGCTGTGTGACACGCGGGATGATTTTCTCAGTTAAAGCAGCTGATTACATCTTAAGCTGACTAAGACATCATGATGCTCTTAGTCTGTTAAGTATTTTAGGTTATTCATCACTTCAGAAACATTTGTATTTATCAGAAACTCCTCCTATATTCTACAGCTTGATCGTTACTCATTTCATTGATGATTAGGTCTGACATCCTGGGTTTTTTTTTTGGTTTTTTTTAAATGACCATTACAGTCCTTGTAATGCCACACGTATATAGCATTCTACTGACCTGAGAGCAGCCCGGGGCGCCGCACATATAAGGCCTGTCCTGTTTGTCATTCATGTCATACACAAGCCTGCACAAACAGAAGAAGTGAGAAGAATTTATTTACCTGCAGTCTCAGATCACAGCTCAGATGAGCTCACCCAGCAGGCAGCCTGAGGTTCCCTGTTTTATGTTTTGTATTTACACGGATAATTCACATACTGTTCACCTATTATCGTGCCTTTATTGTGGAAGCCGTGTGTAATGAGATAGTTGCCACAGATGATGGATGTTTCTTCCTGAGACACAATATTAAGTTGACGAAAATGATCCCTTTGGTGCCAACGGACGGGGGTGAGAGCATACACTAGGTATTAGGACGAGCCCTATAGCGTACAAACCATGTTTTTTTCCAGCCTTTCATTACTCAT
The DNA here is from genome assembly GCF_963969265.1 of Rhamphochromis sp. 'chilingali'. Classification (NCBI taxonomy): domain Eukaryota; kingdom Metazoa; phylum Chordata; class Actinopteri; order Cichliformes; family Cichlidae; genus Rhamphochromis; species Rhamphochromis sp. 'chilingali'. Next base: position 14,804,000 of record NC_137944.1, read on the forward strand.
TAGTAATTACACGTAAACACAAGAAGGGCATCAAAGCCTTCCAGCATTGGGAGCTTTACTTTTCACTTGGAGTGGGGACTAAGTATAGTGCAATTGTTTCAGGCTACAATTAGGCTTTCATCGGGGTATCAGTTAATAATACTGGTGTGATGAAAGGATAAGTGCTCGCCATGTCTTACATCAAGTCACTGGGATAAAATTATCAACACAAATGCTTATGAGAGTCACAGTAATAAACCAGCTTGCAGTGCCAACCCAGAACCGACCCAGTTGCCTCTGCTGCGAGGATATTAAGCCGTCGATGTGGAGCAATTGTGAATTATTTGAAGACTGCTGTTGAAGCACAAAGTAAGAAGGTCTTCAAATCCTCAGCCAGGTGACAACAGGTGACAAGGGTCAACAAATGTTACCAGTGTTGCTGTGGGAGGAGATGGTGGTTATGAGAAGCATATTCACAGGTTGCAAACTCCCCCACCCCTTGTGTAAGCGTGAGCCGAGAGCAATGAGAAGACAGCAAAGCGCGTGCTGATGTTATGGGAAAGACTGAGAGCCGAAGAGACGAGTTGGGAAAGAGAGGGCAAAAGTAAAGGCATCCATAAGAAGTGGAAAGAAAGTGTGTGTGTGTGTGTGTGTGTGTGTGTGTGTGTGTGTGTGTGTGTGTGTGTGTGTGTGTGTGTGTGTGTGTGTGTTTGAGTGAGAGGACGGGTGGGAGGTGGAGAGTGACATTAGGTTGATGGCGAGGAAAATGGAAAGGGCAAGTGGCAGTGATCGAGAGAGGGAGAGGAAAGCAGGAGGAGGAGGACACAATGAATGAAAGAGAGAAGGAATGAGGGTGGGAGCCTGCGAAGGGAGGGCTGCACTTCAGGCCTACTCGTGACAGGTTCGAACCTGCCTCAGCCCCCATTTTCCAACCCCAGGCAAGTAGAGGTGACTTCATAGGTGTGCGTGTGCTTGTGTGCTTGAAAATAAACCAGTAACTAGGTGATCACAACACCAAAATTCCAGCAAGATCGGAGATTGATCAAAGTATTTAAGGTTTTGATTCTCAGCTAATACAGAAAGCAGGTTTATTAGTAGTTTTATGTATCAGCAGTATGTAACAGCGTGCCACAGTCAGCTGTACTCGAAGTGTTTCACAAGCTCACATTTTACAGACAAATGTAAAAATTTAAAGCCCAGCATCCAGTTTGTAACCCCTCTGCCCCCTCTTTCTGCTCTTGTACAAGATTAGCAGACTCAGCACATTTCCAGCAAAACCTTCTGTCAGAGCGGGCACTTCAATGCGCAATGACGTCATCCTTAACGGATGAACTCAACAACAGACCAGGCAACATACTGTCAGTTTAAGACAGGATTTACGTTGACAAAAAAGTTTTCCCGCCTCATTTTTTAACTGTCATTGTTCTACACTTACACTCGGTTACTATGACTCACAGAAAAACACGCACAACTTTTAATATCACCTGTAAGCATCAAAGAAATCATTTTTAAAAAGGTGCCAGGTTTAGTTACTCACTACACTTCTTCAAGTCCCCCGTATCTGATGGATGAATCATGACAGCAGCTGGCATGGAGCTCATTCTGCTCAATTTAAATCGCAGTCCTTAACCAAAAAGTCCTCCGGACGGTCACTGCCTGCGTCTCAAGAACTTGACCGGTATTTGTGTCTGTGTGTTTATGTGTGTTTGTGTGTGTGAGTTGTCTTTTCCTCCTACCGCACCGTAAAGGAACCTGTTCAACTCATAAACAAGCCCGGCACAGCTGTACAGAGTGCTGTCACACACCCCAAATAGACAGGAGCGCTCAACCTTTCCGCTGGGTGATGAGACTTCACCGGGACACCTCGCTAAAAAGTTCCGCCGTCAACTTTTCTTTCCTTTTTCTTTTTAAACCGTCAAAATAAAAAAATAAAAATAATAAAGGTACAGTATCAGGAGAGCGGTTGCCGCGGAGCTAGAAAGTTTTGTGAATGGAAGTAAAAGACTTACCTACAAGTAGAGAGTAGACGAGCGGCGCTCCAGAGAGGAACCACGTTGGACTGGAGCGAGATTACAATACGTTCTATTTACAGAAGCATTACATCACCCTCCCGGTGACGTCACGTGGGATTCCTGAACTTCTAAATCATTGCGGTCCCGTACGGAGAGAGGGCTTGAGAGGGGCGGGGTTACGACACGGTGAGGGGGACGGGACGGAACAGCAGCAATAGCAGCAGCGTGGTGCTGGACCGGAGTCAGTGACAGACCCACCGGGTAGACACACCAACGGCAACGTGACGGGACACGGGGCAGACCGGGTGGGCGGATGAGACCCAGTTAAGTGTTTGTTTGTTTGTTTGTTTTTATCCTGTCCCCACTTTTGGTGTGTGTCTGAAACGGGACGTTCCAGCGTCTGTATCGAGTTTACGTGTCCAAATGAGCGAGAGCCTCCGGGTCTTTTTCTTCTTCTCAGAACGTTAGACAGTCAACGGTATGAGACTATTTGCTTGAAAATAAAGCTAAAACCCTGAAGTGATTTCAACGAAACGTTAAGTACATCCTGTCATCACCCAAAGCAACATGATAATAATAATAATAATAATAATAATAATAATAATGAAGGGGCTTTTTAGAAAGTACTAGTCTTCCATTTAGAAAGTCAGTGTTACGGCCCAGACAGTAGCTACTTTCAAGCAAGAAATTTATTTATATAGCACTTTCAGATCAGCCCCCAGCTGAACACAAAGTGCTGTACACTTGACATGCCAGAAATGATACATTGAACATGTTAAAAAATAAGAAATAAATTAAAATAAATTAAAATAATATAAAATAAATAAAAAATATTTAAAAAATAAAAAAATAAGCTGATTATTAAAATGACATTTAAAATAATAAAATTAGCACAAATAGCAAAAACAATAATAAAATAGTATAAAAATGATGATGAGAATGACATTTAAAACAATAAAATCAGCATATTAGATTAAAACAATAAAATCAGGGTCAGACTGTGTCATAAGCCAAGGAGTAAAAATGGGTTTTAAGATATGTTTTAAAAGTGGACAGTGAAGGGGCCTCTCTAATGTGCTGGGAAAGATTGTTTCACAGATTAGGAGCAGCAATAGAGAAGGCCCTGTCCCCTCTGAGCTTTCTCTTGGACCTGGGTACCTCCAGGAGCAGCTTAACAGCTGACCTGAGAGACCTGGGGGGTGGGTAAAGATGCAGAAGCTCAGAGAGGTAAGTTGGGGCAAGACCGTTTAAACATTTAAAAACAAACATGAGAATTTTAAAATGAACTCTAAGATATACAGGCAGCCAATGGAGTGAAGCCAGGATGGGAGTTATGTGCTCTCTTTTACGAGTTCTGGTTAAAAGTCGTGCAGCAGCATTTTGGACCAGCTGCAGACGAGAGAGAAGATGCTGACTAACTCCAAAATACAGTGCATTACAGTAATCTAAACGAGATGAAATAAAAGCATGGATTACCATTTCAAGATGCGGCTTGGATAAAATAGGTCTTATCTTTGCCAAGCGCCTTAAATGATTAAAAACTGGACTTGACAGTAGCACTAATTTGACTGTCTAATTTAAAATCACTGTCCATATTAAAACCCACGTTTGTAACAACAGATTTAAAATACTCTGCCAGGGTTCCCAAATCAATAGCAGAGGGTTCACAAGGTCCACTAGGACCAAACAGAATAACCTCAGTTTTTCTTGAATTACATTTTAGAAAGTTTAGGGACATCCAAGATTTAATGTCTTCTAGACATGCTAGAAGTGGCTTAATAGAGAAGGCCTCTTTCTGCTTCAGAGGCAGATAAATCTGACAGTCGTCAGCGTAGCAGTGGAAGGATATTCCATGCCTTCTGAGGATGGTTCCCAGGGGCTGTAAATATAATGAAAAAAGCAGAGGCCCTAAAATTGAGCCCTGTGGGACCCCAGACTAAAAAGTGGCAGAGGAAGACTCATACCCTAAAAAGTTAACACTAAAAGTTCTGTTGCAAAGATAAGACATAAACCAGCTGCTTTATTCACAAGGGATTGTCACAGCGGGTAGCTCCCCATGTTTGATTTGGCACAGCTTTTGCGCCCGATGCCCCCTCTGACCCAAAGCCATAAGGATTTGTGGTCCCTCCTGGGATTCTTTCGTTTGAAAGGTGAATGTGCAAACCACTACAGTTATACTTAAAAATAAATAAATAAATAAAACAATAATACGCATTATTTCTAAAATACGACAGCTTAAGACATGGTGATAAACTTCTAGAAGTAGTTGAGTACTTTTCTTTTGAAAATGTGAGAGTTTAAAAAACCTGTCCAGGTCATACATCCGGTATACATAGACGTACAGATATTATTATTATTATTATTATTATTATTATTATTATTATTATTATTATTATTATTATTATTATTATTATTATTATTATTATTATTACTACATAATAATAAATAATAAAGAAATAAAATGTGACAATAAAGACAATATTACAGAGAAAACCCCAACAAACTAATGATGTAATAATAATCCATTATGAGGACTTGGAGACAGTGGGAACGAAGAACCAACTTTAAACAGAAAGTGATTGTAAATTGATTTATATAGCATGAGACCTCGAAATCTTTTTGAAGGTCATTCTGCTGACCTAAATATCACTAAAGCTAATGGCTTTATTTAGGTCTGAGATTTAAAGTGAGCGTTCAAACTGTATAACGCAAATTAAACATAAGCAACAATCAAATTGAACTTGTTTGTAAAGCATATGTAAAGGTGTGTCCCTTACACCAATGACCTAATTAAAACAAAGGTAAAATAATAAACTTGAGAAAACAATAAACAAAAGCAACAGAAATATAAATGTAAATTTAAGATTTAAAGCACGTTGAGTTACTTATTATTGCCTCTAAAACACTGCTATAGATAACGTTTAATGTTAGCATCACCTACTGCACACTGGAAGCCATTGTGTTGGTGATATGATGTCATATGTGATTATCAGGGCAAAGTGTCATACTCTGTCTATCTATCCATGGAAGAACAGTTTCAAAAGTTATTCTGAAGGAGTATATGAATCATTTGACAGTTTTTGGCATTTTAGGATGATGCGTTTTTCATACTTATCAGAGAAACTGCCTAAAAAAGGTCGACTGTTGTTTATAATAAATACAAAAAAATTATCCCATCAAAATGTCATCAAAACAAAAGCACAACAAATCATTACCATTAGCTAAACCATGTTTGGTCAGCTTTTTCCGGTGCTTCGGCCAGGCTGGAGCTGAACAGGGCGATTCTTGTTATAGTTAAATTGCAAAATGGGACCAAACCCTACTGACTCATCATCCACCAATCGTTTACAGTATGCAAATTATCATCACCCTGGCAACAAGTAGAAATAGGAAGTTGTGATGATGTCACTCTGTGTTTTGAGCTTCTCTTCCCCCATGTGAACGTGAGTCACAGAGTTTTGTTTTTCAGCGAAGATAAGGGATGTTTTACAGCAGATGTACATGCCCGTGAACAGTGCACGGGCAGACTAAAAAGTGTATGACGGCAGCCAGGAAGTCTCTGGCTGGTGCCCTGAAGCAGACAATGCCAGTGAGATTACAGCTACCTCCATAACTCAGGGGCTCTACCAGCCATTACCATCTGGCACCTTCACCCCGGCTTGGCTTTTAACAGCCAGTCTGGGAGCTTTAGAAAGCTGCCTACTCAGAGCCTGATGTCACCCAGTCTGAAAAAATATGGCGTTTCAGGTTAAAGGTAAAAGAAACTTTCTGACCTCCATCTCTATGTAGCTTAATCCTCACTTTGGCTACATTACACATCTGGCTCAGCTGGCAAAGTCTATGCATGTCATGCCTGGTTGATTTCTGACTATTCCTATTAGGTGCACTTAAAAAATAGCTAACTGGTAACAGATACTTTAAAAAGTATGCAACTTGCAGAGATCTGATTATGTAATGTAGTGAGTTAAATTTACATGCAACCCATCCCTCAGATGCAGACCCACATAGTAACAGAGCCCCAGTGTGTGTGCGTGTTTGTGTCTGTGTTTGTTCTGTGTGTATTTGCAAACTGTGTTGGCCATTAGTCCGTGCACTTGTTGGACTATTCATTTCCAGCAAAAAAGAAAAAAGAAAAGGAAAGGAGAAAAAAAGGGTGTCTGATAATTCCAAATCCCAAACTGTAACCTAAGATTGTGCGCCACCCACAGGCCTCAAAACAGGTGATGTCATGCACCACAAACTCTCGACGTGTATCTCCCTTTCTCCTTTCGCCTTTTTACAACACATGCTACCACTTCTCATTTACGTAATGGTGCTGGGAACTGCGTCACTCTCACAGTTCTGATACACCACGTGTGCGTAATGAGTGTGTTTATCCTGAGTGTGTTTTTGTATGCTTGTGTGTAAGAGAGAACATCTGTGTTGGGCTGATGAAGTCACTGAATTCATGTACTGTACATGTGTGTGTATGCGTGTGCACTGGTGACGCCACCGTGTTTTGGCATGTTTGCTTTCAAAGGCTGTTGCAGTGTATTTTATATTTTGTGTTTTAGTTACTGTGTCTCGTTTTGGTTGAGTAGACAGAGAGCAGTCAGAAAAAAAAACGTATCTCCGGGTCTTAAGGTTGTTTGCTGAAGTCACTGGCCAGGTTTATGACAGTCCATTTTAACGCTCGATTAACAGGTCCAACACAGGCCAGCCGGCTCTGGTTAGCCAGCCCCAGTGATTTAAGGACATTCTCCTCTCTCTGGGAACTGCACACAAAGCTACGCGGTACTCTTCTCATCACTGAGCCCATTATAGGGTAACATTAATCACTTAACTTTATGGATGTCATAGATTCTGTTGTCAAAGGCTTATCCATGTCATTATACATACACACATCCTGGTCTTTTGAAGCCCCTTCAGACAAAAGCATTGACATGGTTTAGAAACATGTAAGCTGCTGGCTCTAGCTCACGACACGGCAATAAGTGAATCAGTTCCATTAAAGCTAAATCACAAGGCAAGGGAAGTATTTTTATGGCACATTTCATACACATTTTAAAGGGATTACGTAAAGCATAAAATATATTAAAAAAGAAATACAGCAGCCATTTACGCTAAGCACACTGCTAAAGTAAATACTTGGAGACAGGTATTTACCGTTATGAATATATAAAGAAGAAGTCAGCATCTATTCTCTTCATGACTTATTCAGGCTCCTTCAGATTCCAGATTGTATTCACCAGAAGCAAATATGAAATCTGTTATGTTTTATTGAATCCTGCAAGGTAATAGGTAATAATGTATCAAGACAAAAGCTGAAAAGAAAACTGATCAGTGCCTGTGTTTTTTCAGGTGTAACAGACATAGTCTTTATCAGTTAAAAAGACAGTGTATACATGTACAGTACTGTATATAACCCACTATAAGTACTTAGTTTGACCAGAACCCATTAAACTAAATACGTGTAAACAAAGATGTTTGTAAGGGATAATGTGGGCCCATTATACTGAGAGTTAGTTTGAAATTTTGATATCTAACTTACAAAATAAGCACACACAAGTTGATGTTTAAAAGTTTGGCACTGATCATGTGAAGGACATGCTGTATTTATTACCGGTAATGCAATTTGACCAACTTCTTAGAAGCAGAAATAGAAGCTAAAGTTTGTTTTTATGATCTTAATTCACTGCGTTAGTAGACTTGTGCATTCTCTTTTATGCTAAAAAATCTGTTAAAACCATAACTGTGATTTCAGATGTTGATCTTTTTTTTCTTTGTGTTTCAGCAGGGAGGCACAGGTTAGCACCTAAGAATTGGGACAGAGACAACAAAAGGCTGGAAGGAACAATTTGCAAATAATTAGGTTAATTGGCAACAGGTCAGTAACATAATTGGGTATAAAAAGAACATTTCAGAAGACTTTAAGTGTCACGTCATCTGCAGTGCAAAATACCATCATAAGATTCAGAGAATTTGGAGAAATCTCTGTGTGTGAGAAAGAAGGCTGAAAATACTGGACACCCATGATTTTCAGGGCCTTAGACAAGTCACTGCAATGGTTTCAGGAACACTTCCTGAAATTACTGTCTGTAGACAAAATTTAAGCCCTATCAGGCAAAGAAAAAGCAATTTGTGAATATGATCCAGAAAAACCATCATCTTCTCTTGACCATAGATCATTTAAAATGGACTGAGGCAAAGCGGGAAACTGCTCTGTGGTCAGACGAATCAAAACTTTTAATTCTGTTTTGAAAACATGGACATCTCTCTAGTCTTCTGGTCTAAAGAGGAGAGGGACCACCTGTATTGTTATCAGCGTTCAGTTCAAAAGCCTGCATCTCTGAACATATGGGGGTGTATTAGTGCCCATGGATTGGCAGCTAGCACATCTGGAAAGGCACAATTAGTGCTGAGCAGTATATATAGGTTTTAGTGGGACATATGCTTCCATCCAGATTATGTATTTTTCAGAGAAGGCCTTGCATATTTTAGCAAGACAATGTTGAACCACATACTGCATCTAATATAACCGCATGGCTTCATGGTAGAACTGAAAACATCTGGCACATCATGACACAATATATACAACAACAAAAAAACAGGATTGTTGAGCAGATAAAATCCTCTAACAGACAGGAATAGGACACCTGGTCTCCCTACTTCCTAGACGTTAAAAAATGAAAAAACATGGCCCCCTCCAAATATTTTTGAGATGTTTTGCTGCCATCAGATTTAAAATGAGCTAATGTTTTTCTTAATATGGTACATTTTCTTACTTTGACAATTTGATATTTTTCTGTGTTATACGGTGTTTTGAGATTGTCAAATCATTGCATTCTGTTTTTATTTACATTTTTAAAGAGCATCATAGCTTTTTTGGATTTGGGCTTGTATTTCTTTATACGTTTGGGGCAAACAGTAAATTTCCAATGATTCCTTATTTTAAGGACATAAAAAAAAAATATATATATATATATATATATTTTTTTTAACTAAAAAAGAGAAATCTGTTTCCTTTTGTTCTACTTGTGTGGTTTGTATATTGTGTTTATAACGTATGTATATGTGCCAAGATTAGACTGATTTTTGATACCACTCCGCAGTCAGTGCGGCTGTGATACCAACAGGTAGGCAGGTCGTGACGTATGCCACCAGCCACCCCTCCTCCTCCTCCCACCGCCCCGCCTGCCTCCCAGCTGCGTCCGCCGCTGTCCTGTCTGGCCGCCCGGTGTCTGCTCCGCTGCTCCGCGCTCTGCCCCGTTCCTATCCCCGGACCCGAAACCTCTGCCTCCTCGTTCACCACCCCGGCTCCTGGACCCCCTCCCCCCCCTCTCTGCCCGGTGAATGCACCAGCGCCGTGAACATGACGGGCATCGCCGCCGCTTCGTTCTTCTCCAATTCCTGCAGGTTCGGGGGCTGCGGACTCCAGTTCGAGTCTCTCGCCGAGCTCATCGTCCACATCGAGGACAATCACATCGGTGAGTGGAGCCAGCGGGGGAGAGGGAACTAGACAGCTAGCTGGTATTAGCTAGCCCCCCCCCCTCCCCTCCCCTCCCCTCCCCTCTAGCTAGCTAGCTAAACGCAGATAGGCTCAGCTCTGCATTCCGCTATTCCTGCTTCTTGCTCTCTGTCGAGGCTCGCCGGAGAGGGAGTTATTTATCAACTTTTATATCTGGAAAATAAACTATGCTTTCTGAGATGTTGGGGCCGACTCGTCTGATTAGGAGTCAGCTACAGCAGTTACCTTTGCAGCGGTAACTCGACTAGGAGGGCCGCGTAGGTCTCATAGGTGAAACTAGCATCCCGACCAGACAGCGGTTTCACAGCTAGCGTTGCTGAGCACTGTTTACATTTCCAGGCCTGACGCAGTGCAGCCGTGGCTTTTCTTCATACCGCTTGTGCATTTGAGCTGCCGAAAACTCTTGACTGTCACATTTCTGAAAGCGTCACTCCCCCGTGGCTTTTCTGTTATTTTGGTGTCTAATTCCCACCGACACTCCATCAGCTGAAGTTGTAGCAGACATGCAAGGATATAATCAGATTTTCTTCCACAAGTACAAGCGCCGACTTGTTGCACCGCTTATTAGATTTTGGTCTGACAGTAAACACTCTGATGACTGCCCCCTGGCACGTATAAATACAATCGTAATCAGTTTGCCCACCATTTAACATAAGAGGCACAGAAAAAGTTGCAGGGTAAACACATTTATTTAATTAAGTGGTAATTGGTGCAATTAGTAACTTCTATTATAGCAGCATTGTATGTGGATTCTCAAAAATGGGGGAAAATAGAGCTGGTGTAGGTGCATTTTTGAGCTGTTAAATAAAAATACCTGTCTTTGCGTGCACAATAATTAAAATCTAAGTAAATTATGTGAATTCTTGATAAGGGAGTGCTTTCCTCCTATTGCCTCAAGGTAGCAGAGAAAAGCATGCAGATTTAAAGAACAGAATAAACTGTCACTTCCAACTAAACACACAATAACAGTGTGTTAGATTAAACTATGATCCACCATAACAAATAAGACTAGAGATGCATTTACGCATCTCTGAATCACTCAGTAATCTGATGTGGGCTAATCATTATTTGTGGGGAGTATCCATCCTCATGAGGCTATGTGAAGGGGGGGAGCGAGGGGTTTACATAGATGCTTCATTGAGCCAGTCTCCATGGCAACTGGCGGTCCCTAAAGGGGTTAGGGGCAGTGTATTTGGCTGAGTTATTGCACACCTGCTGTCTCACTGACAAAGAGTGCTGTCGAGCAACCAGCTGTGTTGAGGACACCCAACGTGATGTCGCGTCACGTGGAGAACAGGACTGATAAACACAAGTGATGTAGTTGGTGTGGTGTTTGCTGGTGGGGAGACGGAGGAGCAGGGTGGGCTGCTCTTCATCTTACCCATATGCTCCATGGATCTCTTCCAAATAAACCCAAGGGTGGAAGAAATCAAAACGTGATTTTTCACCTTGTCCCCACAGAAATGCAGGGATTAATATTGCTTCCTCAGTTCAACAACCCAAACACCACAGACACTGAGTGATGTATGCCCCATCTGGCTCTTAGCCTGACCTTTGACCCTAACTGTCAGATGAACAGAATAGCGGTTTACCAGTCAAATATTCTGGATTAATGAATTGCCCCTCTCCTGGCTTTATAGCACGGTTGGTTATCAGGGGCGGCACAGACATAAAGAGTCTAATCAATACTGCTTTCAGATCAGTTACCATAGGGTCTAGAGTGACACATGGAGAGGATTGAGAGGGGGCGGGGAGGCAAGTGACATTTGGTTTTGACTTCCTTTTCGGTTGTGAATTAGTGCAGTGGCGTGTGATCAATAATCAATCAAAGGATCAGCTAATTTGAAGCTTGAGATATGAGATGCTAGTAGTTGTAAAAAGTGAGTCAGCGGGACTTAAGTCAGGTGTGGAGAAATCAGTGTACGTCTCTGCTGGAAACAGTTAGTTTTTGCTGCAGGCTGTGCTGCCCTCTTGTGGTAGGGCATCTAATGTGCTACACGACCAGAAAACTCCCAAATTTCTGCCTTGTGTTTGGACTCCTGTTCTAATCCGTTATCTTCTATATCGTTTTTTTTATTTGGACTTCTGCCTTGTCTGACACATAATAGCTGGCAGCAAGCAGACCAGATGAGTGTGTCGTGATCCCATCTGTGAGAAACCTAGGAAACGTGTGGATCTACAACACTGATCTCATCCTAAAGGGCAGGAGCCTACCAATGGCATGCCCACACTGTTTAGATTACAGCCGAATGCAATAAGGAAGTGGGGTTAGGTGCACTGTGTTTAGTGTGGTAGTTTTGTTGTGCTGGGAGTGTAGGTAAGGTCTGAGGAATGCAATGATGTCAGGCTTCTCTGCCTGCGTGCACGACGGCAGCAATGTTCTCACCTGCACAAGCACGTACCTGCCCCTTACCTCAGCAAAAAGGACAGGGAGGGGGGAGGCAGGTAGAGATTAAAAGCAGGGAAAGAGATTTAAAAGAGAAGGTTATGAAAGTCAAAACACGGGTGTGAGCTGAGTACAGGGAAATCCCAAAAGATATCACCTTTGCTTGGACAGACTTTACTTGAATCCTTGTTTTTCTTCTGCATTCGGAGTTAAAGGTTGAGCTGAAACTACGGCCTTGTAACATGATGTAAACTCTGCTGAAGAATGCTGATCGTTAGTTTGCAGTGATTTTTTTAAACTTGTTGCTTTTCGATTACAGGGATAATTTTGTGGGTACGATTGGCAAACCACTAGAATTTATTTTTCGCATTTCTTTCTTTGTGATGTTGTTTACAGGGAGACAGCATGTTTGAGGATGTGTAGATTATTCTGTTTTACTATGTAAGTTAAAGCTGAATATGTTAGATATTAGGGCTGGGCCATATTATACCGTTCACGGTAATACCGGTACAATGCTAGGCAACGATAAGAAAATGAAATATCGTGCATGCGCAGTGCCGAAAAAGCACGGCGGTAACGGAGAATGAGAATGGAGAAAGCAGATTGTTGAGTGAAACGGGTGAACCAGAATTAGTTTGTAAAAATGGTGCAACTTAACTGGTTTGGTGTTTGTCTGTCAGATACACAACAAAGCACATTTTTTTTTGTAGAATATGCAAGCAGGCCATCGTTATTGCCGTATTTGTCAGACTAAGGTGCTCGTAAATCTGGGAGTAGTCTGGGAGTAGTCTGGGTCCTAAACTCCGTCCTTTAAGGTCCCGAAGTCAAACGAACATCACTGAGAGTTAAAAACTGTCTAAATTCTTCCATCTTTAATAAAATGATCAGCGTTGCTGCTTTACCAGGTGTAACTATGATGTTTAACATCCAGGCATCCATGAAAACGGAATTCATTACATTTAACGGAGTTAGAAGTTAGCGGAAGTTAGCTCGCTAGTTTCGCTAGTTACCTAAGCATGATATAGCATGTTCTGACTGAGAGATTTCTGAAAAAAAAAAAAAAATCAAATGTACAGCTCTGCTATCACTTCCAACATAAATGAAGACAGGAAGCTACACAGCAGTGACGTTTGTAGGGTTACTGAAGTTGGGCTAGCTGGTGTTTAATGCTGTGCTACGTGATCGCTAGCGACACAGCTATGTTAGCATAACATAAAGAAAAAGTTAACGTGAAGGTTCCTGATGGTTAGAGACAAATGCAATCGCATGGCAGGATGCTGTAAACCAAACTTCAGTCAGGAGAACAACTGAGATAATCCATCCACAATACAAGGTTAGTCATTAATATACTGCAACAACATAGGAATAGAGCAGCTGTGGTAGAATACAGCATTAATGAATCAATGGTACAGAAGTGGAGGAAGCAAGAAGAATAAGTTGAATAAAGTTTGATTTATCTGACTGCTTTGTTTCGCTTAATGTGCCTTATAATCCCGTGCACCTTATGGTCCGAAAAATACATATTTGAAAGCACCTCTTTTTAACTTCAGTGGATATTATACATAGTTATGCTCAGGATATGTCAGCCCATTTCTACTGGAAATGCCTTTTGGTTAAACTTTCAGCAAGGAATTTACTTTTACACTGTTAAATGTTTATATAGCTTTAATGCACATAAAAAAACAGCTGCTTGTTTAAGTAAAATAAATGGATGGGGGTTTTTTGCGCTAGTAAAGTCCTGGAGTTGTATTTTGTCTCGCAGAAATTATATCGTCAGTTATAACGTTATCGCAAATTTTCAAATATATATCGTGATATATATTTTTGGCCATATTGCCCTGCTCTATTAGATATAACAACATTTTTACCAGTAAGTCACGTGCTGAAAAGGTAACCAATAAGTCGATTATTTTTACAATTATTTTTCATTTTTATTTTACATTGTAATTATTTTTTGGACAATGTTTTTGTATTAGACTGATCATTTCAGCTCTATGTATATGTGATTTATATATGCATTAAAAGAAGGATTTCAGCTGTTTGTTCTTGCTTTAGTTGTCAGGTTGTTTCCCATCTCGCTCCTGTCAGAGGGTTGAGAAGGGAAGGGGTGCATGTTTGTGCATGTGAGAGGCTGTGCTCACTATACTTCCTGTATGACCTGTCAGGGTGTAGCGAAGCAGTTATTGGACTGGCATCCCAAACTGGAAACTGCAGACCCTCTCTTTTGCTTCACACACACACAGTCACACACACTGTCTTTCGGAAGTCGCACGATCTGAGCGCCCCACCAAGCACTGGGAAGCATAATTACAGAGGAGTTTGCCTTTCCCTCCACCCATATGCCCCCTCTCTTTGCTCCCACTCCTCCTCCTCGCCTCTCTTCTCCCTCCATCCGGTTGCCTGCTGCTTTAGAAACACGTTAAAATGCTCTCCGAGGCTTAATTAGCAGGCTGCATAACAAGCCATGCATTCTTGGTCTGGTTTCAGCACATGCACACATGTAAAGAGACACATACACAGACCTCTCTACACAATGGGCTTGTGCATGTGGACACATGCAGACAGAGTACATTCAGCAGGTGGCAGCAGTGTGCCGCTTGTGAGAGATGGATGTGTGGGTTGTGAAATGAGTGGCTGCAGATTGGGCACAGATATTAATAACTAAAGTGTTTCCACACTGGTGATACTTTGAAACAAAACAGATAAGGAAAACATGTACTGAATTACAAATATGCACATGCATGTACATTAGCCTGCTAAAATACTGTACTGTAAATTTGAAATTGGCAGCTTTGAGGTTCAGTTAGCAAATATATATACGTGTGTGTGTGTATGTATGTATGTAGCTTACTGGGTGTACATATGCAGGTCTTCTTCTGGCCACAGCAGCAGGATCAACAGCATGCTCACTTTCTGTCTAGCTCGGCGAGTGGAAGTTGTAAAACCGGCTAACATTTACTGCAGTTCTCGCTATCCGCACCTGGCTAACCCCATTTCCACCAACACCCCTCCCCCTTCTCTACACACACTTACCTCATCCACAATCCTCAGCACCTTGAACATCCCAAGATATTAATTCTGGCATTCTTTCCTCACATTTTTGCCATTCTCACATTAAATTGCCTTCAGCTGATGTTTCTTTCACAGTTAATCCTTTGAGTCAGTCTTATCCTGCTATGTAGTTGGAAAAAATGTGGAATTAACAGAATTTCTGCATTGATTACTCATAAAATGTGGCCTAATCTGCATCTTTAGAAAAAAGTTACAGTTATGGACCTCAATAATCTGACTAAACTAAAACCACACAGTTGTGGTTTTCCTGTCTTAATTGAACACATTGAGTGATCACTCACAGTATCGGCTAATAAAAGTAAGTCAGCTTTTGAATTTAGTCACTCGTAGAAGGAGCAACAGTAGCTGCCGACACAGTGAAGAGGGCCCATATAAAACTCTTGATTGGACACTCTTCAGGTTAGCCACAGCATCTCAATTGGATTAAGGTCACTGTCTTGGTCATTAAAACACTTAATTCTTACTTTGTATCCTTTGGGTTATTATGTTGTTGCCACCCTCCTAAGCCTCAGTTCACGGACTGCTACCCTGACACTCTACTGTGTAATGTTTTGATACAGTGTTCAATGTATTGTTCCTTTAATGATTGGCATCAAGGCTGTGAGGTGGCAAAGCAGCCGCAAACCACGATGCTTCCTCCTGCTTGCAGTTTGTTTGCCTACAAGATATTGCTGACTTTTCTTCTGCTTCATGTGCCGGTTTTTTGAAGGGGGCGTGGAGAGGTGGAAGTCCTGGTATTAAGTAATTTTTTCTAGTGAAGATGAACGAACATTTTAGCAAGACTTCTGCAGGTGTTTTGTTGTAACCCTTTGGTCTTGTTTTCACCTCTTTCAGATGTGTGCTGTGGTTTGATATTTGCAAGACATGCTGTCAGCTTTGTGCATCTCTGTACTGCTTTTTCTTGCAGTCACAGAATGGTTCAGACCTGATTGTAACATCTACTCTTACCAGTAAAGGTTCATAAAGAGATACAATTAAAATGAAGCAGAACTGAGTTCAGGTCATTGCTGCAGCCCCCTATAGTAATCCTAGTTTCTTATATAGGCCCTTAGGAACATTATTTGTCCACCTCTGGTTCAGACTAGCCAGTCATTCTTGAGATGAGCAGCCTACATGAGGCTTTTCATGCATGTCTTTAAAGGAAGTGCTACAGCTGCATCCCAGACTTCCAATCCCATGTCATTAATTGGAACACCTGACTTCCAGTAGCTTTTGGAGAATTTGGTAGTGTTTTTCTAGCCTGGACTGTGAGTAATTACTCAGTGTGTTCAATAAAAGCACGGAAAGTGCAAGTTTTTGTTTGTTGTTAGCAGAATCTGACCAGTGTAAGATTTTTGGGAGTGATATCTATAAAAGAAATCTGTTATTACAATATATTAGCTGAACATATTTGCCTAACATTTGTTATGTGTAGTTATTTATTTACTACACAACCTCAACACACAGAACATGGTTGAAGAGCCTTTCTTCAGTCCCATCTTTATTTTTCACATTTATTGGCCATTATAAACGCTGATACCAATAGACGGACACACAGATAACACTGGCTAATCATATGGGCTTGGCTTGTTGTTTTGTTTTGATTTCAGTCAGATTTTTGTTTGTTTTCAATTAGGACAGAGGGAAAAATCAGTAGCATTGAAGTCCTGGTAATATGAGGATATTCACAAACTTTTTCTTGCAACTGTATACGTTTGACTCTGATGGACTATTTTAAAAAGATCACACTAATTAGGTTTCTTTCTATCACCTCCCCAGATGTGTTTTGTTCTGTGTTTTAAGTTTGTGAAGTAATGTGAAGATGCCACTGTGGACTCTGTGGGAATCTTTTAGATTAAAACCCCCCCAAAACAAAACAGGTTATAAATATTCTAATCCAAACTCATTTGTCATTCCTGTCATCTTTTTGCTTAATCTCAGTGCATATATAGATTTTGTTTTAGCAGATTTTCCCTGTTGTTGTCTAGTCTACTCGGTGGTTTCCAAAAGGTTATTAAAAGATGCAGATAGCTCTCACTAAAACATGTCTCGTGACTCAGGGATGTAGGTTTAGCTGTGTGTATGTGTGTGTGTTTGTGCACAATTATGCATGCGCAGAAAGCTCTGGTCTCTACATCTGAGCAGCAGGTAGGATTATTAAGTCTCAGCTATAAAAGACTGTCAGAGACCACCTCTGCGGACCACCTGGGTATATAATCTTGCTACCCTTTTCCCCCTTTGCCTAGTCTTTTTATTTTGAAAGTCACATATATAGCACTATGTTTTGCATGGGAGACCAGTTGAAGTGGGCAAGTTTCTTTTTTCTGGGTTGTTTTCTTGTTTGCTGGTCTCCTTAGTGTTCCTCCTCCCGCACGGTGGGAAGTCTGCATTCTTTGTTTAATTATGAGGTGTGAAAGCCTGAAAACTGAAGGGCTGAGAAGGCCAACACACCACAGTTGGAAGCATCCAGGGGTGTGTTGTTAATTTTTGCACAGAGATGATCTAGTCCTTGGATCTAAATTGAAATACATCTGCTAGCTATTACATATGTTGCTGCAATTATGCCTGCTAGTGCACACACTCACGCAGACATAGATGGCTTGGCTTAAATGTACTGTTTTTTTAAGCTCCTTCTGAACATTCCCAGATTGAACACTTGATGGCACTGGTAGTTCACATATGTAACCCACCCGCAGTGTTTTCATGCACACTTGCTTCTGTTTTCCCGGGGTGTGAGATGGGACTTTGAAGTACACACTGCTTGCCTCAGGCAGTGGAAGTTGCCGACTGTAGCGTTACTGACTTAGCAAGTCATCTGGAAAAAGCCTGTATGTACTCCTCAGCTCATACAGTGTGTACATTCATCACAGCCGCCTTTACTCTAAAGTAATTTTTTTCTTTTTGTAACCACATCCTCCCCCCGGCAACGATTAAGTGGTCTTGGGTCACTTCAGCGAAGGCATTGGTTGTAAATTAGATAGGGCTTGGTTCTGCTGTAATAACGTGCCGTTTATGAAAGTATCTGAAATGTATCTGCAGGGTGCCACACATTGAGACTAATACAGTGAACGCAGTGTGAGACATATCTAGTAATCTATCAGCCTGTCTGGCAGAAAGAATACATGTGTGAGTCAGCTACATACTTAGAGTATTCACAGAACATTTTCCCTCCACAGGGAGTGGTGATTAATCTGAACGTCTCCTTCTCTCGCAGACACAGATCCGAGGGTCTTGGAGAAGCAGGAGCAACAGCAGCCCACCTATCTGGCCCTAAGCTACATCAACAGGTAAGGCACACACAATCGTACACATTCACACACGCTCAAAAGCATCCGTCTACAGAGGGCACCATTGTTCCACCAGTGAAAGTTAACGTGCGTGTGAGTGTGTGTATATGTGGCTTGCGGAGAACATCTCCAATGACTGACTTTTCCCATACCCACAGCAGTGACTCATCCACAGACCAGCACAGAAAACCACACAAGACAATCACTTTTGACTTCCTGTGCAGCCAGAGGATTACGGCATGTGTGTGTTTGTGTGTGGTGAACCGATGTGTCACGTCCCACTAAATGCCTCGTTAAATCCCTACAAGATGTAACACTGAGAGAGATAATGGTGGAATGAAAGAGAGAGGTTTGTTTTCTGTGATAATTGTTCAAGTGGCGAGGCTATAAATGTCATTTGTATTTACTGTACATGTTTTGACAGAATATTTAAGGGAGGAGTTCACTCAGCAGCAAGGCCCTGTCTTCTCACACAAATGGACATTTTTCTCATAGCAACAGTGGAGCACAGCTTAACGCCACATGTTAGAAAACCAAATTAGGATATGAATCACAATTTATGAAAAGGATAATAAATAATAAATTAACAGGGTTTTATTAAAGCAGCGATACTTCTGCAGTCAACAGAGGGTACGAGGACAGATTAGCCAAACTTATAAGTACATAAAAAAATAACATTTAAATAAACAGTTAGCAGCTAAAAAACACCGTGCAAAGACAGCTAAAAGAATACATATATTATTAAAACTGTAACAAAAAACCTAAACTGTGAAACAATATTTGAAATTGCTAATAACTAGTTAAACTTATTAGCTAAGACTTTTGAAACTGTATACCATTTGAATAAGGATTTTAATTTGATTGCTAATAGTATGGATATAGTAGTATAATAGTATAAACATTTAAACAGTTAGCATTACTAAATAAATTGCGACAAAATAAGCTGAAGTTGGGAGTTAAGAGCTAAAAGTGAGGCTTTAAATTGAATCTTGTAGCTAAAAGCATGGATTTCCCACTGCAATGACTAGCTAATGGCAAGATAAACCGTTCAAGAAATCTAAACTAGCTAAAAGTCAGTCATTAGCTAAACATAATACAGAGGTGAAATGTTGAAAAAAGCTGGACAGTATTGGCTGAAAATGTGTCTATCAGCTGAAAATCTTACCCAAAAGTATAGATTCACACGTGCAACTAAATGGAGTGGGAAAACTGTTGAAAGTGGTCAGTGTACTTAATTAATAGCTGATAAACAGAGTTGTAGCTAAAAGTTGTAGATGAAGGATTAAAATAGGCTACATCATTAGATCAATAGTGGATCCGTGGCTGTACATCAGTTTAAAAAGTAAGAGAACTACTGTTTTAATTTATAATTTCATGTAATCACAAGCAAAATCTAAGTAGTTAGGCCTCAGTTGCAGAGGCCAGTGGCAGCCACTAGTTGGTAGGGTTTGTGTCATCCATGCAAACCACAGGCAACAGTTGCAATCTGCTAGTGACCAAAGCAATCAGTATGTTCTTGGTGCCGTACTGTAGCATGTTTGCTGTCTCTAAACCTCTGTCGCTGTAGCCTTAGCAGGGAAAAGGCAAAACTACAACAATTACCGAAGTTATAATAAACTTTCAGTTAATTACCTTTCAAATTAAGAGGTCAAAGTTATAGAAAAAACCCAAAAAAACCAACCCAAGTGGATGAAAATGTGTTAGCATTTATTTGAACAACATTGCTTATATTTATAAGGTTTTCAAGTTGATGA
>NC_137944.1:14824175-14866175 GCF_963969265.1 Rhamphochromis sp. 'chilingali'
GAACACAGCTGTCACATAAGTTTAGTATTACATGCAGGTAGGAGACCTCTCCACTGATTAATAATGAGAAATCGGATAATGCGAACTAATACAATAACTGTGTGACGTCAGGTTCATGACGGATGCAGCACGCCGGGAGCAGGAGACCATAAAGAAGAAGGCCACACCCAAGTTGTCCCTGTCCATCACGGGCGGAGTGTCCAGGAACAGCACGGCCACACCTCCCCGCCACACCAGCGGTAACCTGACGCCTCCCGTCACGCCCCCCATCACCCCTTCCTCCTCATTCCGCAGCAGCACACCTACAGGTATAACCGGTGTGTGTGTGTGTGTGTGTGTGTGTGTGTGTGTGTGTGTGTGTGTGTGTGTGTGTGTGTGTGTGTGTGTGTGTGTGTGTGTGTGTGTGTGTTCAAACGTATGATTGAAAGGGAAAAAGATGGATTGCTTATATGTGTGATGGGAAAGGATATGTTGAAACTGACTTAGGCAATTTAACCCTACTGACACAAAGAGAAAAAAACATGGGAAGCATATTCATCAAAGTCAGACAGCGCGCTGAAGAGCGAGTGAAGATATTTGTAATGCAAATGGAATGCAGCTTATTTCATAGCTGTCCAATGGCTCTGCATCTCAAAGTGAAAACTACAAAATACCTGCTAGGAGTGCACAAGCCTGCTCATCTTATATTCAGCAGTGTCTCTGTAAACATTAACCATTATTTTTTTGGATATTTCTGGCCAATTCTCTGCTAATACTTGCTCTTTTGTAAATCATCAGGAAAATCTGCTGTCACAGTGGAAAGCTTGTAACCAACCACTATGTTCGTGTGTGTGTGTGTGTGTGTGTGTGTGTGTGTGTGTGTGTGTGTGCACTGTTTGTGTCTTGGGAATGGTGGCTCCTGCAGTGAGCAGACCAGTCAACACTTTGCTAATTACATAGCAGCTGTCACGCTGTGTGTTCGCATGGGGCCGTGTGTTGCACAGCCTAGAAGCAGATGTCCAATTCCAGCCCAAATGGTTCCAAACGTAGTGTTAGGTCTGGGCTTACACATCAGCATGGCTACACACACACACACACATATATATATGTGCGCGCGCGCACACGCCCCCTTTCAACATGTGCCAGGGTGCCATCCATTTCCTCAAGCTGAGGTGCAGCATTTCCTGTGAGATGGTGGGGGGTCAGTGGGCCTTTATGTCTATGTGTGTGTGTGTGTGTGTGTGTGTGTGCATGCATGTGAGTGGAAAATGTTCTGCACTTAGTAAAGCACTTTTTCCAGGCTGAGCAATGGGGATCACTCCCACTTAATGATCTCTTTCTCAGTGCCAATCCCCACATTTTGACTCACAGGCACACACGGAAGCACATCACACCATTTCTGGCTTGTGCGTTCCGTGATATGTGGGCTGCTTATGAATCCGAGCAGGGGACAGCGTGCAGAGAAATGTGTTAATAAAAAGTCACTTATCGTTTTCTGCTTCTCAAATTCCCAGGGCGTTGCATTCCCGTTGGTATGTCGCTATCCCTGTTTCAGCTGGGTTGACAAGTGTTTTTTTGTTCTGCGTGGCTCCATTATGCCTTTAGGCAGCGAGTATGATGAGGAGGAGGTAGACTACGAGGAGTCGGATAGCGATGAGTCGTGGACCACAGAAAGCGCCATCAGCTCTGAGTCCATCCTCAGCTCCATGTCAATGAACGGGGCCGATGAAAAGCCGTTCGCCTGCCCCGTCCCCGGGTGTAAGAAGAGATACAAGGTAAGGCTGAACCTGAGGGCGGAGCAGGCAGTTCCACGAAGGCATGAGGTTTTACTTCTGAATAAATCCACACTAGAACTTTTGTCTGAGTATCACATGTGTTTGAAAAAGCACATTATAAGATCTGAGGGTGATTAATATTTTCTGCTTCACTTAATTTTTTTTTAATTCATTTTTTTAATAACAGCTGGCAACAAAAAACTCATTCAGCTTGCTCACTATCCAAGCTGCTTAACTAATGGACAGTGTGGGAACATTTCTCCCTAATACCCTGAAGACAAAAACAGCAGCGTGGGAAAAGCGACCTTTGTTGTTGAGGGGCATTCACAGAGGATGAGACTAGCAGTGATATAACAACCAGACACCGCAGGACTTCGGCGAAATTCAGGGACTGATGGTGATGACACTGAAGTATCCATTAGTGATGCAGTGGGCGGGTACATAGTTGAAGTTATCCAACTTTAAAGCGGAGAAAGGAAATTGTTGATTGACAGAAAAATGGTAAAATTAGCATGCAAACATGCTAATATGAAGCAGTCTTAAGGTTTACCTTCCTAGTTTAGTAGTTCAGGATGATAACTTTAACTCCCTACCACTAAACACAAAATAGCAGTTTTGCTGATATCATGTAAATCACTTATATTTCTGGGCGTTTTTAGTCTTTATTGTCTTAGGACAATGTATAGAAGACCACAAAGCTGGGAGAGAGAGAGAACAGGGAAAGACATGCAGTAAGTGGCCTCAGGGTGGATTGGCGAGACATCCATCCCTGCATCTGTCTGTGCACTATTAATAAGCAGTACTGTTCAGATTTTAGTGAAACTTGCACCCAGTAATGGGTCTGCACCCAAATTGTGCTTAAGGTCAAATTCATATTTGCAATTCTCAGTAGATTTTAACTCTGGTGGCTTTATGATATAAGGAGACTCAAAGTATTAAACAGCTGGTGCACATGGGATTTTTCTTTTGTGTACCACATGATAACTGACAACTGATCTGCTACCTATTGTTTTAAAATAAAAAAGGCTAATCGATTGAAATCTACCATGTTTTATAATTGTGAATGAGATAAAGTCAACTCACTGGCGCTACTCTATCATGATGTGTGTAGTAAAAAACGAGAGAGGAAAAACAAATGTTGGATGAAGCCTACGTTTAGTGAAATGTTTCACATTTGTATTTTCGTTGTATTTTCATTGGAATTCTGTCCATAAAATCTGGGATAATGCTCTGGTGTTTTATAGATGCTGTGTGCAATCAAAAGTGGTAATTATAACCCCATTTTTCTTCTTCATCTCTGCATGCGACCACTTTCTTCAGAATGTGAATGGTATCAAATACCACGCCAAGAACGGCCACCGCACACAGATTCGTGTGAGGAAACCCTTCAAGTGTCGCTGTGGCAAAAGCTACAAGACCTCGCAGGGCTTGAGGCACCACACCATCAACTTCCACCCGCCCGTCTCCACCGAGATCCTCCGCAAGATTCAAGGCTAAGAGCCCGCGCTCACACCAATCAACTTCCCCTAAAAAAAAAAAAAGAGTCCTGACTTTCCTTTCCCATCCTATGTACACTAAAGGATCAAGTGCATGCTTTAAGTTTTTTTTTTTTTTTTTTTTTAAATCATCTTCTTTTTGTGTGTTACGTTAGTATTTTTTCTATCTATGTTATATCACTTGTATTTTTTTGGGAAACAAAAAAAAACTATCTTTGTAGTATTTTTATTGATGTACATTTGCACATTCGTATATGCTATCACATTATTTTATTTTCTATCATTCGACTTACATAAGGTGCTAACTGTAAAAAAAACAACAGAAAGAAAAGACAAAAAACAAAATGATACGAAAGTAAAGAGGAGAAAAGACGGAGACGTGAAACAGGAAGTGCAACCAAGCCCTGCCTTCCTCCTGCTCAGCTCTGAGTGGGATGAAGTTGGCCTCCAGTGCTGATGTAAGCTCAGCGGTTGTTACACTCCCTTTTGAGCTGCAGAGTCCAGCTGAGCTTAGATCTGTGCCTTCACGGTCATTTGTGGGGGTGAAAGCGCTGGAGTTAAGTTATACTTTTAATAGATATATCGATATATAAACAATAGACAGATATGTATGTGTACATAAAAATATATAAAAGTATTCATGAGCATATACATAGTTACTTTATTTTCAAGCTTTATTTTATATATTTTTGTCAGTGTTTTAGATTTTGTGTTCATTTTTATGTATCAGTAAGTGTTCCTTTCATTCCTCATTTGCTGATTGAGCAATTCTGTCACCTCAGAGGTCAAAGGTCAATCAGCTGGCTGACTTTAGGTTCTGAGTTTTTGTTTCTTTGTTTTCCTTACATGTTCTACAGATTAAGAGCTAATGCTCCTTTCAGTTTGACACCGATCTGTGTGTCGTTTGACCATTTTATCACGTGGAGAACGTATTAGAACACGGCCCGATCCGTATCCGCATTAAGCCATCGTTATCTCCAGCGTTTCTTCATTCACAGTGCCAGAGCTGCGTTCCACACGCTTAGCCACAAAAGTGGGTTAAGCGGCACACTGTATTCCAGTTGCCAAGATCTTTGTAGTTGTTTTGTTTTTTCCATGATCGTTGCCAACAGCTCTCCACTGCCAAACATTGACCATACCATGTGCCTGATGAGGGGATGAGGAGAGAGGGAGGGGGAGGGGGGGAGGAAAGGAAGGTGGATGGGAAGAGTGTTGTAATATTTCCACCCCGGAGGTCGCCCCAGACTTGTGGCAATTATTTTCTTGTACGTCGCACCTCCAAAAAGAAGAAAAAGAAAAAAGTCACGGGAATGAATGGATGTACACGAGAAGAATGTTTTTCACGCATGTTTCTGTGTCGTGTGGAGACGTGTGAAAGAAGAAGGTGGATTTTGTATTTGAAAGAGATTACCATCTACGTGTCGTTTTTGTGCGTGTGTGTTTTAGACAAAAGCATTCCAGTCCATTGTGTGTTCGCGAGAGTGTGAGTGGTGTGTGTTTTCAGCAGTATCCAAGTCATCAGCCTAGAGAGTATTACTGTAATCTGTGTCTCATTGCTCGGATGTGTCATGTTTCTGTGCCTGGCTGCTGGTTCAACTCCTATGGAGCAGGGTGGTTGGCTGGCTTGTTGCTCCTGACTGGGATTTCATCATTCCGAGTGAGAGCGCAGTGCTTCAACTCGCCAAGACACATTTGTTCATTATATCATCATTTCCCTCATTGTACAAAAAAAGTTTAGATTCTGCTCAAGGCTTGCAGCATGAGCCCCCCGTTCATTTGATAGGTACAGTGATCTCCGACATGCACACACCGTCCTGTCCTCCAGTTTGGCTATAGGGATTTTTACTTACACAATGTTGTTAAAAGGCAGACTGCAGGATACGCCACATACCCTCAGCGAGTGTGCTACTACATAAGCACAAATCCATGCCTATTTTAAACCACCTGGAACCTGGATCTGTAAAATCCTGGCACCAGGTTACGAGGACATCTGTGGAGCTGCTAGCCTGAGATGATGATAGAAGACACTTCAGTCCGGCCTTTGAGCGTAGGAGAGAAGGTTCTCTGCGGGGACAGACTGAAAGTTGAGCTGTCAAGCACTCGTAAAAACAAAACCCATCCTCAGCTTCAGACTCGGGAGGGCCACTCGCACATATGGGAGAGGAGAAACGGAGGGTGTGTGCTGGAGGGGAGATGAGGGAGGAACTTCAATATACCGTGTACAGTGAATGTATTGTAACGTGCATCTGTTGTCAAGTGCTTTTAAATTATATTTTCGTATGTAACGTGGAGACTGATGTTTCCTTTTTTTGTACGGGGGTACAACAGGTTCTGAGAAGAGTGACTTGTAAATGATGTCAACCTGTCTTTCTATATAAAAGAGAAGCTGCTTAAATGTAAACAGGAAACGACTGAGAAAAAAAAAAGCAAAATAAAGTAAAAAAGCTCCACATCTCAGACTCGTGTTCATTACTTATTCAGCTCAGAAATGAAGAACAAAGCATCAAAATGCATTTAGACAAGCTGACTTTATTCATAAAGATCTTTGCAGCACCACTTAAACCATTCTCACATGAAAAGGCCTGCATCGGACACGTGACATACATACACAGGTTTGTCTTGTGATGACTGGACATGTGCGTTTCTTTCCTTTTTCTTTTTTTTTTAAAAAGCCTGGTTACAACACGCATAATGACTGAAATAAACAAGCGGTGGTGAGGAAGCCCCGTGAAGACGCACATAAACGACATTCAGTCATGAAGGCTAACAGACTGTGACTGTAAAACATGAAAGTACGTAACAAGTCTAACCCCGTGTCCGGCAGCCAGTTTAGCCAAAAACGAGGTTCATTATCTCCTAAGCCCAGCTTCGTACGGCCGACCTAAGATCAAGAAAGTGCACGCCAGGAAGTAAAACATCATTGGTCCTGTCTTCTTTTAAATATGAGGGAGGTAACGATAAGGGGAGGCGGGTTCACGACGTAATTCACAGGTATCGCCACAATTTATATTTCTTTTCATTTATGTACAGTACATTCAGAATAAAGCCTTATTTAGTGCAGATACATGAAAATGTAGTGCTGTTTTCTTTTGTGTTTAAACCATCTCATACGTACAATATTTCATCTCCACCACACAGTTCTTCACTTTTTATGTACACGCACAGGCGACTCTTTTAAGATGTCACATATTCATATTCACTTTGCATTTATGCTCTTATCTCTCGCGTCTTGCGAAGCATCATACTCTGAGGACAAATAAAGGACGACTCACTGCCTTGGATGATTTCTCACTTGGTGTATGCATGTTCGGAGAAGTTAAAAGAACAGGGACGTTTAGGATGCTTTCCCTCGGAGTCCCAGTTCAGCTTTGTGTCTGTGAATTGTTTTGGAACACAAAATATATATATTTGTGCATTTAATCCCTTGAAGGAGAAAGATGCTAGAAAAGCAAAGGATTGTGGCACTATTCCTGAATGTTAATGATTGTATGTTAACGTGAAAGCTGCTAAATAACTTGGGAGGACTAGCCGCCTAAGTACAAACTCTGCTTCCTTTCAGAAGTAGACTACATTCTCTTAAACGTTCCAAACAAAAAGGAAAAAAAAAAAAAAAACCCCAGAAAAATCACAACAAAAGTGCAAATGATTGTATGTTAACAAGATAAATCAACCAAACCCGAGTCAAAATCAACTAATAGCGACACATATTTACCCATACAGTATGCCGGAACCCCCTCCCCTTCATTCGATTTGCTCAAAGTTGAGGACGTGGCCGTCAAAGTGCGTGAGGACGTGCCGCTCGAAGAGCTGCTGCTGACAGTTGAGCGGGAACTGCTCGGAGCAGACGGGGCACACCTTCCAGTGGCTCTGGACGTGCTGCTCGAAGCTGCGCTGCTCAAAGTGCGGCGGGAAGATCACCTCGCACAGCGGGCAGCGCTTGTGAACGTCACTACTGCGGAAGGGGATGAGGGGAAAATGGATGAGGTCGGGGGTTGGTGGAAGGGGTGATGGATAGATGAGAGAGACAAAAAATTGAAAAAGAAATGTGAGTTTCCGTGTGGATCATTGTAATGGAGTAGGCCTCTTTTGCTCACAGACCAGATTATGACTAAATAATGAAAGCCAGAGACGTGCGCCTCTTGAAAAGCAGCTGTTGAGTCACTTGCAATAAGCAACTGTGTTACCCCCCCTGCAGGGTAATTATTGGCTCTGTGCGCTACTCTTCCCGTAAGAGCAGAAACAGATAAATTAATTCTGTCTTCATGTGATCCTCTATGTTCATAAGGAAGAAATCTCTGACTGTGTCATTTAGCATGTTATGTCATATATACTGGGGTTCAAAATGACGAGGTCTTACTTGAAGCAGTTTAAGTTCTGGAGAGAAAATGAATCAATGGCTACTTTGATACAAATCTTTTTTTTTCCAAGGCAAAAACTCCCAACAAAGCAGCTGTCTGTGCATCTGTTTTTACTGATGCTCTTGTGCGTTACTTTGTTTCATTCTTTATGTGTCGTGTCTTCTAGGACACCTTGTGTTGAAAATGAATGTCCTACCTGGAGTCAAAGCAGAAGCTGCTCCTGGTTTCACTGCGTCTGTTGGGCTGATGATCACAGGACTGCTGAGCCCCATCTCCCACCTTTGGCACACACACACACAAAAAGAAAATTTCCACTATTTGCTCACAGATCTGAATGCTTTAATGAACACCACCTCCAAAGACAATTACAGGAAAAAGGAGTGCAACTAAAGTAAATGAAGCGTGTGTTAGTAAACTATGTGTACCTACGTTTCTATTACATGACAGTAAACAAGGATGCCCCATTATCCGACAGTCTCTAACTCATCTTCTGCCTGTCCTTATGCAAAACCTCCTCTAATTACTCTCCCCCAGCTCTTGTTATCTTCATCTCTCTTGAGCTCTGAAGGAGTGACACTAATTAGAGCTTCATGCAAATGAGTTCAAAGCACCGTCTTTTAAGGCCAAGCTGCATTTCCCTTCGTTTAGCGAGGGAGAAATCCTCCAGAGACGGAGAAGGGTGAAGTAAACGCGGGATTATCGTGGCAACAACAAAAAGCCAGTGTAGGAGAGCAACGGCTGGGATCACATCACAGTGATTTAAAATATCCCTCAAAAGTTATGTAGAGAGGTCAATTAATGCTGCCAATCATGGTTTTGTATTTATTCAGAAATACAATGCATTATTTATATATAACAACACTACATACACTAAATATAAAATTTTAGCCAACAATAGGTTTTTCAGTTTTGAGCTAGATACACCGCTACTCACATTTTGTGGCTCCTCTGGTGGATGCTCGAGGGTCTCGGGGGGACTTGTGCTACGGGAGGGTTGGATGCAGACCACCTCTCGTTCCCAGCCTGGTGCTCCCGGACCCGGGCTAGACGGTGAGATCGGAGGTGCGCAGGGAGGGGTGCAGGATGGAGCCTCAGGTGGGGGACGGGACACGTGCTCAGGGGAAAGTGCAACATCCCCCCGATCTAAAAAGATTAACACATTAAAGCAGCAGGGGAGCAGCAGGGACACAGAGTGCGAGTAAATCATTTCAGTTTCTGACCCGACCTCTTGTGGTGTCGGTGGAGTAAGGATTGCCGTACTGCAGCTCAGCGGGCCTCTGCGGCACCAGCGGCGGAGGGGAGGGATGCTGGGGGTAGGGCAGAGGGTAGCGCAGCACCATTGGCTGCCGGACCTCAGCACCCTGAACAGCAACCTCCTGCTCCCTCTGCCTGGACATGTAACGCTGCAACTGCTACAGAAGAGATGCGAGAGAGCTTTACACTTTACACTTCACGGCCACACCTCATTTAAAAAGTCCTGGATATCCTCCTGATGCTATAAGCGCAGAACCGCAGTCAGTCTCAGTTTTATAAGTCATCAGTTAACATTTCAGCAGAACCTTTCTCACAGTTGGTGAGTGCGTTCATCTTAAGAGTTAAGTTTCCCGTCTACATTGTTTCTGCCCTTTGTGATTATATCTGAAGCAAGCGCATTAGTACCCTACTCATTACTGTAATGGGTGTCAGACTCTGGCTCCCTCTGCTCTGGCTTTGCTGATAGAAGCACTCACCCTCTCCCTTTCTTTGTAACTCCTTCCTTACTCTCCCTATTCCTCCCTGATCTCCTCTCTTTATGACTTCATTAGTGCGCTGCTATCAGGTTTAACATTTAAACCAGGGTTGGGAAGGTGAAACAGACACGTTGTGTGGCATTTGCACCATCTAATGGCACTGTACCAGTGGGCGAAAGAAGCAAGTATAGATGTATTAATTAGAGGAGAGTGGGGAGTGTTGAGTAAGAAAGAAAAAGCTATGGAAATGGTTCATACACCTCCTATAATTGAAAGCAATGACACTGGTCTGGGCTTCAGCTCAGTCTACATTGTCTAAGTATGTGAATTTGATTGTAAGTAAGAGCTATGTTGAGGCTAAAGTTTTATAACCTTAAGTTGAGGTCATTGTTGAAATATGCACAGTTTTACCTGCAATGAATAGATTCATTTATGCACAACTTGTGCCTGCTTAGAAATCAGAGTATGCAAAAGTTTCTAGAGTGCTCGGGCACTATGTGTGGAGAGAGTGCATTAACATTTTCACTGTTTTTAGACCGATTTCCATGGTGACAGTTGATTTTTCTCCTCTTTTCAGGCCAATATGGCCACAATTTATGTGCAGACAAGTGGAAAACCTGAATGAAAGTGCTGAGTTGCTGTTAAAGCAACAATGTTGCATTGAAATTCATTTAGAGAACACTGGTGGTGGCATCTTTACCTCCTGTAATTGCTCTTTGTCTCTGAGAGCCTGGGCAAGGTTGCGTTTCAGTTCGGTGACCTCGCTGGCTCTCTCTGCCATTTGGACCTAGTGAAATAGATAAAGACAATCAACTCACAGCACAGTGCATCTCAGCATTTTTTTTCATTTGACGTACAGACCTGTAAGATGGGCTCAAGAATCCCTTTATCAACAGCTCCACTCATGTTCAACTGTATTATCTTAAACTCATTTAAAACCAGGATTTGCCTACACTTTACTCTTACCAATTATTTTCAGATTAGCAATTTCATCCTCAACGTTTAGCTGTGGCTCAATTTAATAACAGCTCGTTTAATCTATTATGTGTTGATAGCATTTGTTTTTGTTTAGTTGTTTCAGTTTTTCCAAAACTTTTATTTTTATTCTAACTGCAAATCTGTATGGTTAGCCAATAATTTTAATTGCCAACCATAGTTTTAACTAATAATCTTCAACTTTTTCCCCCTTAGTTGTACAATACCGCTGAAGGGCTGTACAGCTCAGGAGTATTTTCATCACGCCACCGGGCGGGGTAGCATGGACACCCAAGTTTGTGAACATGATGACTTAAGAACGATGCAATATAGGATTTTCAAATGCATACCATAGGAGCATCTACTGAAAATCTCAGACCAGTTTGAACGATTTTGATCTTGACCTCAAAGTCAGGATCAGAGGTCAAGTTTTTTGAAAATTCTGTCTACGTGATAACTTGAGGCCGATGTGGCCAAGGATTTTTTCAAATTGATACCATAGGTGCTCTTATCTAGTATTAGGCTATGGGATAGCATTGGCGACCACCAGTATTTTTATTCATACGATTCATACAGCTTTTAGTTGATAATAACCGCTTTACTTGTTGCTTTTATTTTGTGCCAACTTGAGAAGACCAAAATCAGCCTTCATACAGCCAGGTAAGTGAAAATATTTGGTTTTAATTTCACCTGGTGCAGCCTCAGATGTGTGGGCCTTGCTATAAAACACATAACATAACATAAAGCTGAAGCGGACCAGGGGATCGTAGTAAATCTCTTAGCCTCTAACAGAACTGACCCTGTGGGATAGTTTACATGGCCCGTTGCCCGTCTTCTCTAATTTCACCCCATTTCAAAGGTTCCAGATTCCCTCCCTTCCCATGGTTTCTCTTTCTGCTCAATGTCCATCTGTCTATCCCAATTTTTTCTCTCTTAAATTCTGTTCGCTTCTTTTGCTTCCCCCACTTGTTCTCTTTCATCTCCTTTTGTCCTCTCTCGTGTTTTCCTTCTATCATAAATTTACGGCACGGCATTAGAAGGTTAAGTTCAGGTGAAGGGAGTCCGCAGCAATGTAGTACTATGCACCCCCCCCCCCACCACACACTTCATCCTATTCCTCTCCCTCTCTCCTTCCTCTGGGTGGCTGATGTAAACAGCCGTAAAGCATGCCGCTCTGCGGCTGCCTCGCTTGTCAGTCTCCGGGGCCATTAAGAGCAGCTTGGGACCCGGGGTGCTCGCCCCAGACAGGAGACTCTATCAAAGTTGAGGGAGAGCCGTATTTACAGCGCCGATAAACACACACTCACTCATGGAGATTAAATGCTATTTGGTACTTTAGTGGAGGTTCGCATTCAAAATGCAAGGTCTCTACTGAATCACGCACACATACCACACATGCTGGCTCACCCATTGGAAGGTATGGTCCATACTGTAAGTAGTAGAGCAGTTAGACATTTGTTGTTCTTCAGGCTTTGTGGTTCAGCAAATTCCATTTGAATGACTGGGTATTACATTAAAGTGTTTATGCATGGCACAGCAGACCGTCGTACAACAATGTTTTTCAGGCAGCTGTGTTTTATTTTAATGGTAGATTGTGCATAAAAGAGCATTAAACTGAATTTGACAATGAAAGCAGCACAGAGGGAGCCATGCATGTTAAGTGAAGATTTAAAAAAAGAAAGAAAGAAAAAAAATCTACCAATAGTAGAGGTACAAATCCCCACAATATGATATTATCACAATACATGATAGCATGTATATAGCATGATATGATATTATTGCAATTTTTAACAATTTGTTATACACTGAGTATAGATATATAACATACAGGAGTGTCCCAAAATGCACTATATACTTCGTTTTTTCTAATTCATTTCAGGTTTTATTTGGAAAGACTTGAGGCCATGAGCATATGACAGTTTTGGTTTTACAGTTTTTGTAAGCGTATCATTTTTGTGCCCATGGTCCGCCAAGTGACACTGGAGCAGCATTGCAAAATTTCCTACTTAGCAAGAAGCTTTTCAGTCCCCGACGACACTGCTCCAGCACATAACACAATTTATGCAATCCGTGGCAAATTTCTCAAAACAGGATCTGTTCTTGACAAATCACGCAGCAGAACTCCTGCTATTACCACCAGTGATGAAAACACTGAACTCCTGGAGCAGGAGCAAAGCCAGGGAAGTCTATACAGAGCGCTGCACTGGAACTGCACTATGTGGCGGCATACAGCTAGCCTTCAAGGTGCTGGAACATTAAGGCAAGTCTAGCAGGTAAAACTGCAACCACTCCTTTGTTGATGCTAAAAATATGAATAAACTCAGTTTCTGTAATTTGTATGAATTTATTAAAATTGTATAGTGAAATCTGTATATTGTGAATATACTGCAAATTATGTCCTCAAAGTTGTACTTTGTCAGTATTTATTTTAACCAGTATATCTCATTTCTGTTACTTTTTGCTGTGGAATGAGACCCAACACCCTCACAATCACATTCTCTCAGAGCTTTACTTAATCTTAAGGTTATGTCTTTGTGTCTTACTCTGAATCGCTCCTCCTCGTCAGCCAGCCGTTGTTTGAGTGTCTCGTTGATTGCGCACTGCTCCCTCCATTTCTCCTCCATCATTGCCAGCTCCTCCTCCACTGAACGAGTCTGCTCCTTCTCTGCCTCTTCCATGCACCTCTCCTCTACCTCCAGCAGCCCCTGCTCCTCGGCACCGTCCCTCAGCTCCTCCATATTCAGGGCCCCTTCCACCTCACTGTTTTCCTCAGCGCCCAGCCTCTCGTTCTCCACTTCTACCCAACTCGCCATCCTCAGGCTCTCTTCTGGCAGGCTCTCCTTCCACTCCTCTTTTTCATTCTCTTTGTCTTTTTCATTATCATCCATTTGTTTAACTTGACTTTCAACCTTCACCTCAGCTTTCTCTTCAAGTGTATTCAGTGTCTTCTGCTCCTCCTTCTCTGTGCACACTTGTGTATCAGCATTTGTGACTTCCTTGTTGCTGACGTCTGGAGTGATTGTCATCTCAACAGCTTCTTGTAGGACTGCCGCAGCTATATTTCCTGTAAAAACACAAAGTTACAATTAAACCTATTTAAATGTAAAGAGTTTTACACAGAGAAATATGAGCTGAAGGCATTAACCATAATTCAGCTCCTTGGCATTGGGTGGAAAACAGTGGGTCTTTCACTGAAACCCTGTGGAGAAATCTGCAGCAGCACAAGTACAAGGGTACAGAGTGGAGTTTTTATGAGCGAACTTATTGCAGCCTGGCAAAAGTGATCCAGAGGTGCACAAGGACACGAGAGAGAGACTGCCAAAATAAAAATTAGGCGTTTGATTTCAGTCAAGTACGGAGGTGGAAACATTATGTTTTGTGGCTATTTTTCTGCTAAAGATACAGGATGACTTTCCCAAAAACCCAAAAAGAATCCACACAAACATGTGGCAAACATGCAAACGCCACACAGAAAAGCACTGGCCAGATGGTGGAGTCAAACTGTAAGGCAACAGTGCTTTAGCAAATGACGTGGTTCTGATGAATTCATCAAGCCATGACCTCCAGCTTACAATGGGGCAGTTTTTAGCTGAATGTGAAGTGGTTAGGTTAAGAATTAGTGCCTCCAAGTGTGAGGCTGAAAAAGGGTAGAGTGCCCACTCCAGGTTGGGAATGATTTGTTGTCTCAAGTGGAGGAGTTTAGGTATCCTGGCGTCTTGTTCACCAGTTAGGGGAGAGTGACATGTGGATTGGTGCGATATAAGCAGTGATACGAATGCCAAACTGGTCTGTTGTGGTAAAGAGAAAGCCGAGTATGAAAATGAAGCTGTCGATTTACTGACTGATCTTGTTCCTACTCTCACCTATGGTCGTGGGAAACTGAGATTGTGAATACAGGTCCGCAGAGATAAGGTAAGGAACTCAGTCATTCACTCAGAATGACTGAGCTGCTACTCTTCCACATTGAAAGGAGGCAGTTGAAGTGGTCAGCCAGAAATGCTAGAGAAATTACATCTCTTGACTGGAGAAGGAGGCTGGGGAGAAGGAGGTCTTGGCGTCTTTGCTGTCTCCCCAACCTAGACCTGGATAAATGGCAGAAAATGGACAGATGGAATATGCCCTTTATCTGAATGTATGTACCTCCTGTTGGTGACTCTGGACTAGGGGTCAGTGGCTCCAGTGTTGTCTCAGTAGATGCATTTCTCTTTGGCTCCTGCAAAGATATACACATCAATGAAATGCAATTTTGCTGGTTTAGGCACATATGGAACTGAACGAAATGTTTCTTTTCAGCCTGATGAGCATTGCTAAAAATTACTCACCCCTTGGGACTCCGCTGTGTTCAGTTTGGCCACCTGTCTGCGGAGGCGCTGACACTCCCGGTACTTCTCCTTATAGTGCTCTGCAGCCATGTGGAGACGCAGCTTCAGCTCCTCCACTTCCCTCTGCAGCTCAGCCTCTGCCTCTGACACCACAATCATGCTGGGGGTCATGTCCCCATTGGTCCCAACACCCTGAACACACAGTGTTAAAAAAATTGATTAAATAAAAACAAACAAAAAAAAGTATTTGTGAATTCATTTATCTCCATTTTAATATAACAAATATTTGAGACTCAGAACGACTAAGGCAGGAGCTTTGTAATCTAACACAGTTCAAACTGTTCAGCAATAAATTATAAACAAACAAAAAAAAGGCTCAACGCCAAAATCTTCTTTGCACTGTGTTCTTTGTTAAAATGGTAAACAGTTAAAATTTCTCTTGCTTAAATCGGTTGTCCTCAGTTCTCATATAAAAATCATCCATCTAAATAAAACTGAAAAGTGTGAAAATTCCTTTCCATGTTTAGCTACAGATTTCCCTAAACTTCTTTTCCCTAAACACAGGGACAGATATTAAGGAAGTCGACCACTGACCACTTCCTTCTGTGCAGTGCTCCTCATGCGGTCAAGCTGGCTCTCCATGCGTTGGCACTCTGCCTGGGCATCAGCTAAACTGGCACGGAGCTTGTCGGCTTCTAAGCGGGCGCGGTAAAGCTCGGTCATCGTGTGGTCGCGAGTACTGGCTGAGTCACGCAGCTCCGAGGCTAGCAGAGAGGCCTGTTGCCGGGATGCCTGGAGCTGCTCCTCAGCCTGACGGAGCTGCTCACGTACACGGGCCAGCTCTGCCTAAAGACAGAAAGAAGAAATTTAAATATAGTGCAACTGATTTTACTAAAGCTATACCATCAAAATGCTAACCCTGCGATTAGTGGACATTTTTGTTTACATTTTGAGTACTACTTTAGTGTTGCCAGCAATAATATGCACAAGCACTTTTACTTTGTCAGCTTTGTGTGCCAGCAGCTCTTTCTCCAGACTGTCTCTCTGTGCAACGCAGGCCCTGAGCCTCTCCAGCTCCTCTTGGAACTGAGCGATGGTCACCTCCCGGTTCAGCTCCACCGCCTTTAGCATCTGAAGCTCTGCGCTCAGCTTAGTGTTCTCCAGTTCTGTGCTGCGCAGGTGGGCCTACACATATGGCGAAACAGTTAAACAGAACTGGTCAAGTAAGAATGCAGACAAAAACACACCCTCGGCTGGTACAAAAAAAAAAAAAAAAAGTCAGCCTTTCACGTAAAACACTTCTTCACCTTATAAAGATCTCGCTCATCCTTCTCATTCTTCAGCTGGCTCTCCAGACTGTCTCTCTCTGCTGTCAGCTTCTTTAAGCGATCACGCAGACTGAAAGACATATTGAAAAACAACTTCTTTAGTGCTTTCTTGTGTCTCATATTATAAATCTAAAGTTTTCTTACAAAAAGCTATTTAGTGATTAAGTGGACACCTTAAACATGGCTTTACTGATGGGTATAATCTATGTGTGTATAAGGCCGGAAAATATCAAATGAGAGCCATCAGATGCCAGTGAAATATGTTAAAGCCAGGCTGACATATTCCTGTGCAGCATCTGGCACAATTTTGTATGCATGTTTAAACCTGGGAAGTAAACACGCATGCAAAACTATTCTACACATATTCCACATCTGTGAGGCTGATGTTAAGCTTGCTTAGATTTATGTAAACAGTCTGTCTTCAAATGGATGACTGATGGTTAAATGTTGCCATTCTTCACTCACCAATCCAGCTCTGTCTCCTTTTGCAGGCCCCTCTGAGTGACTCCCAGCAGGTCCTCCTCTAGCTGGCGTACCCGGTCCGTAGCCTCTGTCAGCCTCCGCCTTACCTCCTCCCTCTCTTCTGACAGGCCCTGTGAAGAACGCAGCAGCTCCTGCGGGCCAGAGAGGTAGCTGTACATCAGCCTGACAGCCACTACAGTCAATCTCAGTAGCTGAAGAGCTCTATTATAGCCCTGCCAAACCCATTCACTATATTTCAAATACTACTGTCTCTATATATTTCTTATCATTTGTACAGCATAAATAGAATTTTTTTTTAATCAAAAGTTATGGTCAGAAGCTTAAACACACACAAACACTCCTCTTGGCCACGAACATCATAATAATTATGGACTTTTTGTGATTTTCTTTAACTGTCCTTTTTTCAGGATCTTTAAGGACTTTAAAAACAAGAATTGGGTGTAAAAGTTTGAATTTATTTTGGATTTTCCCAAATCCTTCTCTCAAACATGTCAAAAGTATACATACAAGCTCATACATATACATACATTCACTTATATCTTTTGTGAAGTGGTACTGAAGGTTCTACATCATCTTGACAACAAATTGTAGCTTCAGTTCGCCATAAAAAGCATTTATTTGACAGCACATATTGGACTGATCGTTAGTTAGAACAATGGGAAAGTCCAAGGAACTCAGTGAAGAGAGGGAAGTCTAAATTTACACAAGTTGGGAGGGTCTTTGGGAGACATTTGCAAAGAACTACAGATTTCAAGATCATCAGCTCAAACAACTGTATGTAACTCCGCTGTGTCTTTACCAAGGTTTGGAACTATCACCCTCAGATGAAAGGAATTTTGTTAGGATGTTCAGGATCAACCCAGGAAACACAAATCACCACTGTCCACAGTGAAGCAAGTTTTACATTGGCATAGACTTAGAGGGTGCTGACCAGGAAAGAATCCTCTGCTCCAAAACTGACACCTTCAAACTTGACTGAAATTTATAGCTGCCCACATGGACTAATGTCACATAATGCCTTCATCGTCTCATGTGACTTTTATGCTCACACAAAACAAAGATAGACAAGATAGATTACTGGAGGAATAAAGATGAGGCTTTCAAACCTAAGAATGCTGTACCAACTGTCAAGCATGGTAGTTGTAACATCATGCTCGGTGGCTGGTTTCCTGCCAGTCATACTGGTACACTACATGGAATGGATGGTATAATGAAAGAGGAGTACCTTCAAATTCTTCAACTTGGACACATGGGTGTTCCAATGGAACAATGATCTCAAACACACATCAAAACTGGTTTTGGATTGTATTAAGTTTATGGAATAGCCTTCCACAAGTCTTGATCACAATCCCACTGAAAACTCTTGGACTATGCTTAAGTGCCAGATCTGTGCCAGGAAGCCAGCCGATTTAAATGAAACTTTTCCAGGAAGAGTGGTCAAATATTAATCTGAATTATGCCAGAAAAAAAAGTCTGATGGAGGTATTATTTGTTAAGGGACATTTAACCAAATATTAAAAGTTTTTTTAGTCTGTGCAACTTGTGTATCCAATTCTTGTTTGTCATTAAAGATCTAAACTATGCAACCATGCCATCCTTTAAAAAGTTGAAAGAAATCATTAAAAGCCCCAAATTAACATTGCATTTGTGCCCACGATGACTGTATGTAAACTTCTGACCACAACTGTATTTAATTATTTATTACTGTTCTCGACCTCTACGGCATATTTCTAGTGCAGCTGTAACATGTGAATTCCCCTCTAGGGGTTCAATAAAGCCTTATCTCATCACTCATAAATAACTGGTTACAAGTTATGACTCATTAAGTCTTTTGTTGGACACAAAGCACAGAATAACTATGTAGATTCCAAAAAAAATGTTCAGTAGCATCCTGTAGTGGAAGTACAAAACAATTTACTGCTATCAAACAACACATTATATCAGTTTTGTTTTCTCCGTGTGGTGTGCCTGCAGAGGAAATACCTTGTTTGAATTTGCTGCGAATTAGCAGTGAACGACATTAAATCATGCATAGCTAATATTGGTTGTGACAGGACAACATACCTGTGCACACACCCTTCCTTTATTTTGTAGTATGAGCCCTTAACACACCCATTCTCTTTCACACACTAGGAAAGACAGACACACAGTTACACAGTCAAGGACATACAAGAGACAGACAGAGTGCACATGCACACTCCAACGCATACTCAGGCCCGTCTCCCTCTGGGCTTGGCTCTGCATAGATTACTGTATGATTTTTACGGCTGGCGTTTGGGAAGCACTTTAGCAGTGCGTAAAGACCTTATAAAAAGTATAGTCGTAAAATTAGCAGCCACAAAATATGTACTTATGTTTTCACGTTAAGAAACTCAAAGGATATTTTCATCAGCGAGCCACGAGCTAACGCACCTACTGTAAATGTTTTACAAATGACACACACACCCCTATTCACACAGGTCGTATATCTGCAGATGGACATGCCTGTTGAATGAAAAGCAGCATGGTAATAACAGAGCGTGTGTGTGTAATTTATGGCGATTTTGTCCTTCATAAAAAAAAAAAGAAAGAAAAAAAGGGGGGAAAAAAGGAGCAACAGACTAACTCAAAGCAGCCTGTGGATCTACACCAGGAAGCTGCACTAGGGGGCGATAAGAGACTGGCTTCAAGCTCAGAAAAACCTGGCAACTTTCTGGGTTTCACTTCTCTCTGCCAACTCCCCTCTCCTACTTTTATTGAGCTAGCTTGAGGTGACTGTTTTTAGGCGTGTGTGCCAAGCTACTGCTTATCAAATGAGGATCTCATAAAATGCTAAAATGTGACTCATCCTGGTGAGTGAGTGAAGAAGGTGTGAGGGACATAGCGGACGAACTGGGTGTAGAAGTTTTTTTTTGTTTTTTTTTTAAACTTTATTCATTTTGACAGATTTTTCTAAACGTATCATTTTAACTTGGATTTAAAATTTATTTCCTCGTCATGCCAATTAAGAAACTCTGAGGGAGAGAGAAAAAAAGCGAGAGGGAAGAAAATAAGACAGTGAGAAAGCAGTGGCCACTGCATCGCGTGACTGAGTGGTGTTTGTCCCTCAGGCTGGGCAGGGCTCTTTTTTCAGACAGGCGGTTTTGCGGACTACCCTCCTCTCATTCCACACACAGACTAAAAGGGTTTGCAAGCGGGTGGCATAATGAGTGCGTTTGTGTGTGTGTGTGTGCATGCTTGTGCATGTGTAAATGCACATTAGAGGGGCCCTGTTGTGTAGAACCTGAATGTGAATGTGACAGCCTAAGGGGACGGAGGGGACGGGGGTTTGTGCAGGCGCATGCACGTGGGTGTGTGTGTGCGTTTGACGTCATGTTTGTTCACTCTGTGGTTGCGATGGCATCGTCCCTGACGCCAGATGCCCAAGAAAAACTGTGTCCCAATTCCGTTCTGGCCCACTGAGTCAGGTCGTTAAAGAGGGAGAAAAAGACACACACAAACACATGCACAAACAGACACACACTGAGCAGCTTTTTGTGTGTCTGTCAAACATGGAAACAGATTATACATGAATTTAGCCCTTTGAAGTTTTCAGACCTATGATCACTGGTGAGGAACTGGCTCCAAGCCTGTGTCCATCTACACACTCACCTGTACACACCCATACACTAAATACAACTACACACACACACCGAAACTGTCTTAACTCTCTTCAGTCTCAAGGTTGCATATATACCGTTTATTTATTTTATCCATGTACGGACATTTGAACTCTATTGAGTATTCCCAAATATTTTTGCTACTACGGGGCTTAGGGCGAGTGAAGACTTCAGATTTTTTAAATACTATTCTAAATAAAACTTCTGACTTTTAAACTGAAGACAGAATGAGCTCTGTTACTTAACGTTAGGAATATTAATTGCTTGGTTTGTGGGTTGGCTGAGGTTACCATCGGACATTAAAACAAGTTCATCATTGTTGGTGATGACAACAAGCAGATGAGAGATGTAGGCTCTGGGGCTAATCCAACATTGCTGACGTAGGCCTGTCATGTCACAACTGGATAAAAACCTGTGGGCTATTTTAAGGGTGGGAACATTGCTCAGGGTTCCAAATTTAACCGCAATTAAAAAAAAAAACGAAAAGAAAAAACGAGAAATACCAGTTATTTATTTTTAGACTCATTAATTAGGATGGACACTTATACAGGAGTTTTCTACTCCTAATTGAGAACTCAAAGTGCTTTTTTACTACGAGCCCCTTTTCACTCACACACACACACATTCTGACTTTATTCTAGGCCTAAGCTCCTTGTCAGACATTCATGCACAATGAATGTATCAGCGGAACTACATTTCAAGGATTCTTGAAATGAAGACTGCAGGAGCTGGGGATTGCACCACCAACCTTCTGATTAGTGGACGGCCCACTCTACCTCCTGAGCCACAGCTGCCCCTACAGGTTTCCCTCCCCCTCCGTGGGAGCCTGTACTATTCAAAACTTAGCCCACTACCTCTAACCTGGTTATGTGTCCGCAGCAGGCAGCACGTCTCCCTCTCCTGCTCCCTTTCCCTGGCCAGTCGCTTCTGCTCCTCCTGCAGCTGTTGCTTCTCCTCTTGCAGGAGACGCATAGCTTTCAGCAGTTCCCTGCGCTCCTGCTGTGCTTCCTCCACACGCTAACAGGCAGAAGGAGAAGCAGAAAAAAAATCAGATCGACTCAATTTGAAGGGGATTGGTCACGGTTATCTTCTGGTCTTCTGCAATTTATTACATTTACCTCTCATTTTTTCCCCTATTTAGAGTGCTGATTCTATAGTCAGTTACGCTGCAGATCGCTGTTTGATGACTCAAGACCAGAGGGGTTAAGAAAACTGGGGAAATAAATAAATAATAACATTTTGTGCATTCTACCTCTAGCAGGCCCGTTTTGGTGGTGACGACCAGTATGTCGGAGTTGCTGTCATCCTCAGTAACAGTCAGCAGCTCTTCGGTGGGCGTGGCTGACCTGAACTGGAAGGGTGTGCTGGCTCCTCTGATGTCACCAGCGTGAGTGACGTAACAGAACTGGTAAAACTCTCCATCAGATTTAGGAACATAATAAGCTGCACAGCAAAGAAAAAAAGAACGTAATGTTGGCACGTAAGGGGGGCACGTTGTGTCCTTCCTTATAATCGTTCACATATACACATATATCTCCTGAAATAAAAGCTTAAGTGTCAGGTGCAGCACGAAGAACTTAAACTGTGAATCATCCAAAGCTCCTTCTTTATAGACCAAGAATAAAAACACGCAGCTGGAAATTAACATAATGGGTTCTTTTATAGACCAAACCTGCTCAAAACTGTTCTAGACTGCCTATATTTACAATATCACCCCAAATATCCATCCAACTGTTCTGCTTCAAAGCAGAGAAAGAAAAAATCACCAGCATTGAGAAGACTTATGCAGAGGATTTAGCTAGAAAATACATTACATATGCTGGGTTCGAGCATTCCAAGGTTACACTGGAAACTGAAGCACATTATTCAAGTGTGAGCCCTGGTCCTCTAGGGCAGTAGAGGAATATCCAGAAGCCAACTGGTTTTACTGACTCCTGACACACCGCAGCGTGCTCTCATATTTTCACTGTGTAATGTCTGACCGTTCCAGGCCCAGTAAAACCAGTTTGCAGGCCCTCAACTGTCTGTGTCTGTGTGTGTCTGTGTGTGGTTTGAGAGGTGCTCAGGTCCCAGGCCTCAGTTTGCGGTCGTGTTCCCTTATTAAATAAAAGTGCTGGTTTTTATATGCACTGTAAAATGGAGGAGTAACTTTGGAATACCCTGGGTTTGTATAGTGGTTTAAATAGTATGTAAGTGTGCGTGCTTGTGTGTGCTGTACCTTGAAACACCACAGCCCTGTGCGCAGTACTTCCTGGTTCATAGTTTTCAGGCATAGGAGACCAAACGAAAGTGTAGTAATCTCTGGCTGTGCTCCAACCCACCTGAGGAGACATTAAAAACAAAAATAAACAAACGATCCCACAGTGTAAAAGTTGTGTGCTGCAGTTCAAATCACGCTGAAGAAGGCCAAATTTTCCAGCAAACATGTGTTAATCGTTAGATCTGATTTGAAAAGATGCTTGATGAAGCATTCTGGAGGACTACATCCAATGTTCAAAGCAAGAATGGAAACATTTAAAACCCCTCATTTCTCCACACACCTCCTCCCCCTTTCACTCCTTTCCCTCAGTTCCTTCCCCTTTTGGACCCACAAAAAAGAGGACCAGCAAAGGTGTGAGAAAAGGGTGGAAGGGCAAGGGGGGCTCGTCTGCATACAATCGGGGGCTCGTGGGGGCTGCAGAGACTAGCCAACAAAGAAATGGGGGGGGAGGGGGGAGGCGAGGGAAGCGGGAGAGTGGATACAAATAAGGTGAAAATTTTACAGAAAATGAGAAGGGAAATGTAATTCCCTGGATTTCACGTGTTGTTAGAAGACAGATGATGAAAGGTCGTCGTGCCCGTCCCAATTCAGCTCCGTGCATTGTAAATCTGTCACATACAGCCGCGCACGCGCCCCGTCTTGGACGCACGCGCACACGCATACCTCCCTGCAACTCGTACTCATAAGTACGCGATGCATTATTGTGACATTACATAACTACGTTTCAGCTGCAGTGAACTCAACCATCTGTGGAAGTGCAGGACGTTTTGTTTTCTTAAAAGAAAAGAAAAAAAGAAAAAAAAAAGAAGAGTTAACCAAAGAATATCACACTTAGATGATCAACAGGCAACGCTTGCTGATTTTCTCTTTAATGAGCTGAGTTTTTAAAAAACTGTTTCTGTAGGAAAATATTAAAATAAATGACTTTTAACTGATTAAATCATTAAATGACTTTCAAGTACAAAAAAACAGTCAACAAAAACAAAACACGGAAGCTTCAGGTGACGACAGTAAATCACCCGAGCTACTCAAAACGTTTGTCAGGCTTTCAGATTTGATAATGTTGTTGCACCGAAACGTAATTGCAGTGTGTGCCGCATCAACCCCATTACGTTGCGTATAATGCTGCTCCAAACAAATGGTAATTGTCAACGTGAAATCTTGCCACCAAGAACATTCCTTCCACCGCCAACAGCATCTGAGTGAGAAGCGGGGCTGCGATGGGACTCCAGCCAGGTTTGTTCGTGTGGTCATGTGTATTTGCTTAAGAGAGAACAGACATAAATAATTTTGCTAATTGCAGAGTGAAGTTGACTGACACTTGGTTAGGTATGGTGTGGCATTCCAACAGATGAGTGCTGTTATAAAATAATCACAGGCAAAGCAGCTATCAATCATTCATCCAAGGTGTGAGGGAACAGCACGATGACACTTTAATTATACACTCACACAACGGGTTTCTCCCTGCCGACCCAACGAACATGCCACAACCAAAAACCTCCACGGGGCTTTTCAGGGAGATGAATGTGTGTGTGCATTAGCGTGTGTGTGTGCACGTGAGTCAAACATCAAACTAAATCAGGCTGTCAGTAGCCAAATAAAACAAATATGTTGAAATGTTTTTCAGTGACGCAAAGAGACGAAAGAAAGAAAGCTAAGCAAGC
Organism: Rhamphochromis sp. 'chilingali'; assembly: GCF_963969265.1. Lineage (NCBI taxonomy): Eukaryota > Metazoa > Chordata > Actinopteri > Cichliformes > Cichlidae > Rhamphochromis > Rhamphochromis sp. 'chilingali'. The sequence goes on from NC_137944.1 coordinate 14,848,184, forward strand.
TTGACTGTAATGGGAACTGTTGATCTTCACTGTGTATGTGAGTACTGTTTCAATGCAACACCATCTAGGAGCACATTTGTTATGGCAGGATCCTTATTGTGGGCTATGAATATTTTCGACCACTAGGGGGTGTCTGTACACAACTCAACTGAGTACTGCCTCTCTGAGCCACCTGAGTCATCCTCTTAGCAAGTCAGCTTTGTTACTCGGTCTCTCGGCTTCATTACTCAGTCTCTCTAGCGTTCAGGTAACGCCTGTGGATGTCGGAGGTAAGAGGAAGAAAATATTCTCTTTCTGAGTCATCTCTGTGGAACAGTTTTGCCTCCAGGACTCAAACACAGAGTATTCAACAGTGAGTTCAAGACGTTTGAGGAAAAAGTCAAATGTAAACAGTCATTTTTTTTTTAAATAAGCAAGCTTACAGTTTCCAAATACCCAGTGAAAACCATGCAGGGGAAGTCTGATACTTCATACCTCTGCCAGAGGCTCTGAAGTCTCTCTCTGTGCCATGTACAAGCTGAGTTTCTAGATCAAAAAGAATATCTAGGACATCAAGGCGTCTTCCTATTTGATATGTATGTAGAGCTGATATTAAATGTACAATTCTGCTCACAATGGTACAAAATCCTTCAAACTAATTTCTGGAGCCAGATCTTGACTGACTCCAAAAGTTAATCACCTCTAATTTAGTCTAAGTCTGTTGGAAGTAATCCTTCCAACAGAAACAAAGAAACTAAACCCGCCCAACTGAGGAAAAAGGAGGTAAAAATCATTCAAGTGATTTCCAGTGGTCATTACCATTTGTAAAACCCCTTTAAATACTAAACTTGATTACCTGACAAAATAATTATTAGTTGAAATGGTTAAATATTCTTGTAACAGACAGTATACACTGATACTGCAGAGATTTTGCTGCTGTAAAATAACATCTCTGTGAACACACACAAAAGACAGACGTATACGTCAAAAGGATTAAAGAAGCGTGGTCTGCTTGCTCCCTGCCATGAAGCTCTAACCATCAAACAGGTTTCATTAGCACGGATTACAATAATTACATTTTCCAATCAACTTTTTTTCCAAATAAACGCGGCGTCTTTATTCTTTTTTAATTGAGCTGGTGGATTTGAAGTCAGTTCTTAAACAACGATAAAATGTTTGTCTTTTGACTTTACGAGACATTAAGCTTCCTCATTCGCATTTCCTGTTAATTACGTGTGAGATTTGATGGCCCCGATAAAAGGACGGAGCACGGGGGGATGCTGCTTAGCAGGAAGCAGCGAAAAGGATGGAAAGAGATGGTGAGCCAACATGCCAAAAGTGTGTGTGTGTTCTTAATAGGAATCAGAATGGTTCATAAAGAGTACCAAATGATTGCCTCGTCCCCCTTCCAGTGAGACCTACTGTAACCAGCCCACCATGCACACTCTTCCTCCTTCTGCATGTAGAGCAACCACACCAAAGCTTGCGGTGAGGTTTTAGGCATGTAGAGAAGAGCTCAGCCATTAGCGTCAAGGCGGATGTATGTGTTAATGTGCCAAGTACAAACCTATGGCCAATTAATAAAACGCTAACACATAATCCATGTCAAAAAACACTCGTATAATGGGCGGGAAATTGTTTTATTCACTAAGTATGTCTCGGTAACACAAATGATTCCTATTATATAAACGTCTGGTCTTTAACCGATTATGCCTGCTTTTGTCTTTGAAGCGTGGTCTGAGTAATAGCAGCTGTAGTGTGTGTGTGTGTGTATGTACCTTGAAAATGCCCACCCAGTCTTTGGGGTGGGGAGTAATGTAAGGGGTCAGGGTGTAACGACACTCCAAGGGTGCCTGGGGTAGGAAACTCTTCCCCACATTCTGAAAAATAACGTGGGCAAAGTTGGACGTTTCCATCACGCTGACGCTGCTGCCCGGAGATGAATCCACCACCTGGAACGATGACATTGTTTCCTGTTGGTCACTTCATTTGTCTAGAAAAGCGAAAACAGCATAGACAGAAATAAGTATGGAGTGAAAAAGCAAATATTTAACACAAAAGCTGTTCCAAAATGATGCAATCTATTAGAATCAAATGATTCCAAGTGTCTCAATTCCTTTATGCTCTGCTGGCATGTTTTTCCTTGACACTTGTACATTGCAAAGCAATGACGTGCCATAAAGCTTCATGCCAGTTAGCTTTTGCACTCCTGAGTCACACGCAATCCTTTTGTTGACACTGTGTTCAGACTTTGAGATGATAAAGCAGTTGCACTTACACTAAAGATCTGCGGAGGCCTGACTTTCTCTCCCACTCATAAAAGTGATGACACCATGTTTACCCTTTCTGCACCTGAAACAGGTAAAAGTGTACACAAGTGTATCTCCCACAGAGCGAAGAAGCAAGCAGTCGTGCTGAATGTTTAAATATGCATATCAAACTGGAAAATTCGGTTCTTCAACTAGACTATAGGCTCACTGCTTCTCAGGAACCAAGTGTGCTACACCTCTATAAGAGGAAGTTTATTAACATTTGTTTTTCTATGAAGAGAAATATGTCTCAAAAAGGTTGCAAAGGCGTACAACATGATATACAAGCATAAACTGAGCTTTACAAATGTGTGAAATGATTTGTGTGTAACTTTTGAGGACTCAACGCACAAATACAAAGGAGTTTGAGCACAAGTAAAATTATTTCACAAATATGTACATCTAAACTGATACTGATCACTTATGCACAATATATTAAGTTTAGCTCAAAAATCCCAAGTTTTTGACTTCTAAAAACCTTTCTATGCGTACAAATGTGTAAAACCACACGTAACAGCTCTGTCGCTCCCTTACAAAACTTTAAATGCATGTGAACGAATCGCCTAATACGCACAGACCATGTCGCATGCCTACATTTAAGACAAATTGAATGCTGCCAGCTGGTTTCAAGTGCCAGTGCAAAACTGGGACATCTGGGCAGCGTTTTTTATTTTTTCCAAACAAAGTGAACATTTCTTTTTCTAAAAAAACGTAGAAAATGTGATTAACCAGACATTACACGATAGCCTATAAAATATAATATATGGTTTCAATAATCTGCTTTTACATGTTGAACATTCTTCCGCTGGGAAAAATCAACCAGTGCTTACAAACAAATCATTGCACACATTTGTAAATCTTAGTTTACGCTAGTGAATCATATCCCACGCATTTGCAACCCCTTTTGAGATGTATTTCTCTCCATATTTTTCCTTGCTTTAAACATATTAGACCACTTGATTAATTACCAGTTATTATTGGGTTGAACCCTCTTTTACTGGAAACAGTCCTCTTTAGTTTCGGTCAATATTGACATGATAGCATCATACAGTTGCTGAAGAGTTGTTGGCTGCACTGGGTGGGAATCTCCTGTTTCACCACATCCCAAAGGTGCTCTATTGGATTGGAATATGGTCATTGTGGAAGCCATTTGAGTACAGTAAACTCACTGTCATATTCAAGAAACCAGTTCGAGATAAACAAGCTTTGTGACATGGAACAGTATCCTGCTGGAAGCAGCCATCAGAAGATGGGTACACTGTGGTTATGAAAAGATGGACACGGTCCTCAAAAATGGAATAATATAGTAATAACAGGCTTTTTGTTTAAAAGATGCTCAGTTGGCCAAAAGTGTGCCAAGAATATATCCATCACAACTCCATCAGCCCGAACAACTGACAGAAGGCAAGACGGATCCATGCTTTTATGTTGTTTGAGCCAGATTCTGACCCTTCCATCCAAAAGTTGCGGCAGAAAATGAGAGTCATGATGCATCTTTTTTTCAATCTTCTATTGTCCAATTGTGGTGACCCTGTGTGAACTGTCGCCTCAATTGCCTGTTCTTAGCTGACAGCAGTGGTAGCTGATGTGGTCCTCTGCTGGTGTAGCAAACCTATAACAAATTTTGCTTTTTTTCATAACTTGGTTGTAAAAAGTTGTTATTTGAGTTAGCGTTGCCATCCTATCAACTTGAATCAGTCTGGCTATTGTCCTCTGACCTCTGGAATCAGCAAAGCATTTTTGCCTAGAGAACTACGGCTCACTGGATATTTTATCTTTTTCTAAAGAATCTCTATAAACCCTAGAGATGGATGTGGAGGTAATTACCATTAGCTCAACCATATCTGTAACACTCAGACCAGCCTATCTGGCAACCACAATCACAAAAAGTCACTTAAATCACCTTTCTTCTGCTTTCTGATGCTTGGTGTGAACTTCAGCATGTCACCTTGTCCATGTCTACATAGCTAATGTGTTGCCGCCACGTGGTTGACAGATTAGGTAATTATGTAAACAAGCAATTGAACAGGTATACCTAATAAAGTTGCCATGAGTATATATGTCATTATCAATTAAGCAGACAAAAACAGGCCTTCCTCAAGCTGTGAAAACAGAAAAAAAAAAAAACATCTGAGAAATTGCTACAATATTAGTAATGAAAAAGTTTGGTACATCCTGAGAAAGAAAGAAACCACTTGTGAACTCAGCAAATCAAAAAGGCCTGGACGTACATGGAATCTAACATTGTTGCATGCTTGCAGAATTTCTTCTATGGTGAAGAGAAACCCTTTCACAACTGCCAACCAAGTGAACAATACTCTCCAGGAGATAGGAGTATTGATATCTAAGTCTACCATAAAGGAGACTGCATGAAAGTAAATACACTGGGTCCACTGCAAGGTATAAGATCTCATAAGCCTCAAGAATAGAAAGACTAGATTGGACTTTGCTAAAAAAAAAAAAAAAAAACAACACAACAACAACAACAACAACAACAACAACAACAACAACAACAAAACATCTAAAAAAGACAGCACTGTTCTGGAAAAACATTCTTTGGACAAATGAAACCAAGATCAACCTCTACCAGAATAATGGCAAGAATAAAGGATTGAGAGGGTGTCAAAAAGCTCATACCACATCATCTGTAAAACACAACAGCGGCAGTGTGATGGCTTGGGCATCCATGGCTGTCAGTGGCACTGGGACACTAGTGTTCATTGACGATGTGACACAAGACACAAGCATATGAATGAATTCTGATGTTCAGAGATACTGTCTGCTTGTTGATTGGGCGCCGTTTCATAATACAGATGGACAATGAGCCAAAATATACAGCCGAAGCAACCTAGGAGTTTACTAAAGCAAAGAAGTGGAATATTCTTGAATGGCCAAGTCAGTCACCAGAGCTTAACCCAATCAGGGATGCATTTCACTTGTTAAAGACTAAACTTTGAACAGATAGGCCCACAAGTAAACAGGAATTGAAAACCTCTGCAGTAAAAGCCTGGCAGAGCATTAAAAAGGAGGAAACCCAGTATCCAGTGATGCCCATGAGTTCAAGACTTCAGGCTGTCATTGCCAGCAAAGGTTTTCAACCAAGTATTAGAAATGAACATTTTATTTTCTTAATTTAATTACCAATTACTTTTGAGCACCTAAAATGAAGGAGTTGTGTTAAAAAACACTTTAGTTCCTCACATTTCTATGCTCTTTTTGTTCAACCCACTGAAATCTGCACTTCAACTACATATGAGTTGTTTCATTCACTGTGGTGATGTACACAACCATAATTTGAAAAATGGTGTCTCTGCTATGGGCATCTCTTTAAAGACATTTTTATGCAGTACTACACTGCTGAAAAACTAGGGTGTTAAATAGGAAAAAGCAGAGGTATCAGTGACATTATAATTATAATCTCTTGACATTGTTCACGAGTGTATAAACCCCCATATATGAAGAAACCGCCCCACCACTGTGATGAAACAGCTGACTTTAAACTGCACAGTCAGGGCTATTGTTCGTGGTCAAGAAGAATGATGCAGCTGCTTAGCATCACGGTCACCAAGTCATCTCCGTAACTGCGAAGCAAGCTACAACGACAAACCCTAAATCCCTGCATTTCCTATACACCCAACCCTGGACTGATAAACATAACGTGCAAGTCTAAGTCATAAACTGATGCTCGGTTAAGCTAAACAGCTAACGTACAACGTCTGACCACTGATCCGCTTCGACCAAAACACGACGAAGGCAGCACACAACGGCTAAAGTAGAGCACAGCCCTTTAAAACTAGCTCAGTTAGCCTGGAGTTAATCTTATTTGTTATGGCTAAGGAGCTAATATTAGCTTGTGAACAGGCCATGTCCTGTCAAGTCACCAGCTAGCTAAACATTATACTAGTCGGACAGCTAGCTGTCTGGCTGAGAAAAGAGAGCAAAGATTTTCACGAGCGTTATTTTAGTCTGAATTTAAAAAGGGTACCCTTTTCATTGGATTTCCACTTGCAAAACAAAGTGAATGTCTGCCGGCCTGGCCGATGTTTTTGCCAGTGTCCCCGTTGTTGTCAAAGCTCTGGCGATGATGCGTCTCTCTCTTCCTGAAAGAGAAAATGATGCTGGACTTCCGGGATGCTGAGAAGTACCAGTGATGCTGCTAGGAATAGAGGAGACGACAAGAGGTCAACGTAACAACTTTATTATTTACTCGGGTGACTTAAATCACTTTAATTATTATCCTCGCTTATTTCACTTATAAAAAAAAATCTGACTTAATACGATAACTGTTTAGGGTCATTTGCCAACTCTAACAACATGCCATTAATTTAAAAAACAGAAAACAGACTGCGCATTTAACCTCGGTTTTTAACGTAATGGTTTTACGTTTTTTATTTTCATTTAAAACCATGGCAGTGAATGGTTGTACAGACTGAAAGAGCATTTATAAGTAAAAGCACAGGATATCCCGCTTTTGCCTCGTTTTCATTGGCTTGGCAAACTTATCCCCCGTTACGATTGGTGGAAAATGCTGTCGATCATAACCCTTCGGCGTAGCTTTCCTGGCTCTGACAGCTGTCACCGTACGAGGTCAAGGGGAAAGAAGTATGGCTTCGCTGTTCAGAGGGTCTCGATATATATGGTTAAGGTGGAGTAAGCATGTCAACGTTGCCTTCGGTAATGTATTCGCTTATGTTGACGGGGTTTTTTTCCGCATCGTTTCATTCATTTACGAATGTGTGGTCACAGGTAAATTCAGGCGGAATAGTCCTGTTGTACTTGTTAGCTAGCTCGTTAGCCCTCTGAAGAAAGTATGAATACGTAGGTGTTTGCAGTGTGGACGATGTCACCAAGTTGAACATCACTATGCGCAACAAAGACGAGCACACTGAAATAGCAATGGCACGAAAAGCTCATTTTGGACCTCAGTAGGAATATGCGATATGTTGGTTTTAGGTAGTTCATATGAATATTTAATTGCCACTCACAAATCTGCGCTACATAAAAACCACTAGCTTCCATTGCATCACTGTTGCAAACACATACTCTGTTCATCGCTCCTACAGTGCAAACAAGACACGCTAGGTTGTTTCTTATGAATTATCTACAGTGACTATTGATTTAAATGATTTCAGTGTAGTTTAGAAGATAACCCATCAACCTCTTTAAATGGGCTGTAACCCTATTAAATTTCTATAAATCAATTATTCAGATAGATTGATGTACTGTCATGACCCAATTAATTTAATAATTGGTGCACAATTAATAAAAATAAATAAAACACAACAACAACAAATCATTCAATAATTTTGTGCAAAAGATTTCTTCACTCCACTTTCTATTATCTGGTTTATGTTTCTGAAGTAAATCCCGTTTTAAAAATGTTTCAGAAGCAAACATGTGCTGTACTGTGTTACACCAGCTGAGTGTGCTACCTTAGAAAGCCATGTATAGCAAGCAATACCTGAGAAAGTAACATCCTGTTATAAGTATTAATCTTTTATTAAAAGTTGCCGTTTGCAGTTCAGTGTAATGCACTGTGCTATTATACTAATAAAGCGATGCAATATTGGAATAAAATTCAGTGTGTAAAAAAAAAAAAAATAAGGTGCTGTCATCTTATACTGCAGAATAAGATGACACTTTTTTCTGTTGTGTAGTACCTTTTGGTTCTATAAAATATATGGTGATTTTGACATGAGGGATTTTAATTGGGGATTTTGGTGCAGTGGTAAATGCATGTTTTTTTCAATATGGACCATAAAGCTGCTTCTTCTTCTTCTTCTTCTTCTTTTGTAGAGCTCTGATTTGTCAGAATGGATATGCCTCTGCATTAGATGTCAGTGTGTCATTAGCACAAAGCTTATTCATTGTTACGTATCCAGTACTTGAAGTTTTGAAGTTTGGTCATTTTAGTCCAGCACTGGAGAATACCCTGTCGTCATTTAAGTATTACAGAGAGATGGGAGAAGTTGGTCTCCTGAGTATGGTGAAGACTTTGCTGAATTTAAGCTTTAGGCCTTTCGTTTGTGCTTTTTCTTCCCTTCCTAATCCTGTTGTTGCAGTCTGGTTGGTCCACTGCCAGAGTTTCCATTGTGTTTTAACCTGTCTGGATCTTGGCTAAGCTAGAAGTGGTTAATAGCCTGACTGGACTGACTGAGATCAGAGATATTTTTAACCACTTTTAATTAGTTAATTTATTTCTGGATAATGTTAGAATTTTACACCAGGTATTAGTCATAGGGAAATGTCTACAGCACTACCTGCAGTAGAAAGCAGTATTGTCTTCATTCAGATTTCGTGATTTTGCTCCTGATTTCAACTAAATCTTGTTTTTACAACAGTATCAACACGATCAATGGCCTCAAAGACACCAGTGGGATTTATTGGTCTGGGAAACATGGGCAGTCCCATGGCTAAAAACCTGTTAAAAAATGGGTATCCTGTCATTGCTACCGATGTCTTTCCTCAGTCTTGCAAGGAGCTGCAGGACACTGGTGCCCAGGTAATAAACTCTCAGTAACACATTGCATTTACACATGTAAACACTTATTTGTGCAATAATTTACAGCTTCTCTGTGCGACAGTTGACAGGCTGTCACAAAATCAAGTGGGGTATTTTGTGGTGATGGTTTTCAGGTAGTGGACTCCCCAGCAGACGTTGCAGAGAAAGCAGACCGCATCATCACCATGCTCCCCTCTAGTCCCAATGTCATAGAAGTATACACAGGCCCAAATGGCATCCTCAAGTAAGACATGTTATTGTTGGTGTCTCTGTGATTTCTGTGACATTTATGTATCTTCTCTTTGTATTTTTAAAATCTATAAATGGTAAGTGGAGATTTCATCGTGTTTAAAAAATAGATAGGACTTAGTTTGATTACCATAATCCATGTGTTCATTTATTCTCTTTTACCCGGTGCAGGAAGGTAAAGAAGGGGACCTTGTTAATTGACTCCTCCACGATTGATCCTGCTGTATCTAGAGAAATGGCAGTTGCTGCAGAGAAGAAGGGTGCTGTGTTCATGGATGCCCCAGTGTCAGGAGGTATTGTGTCAAACAAATTATTAGTAAGCAAGCACACCTCAATTGGTGTCTTCGATTCTGTAAAGTCTTTCCCTTGATTTATGTGTTTTTGATTTGCTCATTCTTGACTTGAAATACATAAAGAAAAAAGAGAGACGTTAGTTGGCATTGTGAAAAGTAGAATTAGACAGCTGGTTTATTTATTCAACTGTGCCAACCACGGTATTAGGCCTGTGACCCTTCAACCTCAGTTCTGAACTGTCTCACACTCTTTTGTATATCTGAACTATTGGACCTTTTGGGTTAATGCTCAGACACGGATTGTAATTACTGAGCGGGCCAGCCAGTAGGTGCCCTCTTAAGGCTTTTATTGCAGCTTTTGACCAGGGGTCTTAAAGGCAAGGTTAAGGTTTTAAGTCCTCATTATGTTGGCGCTGTCTACTTGTGACAGCTTCTTGACAGAGCACAGGATCGCCAGTCGTCCTTAATGGGCTGAGCTGCAGTGGAGAATCCCATGTCAGAGCTTTTCATGTTGATGGAGCCGTAATGGCGGGTATCCCATGTTAGTGCCTTTCATGTCAGATAAAGAGTCGTAAAGAAGAGAGAAACTGCCCTCACATGGAGGACAGGAGAAGAGGGGGAGAGGAAGATAAGACATGAAGGAGATACATCGCAGTAAAACTGTCCATCTTTCTCAGTCTTTCTGTCTTTGTCTCTTTCTCTCTTTCACATACACAACCACAAAGTTCTTCTGATTCAGGTATGCAGTTAAGGATTTCAACATGCTGACACCCCTGCATGTCAGAGTACGAACTCTGATCACGGTCTGTTTCCTTTTTATTGCACAATCTTTAATTCGTAACCCTGAAACTCCCGCGGTCTCCCATACAAACATAGACTTATCCCATTTTCAGCATGTTTACCAGCTGGCGTCTGCAGCACAGAGCGGCTGCAGTGAGTGAGATCAGAGTCTTAAGCTTGTTACTCTGCCTTAGCACATGTACTGTTTAAACACTATAGACAGTGTTTGTGTGCAGTCCCCTGGCAGCGTTCTTCCTCTCCTGTTCCTTACTAGGCCTCTTTAACTGGCTTGAGGTGACCAATGATTTACTTGCTACCTAGCAGGTCTCTGCAGCTAGACATTCTTTCCTTATATGCACCTGCCCATCCAGTGTCACATTAGACATTCATAAGTCATATCCAGAAATCCAGGTACTGACTTTAGAGCACAGTGCCAGCACATTCTAAGTAGAAAATTGATGAAAAATTAAGTGAAAATTTTTTGATAATAAATTATAATTTTGATCCATTGATTTATGCATTTGGTGAGCATAGTCCCCACCAAGGCAAATGCCTTATTCTGCTATTTTAAAAAAGCTATCCAGATCCACATAAAAATGAAAGTGTCCTTCCTTTACTCATACTTAACCTTTCCACAAAGTTTAATAAAACTCAGCCATGTAGTTTTTGAATAAGTGCATTCAATCTCTACAATCTAAGAATTGTTATTTTCCTGCTGTTGTAAATGAGATATATTTGGTCGGAGACATCTATCTCATCTCGGTGGTGTTGCCAAGCCAAACTTGTAAAGACAGGTTGTGAAAGAATGTCCCAGTGACAACTTGGTAACCAATTTCAGAGAGCTTAACAACCCCGCTCACCCCACCCTCCCAACCCCACACCCCTGCTTTGCACACCTCTGGGCAGTTACATGCTCTGTTCCAACCAGGAGATGGCACCCTACCCAAACAGGGCACTGTCATACTTTTTGAGTTAGGGGTGTGTGTGTGTGTGTGTGTGTGCGTGTGTGTGTGTGTGTGTGTGTGTGTGTGTGTGTGTGTGTGTGTGTGTGTGTGTGTGTGTGTGTGTGTGTGTGTGTGTGTGTGAGTGAGAGACAGGGGAAAAATGTGGACGGAAGCGCCTTAGTTCTGAGAATAATTATTTAATATTGGTTAAATTGATAGAGTATGCTTAGTAAAAGAAAGATAGTTTGAAATAAAAGTTAAGTGAAAATATGGCATCTGACTTAAAAATCATTCATGTCTTGTGTCAACCTGATAAATGGTATCATTATATTTAATTTAAAGTACTTCTCACAGTTTTCTGTCATTGAGTATCATTTATATCACGCTATCATTTGAACATGTTTGATCCCACTGACTCAAGGCAAAGTGTTATCCAGTCAGAACTGGTTCAGTTTCCCTCTGAGCACACTGAGCAGACTTGCCGTGATCTGCTGTACTGTTAAACTTTTGCAGACACAGCCTGCTCTTTTTGTGGTTTGAGCATTGTTTTTATTTTTAATGTAGAATTTCGTTTGATATAAAATAAATCCCTTTTCTGTGCTGTGTGAGGTGGTGTTTTTTACACAGAAATGTGTGTTTGTATGTTGTGTGCGTCACTAGAGGTTTGGCAGGCAGGCGTGGGATCTGAATTGCACAGTCATAACCCTTCTTAAAAAGAGCAGTCAAAAAAACTTTCACTTTCTTCTCATGGGCATCCTGCTGGCTTCCATTCTTGCACATTGACCAACATCTTGGCTTTAGCCCTGCACTAGCCAGCTGTGCAGTGCCACAGCCAGATGTGTTCTGGTACACGCACACACATACGTGGACACACACACACGGTGTGTGTTCAAATGTTCTTATCTGCACTCTGAACATCTTTTTTTATCCAGACACAATTATATTAACTTAGATTGTGGTTCTTTATGCATGCTGATGTTTGCTTGTGCACACACAACACACGTCTGTCACTGTCTGGAGTCATTAAAAGCATCCACATGCAAAGTTGTCCCACAACAAAACAAGCTCTGATGTCACAGGCCAAGGGTGTTGGCACAGCGATGGCAAAAATAGGAGGTCTGGCTGACAAGCGGTGGGTCGTTAGCAGTAATTACCCAGAATGCCTGTGTTTGTGTCTGTGTGCCCATGGTGGGCTGCCACATAGCTAACGGACGATGGCTTTAAAAAGGCCCTAAAAACCTTTCATTGTGTTTTTCCCATTGCTGGGAAAGTCAGCTGTCGGTGCAAATGAAAGCAAGAGGCAGCCTAGCTGCTGTGGGACTGTAGGAATTTGGGCTAATGTTGCTTGTTTGCGAGGTCTTATAATTCTCCGCTAACTACCTATTTAGGCTGAGTCTCAACACCACTCTAATCATATCCATACCACATCAACTCAACCTTAGCTTTGCAGTGTGTCATTTGCTGACAGTTTGAACGTCATCCTTCAGCTTGTAGGAGCTTGTTCAAGCCAAGGCTGGCGCTAGTTTGTCCATCAGTCAACACTTCCAGTCCACTAGATCTTCTTCCAAAAAAATCAACTTTGACTACGGTTTAAACTGATATGCACAAATAATAAAACAGAAAAAGCAGTATAATTAAGATTATTAGCATTTATTAGTTTACCTTTTCCTGAATACTTTTTAATTGTAAACCAGGAAAGCCTTTTCTCTGGTAATAGTAGTTGGAAAAAGCTTTTCTTGTGCATTTCTTAAGTGAACATAGACCAGAGGCATTACAAATTAAATCTGAACAGTGACTTCCCTTGCTGGTCAGCAGTTAAGTGAGAAGCAGGCAAACTCCAGTGTCTGATGAAGACTGTGTGATAGAGTTCATAGCTCAGGGCAAAAGCTGGCCAATAAACCCTTGTTGTAATTGTAACTGTCAAAATGTAACACTAATTCCTTTGATTACATTTTACCTATTCAAAACTTGATTTTTGGAAGTTTTCAGCTGTGATACTTGAAATAGTCTTCAATGTGTCATTGTACTTACAAATCTTAGTTTCTTTAGCCACATTTATCATAAAATATGGACCAAGTTGTTTTTTGCCTCTAGAGATTTGCAGGAAACCACTCACTCGTTCACTCTAGCTCTCAAATGTTACTCACAGTCTGCTGAAGGTGAAATTCTTTGAGATTGTCAGAGGTGGAAAAAGTACAGGCTCTGAAATGTACTCAAAATAAGAAAGTAAAAAGGAGCTCATTTTTCTAACCATTTTTGTACAAAGGAAATTGAACTTTGTGCTATATTAATATAATAATAAAATAATATTAGTAGATGAGAATACAAATCTTATTCAAGTCCAAATTCCAAAACATACTCAGCTTAAATTAGTTATGTAGAACATAAGCACTGAAAGATCATTTTAAAATCTAACTATTTTCTGTAGCCTACTTTGTAGTGGGGGACTTTGCCTCCACAGCTAAACAGTAAAATGAGTACAGTCAGGGGTTACAGTGGGATCCAGCAGGTGGGTGAACACTAAGATCTGTGTAGTGTCTCAGCATAGGGAAAAAAATCACAGCTCCCAATAACTTCCATTGTGAGCTTTAGTAGATTTTCTTACTGTGCAGGCTGTGATCAGCTGACCTGCTGCTCTTTGTAGATTTACGCAACTGAATTCAACAATATGTCAGCAATTTCACAGCTGTCTTGGCTGTTGTCCATCCCTTACACTGGCGCTATGCTGTTTATACTGCCTTTATACTAGAAGGTATACAATTGGTACAAAGTCTAAATTCAGTGAATAAATGTAAGCATCATCAGCTTAAATGCAAATTCATCTCTGCTACACTTGATGCAACCTGACCATGAGCACCACAGCCACTGTGCACTAGTCCAACACAGTGCTTTACTGCGAATTCACCACACTACATATCATATACAAATTCAATATGTGAGTAAAATTATGACATTACATGCAAGCTTTAAATTTTTAGTTTATCAAGTGTCACTGAGCAGTCCTTAGCTTTAAATCCTGTCCTGCCCTGTCCTGTCTGTCTTCCTACATTTTTCTCCATCTCTGAGTGAAGTTAGCTTTCTCCCTGGAAAATACAACAGCTGTACCTACAACTGCTCACAAACAGTTTGTGTGTTTGCTAATGTTTTTTGAGCTGATAGAAATGTTGCATTTGAAATTGCCTGACACTTACGACATTACCACACCTTACGAACTCCTGCACTCCTTCCAGTCCAGTTAAACCCTATAGATGATTCTGCTGAACCTTAAGTAATGAGTTTGGTTTTTTTTGAAAATGTAAGGAGTAGAAAGTACATATATAAAATGTAAGGAGTAAACATAAGTTATCCAAAAAATAAATACTGGAGTACAAATACCTGAATACTCTACTTACATAAAGTAACAGAGTATTTGTGCTTTGGTTCTTCTAACATAGAAGCTAACATAGATTTGTAATCACTCTGCACCATTTCACTGTTGTGTTGCCTTACTACAGCACAGCTTTCAAAGCTTACACTATATATCTGTATTTTCTGTCTTTGTTGAATAGTTTTTAAAGCGTTTTACACTATATATTTATGCATGTATATTTAGTGCTGTATTTTTACAGATATTTCACTCTGGTATTTTGGAAAAACTGGCAAAAATCTAGAAATGCGACATAGTGTGATAGGTAGAACAGTAATAGGGTAGCACTTGTGTGTCTCATTAAAACCCAGTCTAAATGTTTTCGTGAAACCTAATCCAGTCTGGGAATAGAATTATTTAAGAAGATGAGCCTGAAGGTTGGTGGGGACTCTAAGACTGAGTTAAGGAATCAGGTTGGACAGGCAGGGGGTGGTGCTGTCGCAGTCTGTCACGGCTAACCAGTACTAGAGAGTGGCCATCGTCCAAAGACTAGATTAGCATAACAAGCGACTTGCTGACAGGCCCTGGTGACATGGAGGGGGAGTGAGGGAGTGTGTAGGGTGGTAAAGTGACCAGGCAGGGTGATGATGACGATGATGGAGCGGTGGTGATGTGGGGGTTCTAGCCTATGCTCCAGATGGAGGTGGACCCATAGCAGCTGGGAGACTGGTTCTCACAACTCTGCCCCTGTGTCATCTGCTGTGGACGTGAGCGTGCAGACAAATAGTCAGCTGGTCTATACGTCATACAAAAAGTCTCTGTCCATCAAACGTAGCCCAAACGTCACACTGCATGACACTCATCTACACGTGAATTAACATTTTGTCTGTAGAAAAGCGCGCGCGTGTGTGTGTGTGTGTGTGTGTGTGTGTGTGTGTGTGTGTGTCTGCTAACAGCCTAATTGAGGATCATTATTAACTCGGTCTATCCTAGATGAGTCTCATTGGGCCGGGCAAAGGATTGATTGTGGCTCTCTCTTGCTTGCTCTATTCTGTCACTTACAATTGACCAGGTACTCCCCTCTGGAAAAGATCAGTTACTGATGATGATGATGATAATAATGGTGATGATCATGATGAGGCCTGACCTGATGGTAAGTGGACAGGCACTGCAAACCAAATTCTCAAGACTGTCGTAACTTTACATGCAACAATTTTGTTCTCTCAAATTTTTTCCCCCCAAACCCAAACTTTTTGCAGTCACCTGCTCACACGAGGTTCTCACAGAGTATATGTGTGCAGGAGTCAGTTCTCATGGGGCTGCGCTCGTTAAGTGGAGCTGATAAAGTGTCTGTTTTTAACACAACAGAGTGGCATTAGTAAAATTGGCAGCAAAAACCTGTTGAAACTGCTGATTTTTTTTTTTCCTGCCGATGTGGGCTAACGCACACCCTCGTCCCATTTCACTTATTTACTCGATATCCTTTCCACTTTTTACGGGGGCCCATTCAGGGTTTTAATTTGTTTGCGAAAAAGATCTGCTCTCGCGTGTAATTATGATGGTGGATCACGTGAGGCTGCATTGTTGGCCTGTAAACATCCTACCCCACTGATTTTAATTCTAAGCAGTCAACTCTTATTCATTTAAGCCTGTTACTCTATTAAGTGTGAAGGCACTTTTCATTCTGAATTATAGATGACTGTGGTTGCGCCAGAGTAACTTTGCATGTGCATATAGTTAAAGACAAACAGTCTAGTCTATTGCCAGTGCCAGAGTTTGTTTACACCAAGTACATTCAAACCCAGAGGTGTGATATGAAGTTTTGCGTATCATTAAAGCTTTCGTGGCATTCTTGCAGTAAGAGCAGTTACATTATCATTTGAGGAAATTGTGTGTTTTGTGGAGCTCTAATGATATTATAGGTGTTGCCTTTGCTCCAAGTGTTTTTCCGTTTAATCTCTCCACGGGGGGAAAAAAAGCAGGCTTTTGGAACGTTGTCAAATGCGTCATTCATTACCAAACACTGGGAACATCCCTTCTTGTGTGTGCATGTGTGTCTGCCATTTTGTGTTGTTTGTGTAGCCTCATATTCACAAATGTAGTTTAATTTAAACCCACCACCAATAAAAAGTGGCTACTGGTTTACATGCGGCTCGTAACTCTGAGACAGAGCCTCAGAACCTCCAACTGACGTCTTACTGGCGGCCAACTCTGAGATCTGCACCTGCCTCTGATACTCGCATACGTGCACAGATACTGCGTGCACATGTTCACGCTCATTGTCACTTGCTTTGTACTTGCACGCACCACTTCAAAAAGAGCTCAGTTTTAAAAGGCTTATATGGCTGTCATGAATTGCTTTGGTTGATTCTTTCGTGTGAAATGAAAGAAGTGCTAATGAACTTAGCATTTACTACAAACAGCCCAAACCAGAGCTCTGTCTCTGATCTTCCTTTGCCCTCACACAAGTAGTTTCAGTCTCTTATGTTCATGGTTAAAGGCTGTCATCGAAGCCTGCTGTTGAGCATCTGTCCTAACGGCGCTTGATTGCTTGCTTATTAAGTAGTCTTTTGGTAATAGAGGATTTGAGATAAAGGGGCTTGCATGGGCCTCACAGACACTCACATAAGCACATTAAATGTCTTGCCCTTCCATCCTTTCTACAATGCGTTAAGAGACTTTTTTTCTCCTTTCATTCAACCTTTTATGTCAGAGTCAAAGTTAATAGTCCAGCAAACTTCAGCTCGGTCTGAGAATATTTACTTTGGTTGATATTGGGGAGAGGAGGTAAGCATCCACCACTCTGTCAACCCAAACATGTCCCCTGGATGTTGGTAAGCGAACGTGACCGAGGAAGATGGTGGTTCTGCTTCAAGGGAGTTATTTCTCAGGAAAGTATTACGTACCAGTTTGGGAATAAAGATGAACATGCCCCTGTACAATTTTTTGGGAGTGCTTGAAAGAGTTGACATTGTGTATTGTTTGTAGCACTCTGGCATAATTGTGTATACCTCCATTTATTATTCAATATATAGTTGCTTTGTCATTCCTTGTGGATATCTTCTTAGCATCCTCATCCCTCCATTACTGTCTCTAGCCTGAATCTTCTATCATAGGTGCCCCCCAACCCCCCAACCCCACACATATACACACACCTTCTCTCGTTCCCCCTAGGGGGCGTTGTGTAGTTGTGCAGTGCTAATGATCCAGGACTGTCACTCCCACTGGGATGGATGAGCCAGCATACCCGGCGCTCAGGAAGCCTCATTAGGATTCTTCTTTAATCCGTCTCTGACAGGACCGGCCCGAGAATGGGACGTCCCCTCACACATACACCACACACAATAAATACCCTATGAAAGTACATTCAGCGCATAGACACAATATTAAAATCACACTTTATACCGACATACATACAGACACAAATGCACTTCAGCTCATGCACAAAGAATGGACCCACTGATACCAACACAGTGTATACACACAGTAACACACACGCATACACACACTGTTATGCTAATGATGTGTTATTCTGCTACAAACAAGGATCTTCGATCATCCTGGTGTCACTCCTTATAGAAATCCACTAC